>NC_084835.1:98397259-98704238 GCF_033115175.1 Lepus europaeus
CCAGAATCATCCCTACAAAGTACAAATGTGATCTTGTCATCTACCGATTAAAATGACCTCTGTGACTTTGTGTTGCTGTCAGAAGTCCAAACACCGCAGTTCCATAGTTCACTCTCCAATTGCCCACAATAGCCAAGGCTGGGGCAGGCCACAGGAACTCCATTTGAGTCTCCCCCATTGGTGGCGGGGACCCAAGTACTTGGGTCATCATCTGCTGCCTCCCAGAGTGTGCATCAGCAGGAAGCTGGATCAGAAGCAGAGACAGGACTCAGGCCCAGGCGCTCCGACATAGGATGCAGGTCTCCCAAGCAGCAGCTCACCCGGCTGCATCACATTGCTGGCCTCCGGTCTCTGAACAGTGACACCTGTCATACTGGGTTGGGGCCACCCTAATGACTTCCTTCTGCTTTAATTACCTCTTCAAAGGCCTTATCTCCAAATGTAGTCACACTCTGAGTTACTGAGGTCTACGACTTGAACAGATGAATTTGGGGAACACAGTTCAGTCCATAACAAGTGGGTTTTGTGCATCTTTGCGTATGTCCTGTGTGTAAGGTGCCTGGCTGGGTAGAGCTGGCTTCTTCCTCTGTCTCTCTGCCAGTTCTAATTCATTCATGCCTCCGTTCCTGGGCGCTGGTGGGTGGGTACACTCTGCGGGCAGTGTACGAGGGAGCACTGGTTGGGGTCCGTGTGTCGGCACTTATTCTAGGGTGGAAGAAAATCTCTGCCTCAATTTAGGTCACCGATGGCATGCTTACAGTCCTCGAGTTAAAGTCGGGGGCCTTGAAGTCTTAGGGAAGTATTGAGATGCATCACAATCCTTCAAAGGCGCGTGGCTTAGTTATCCAAGGGCACTAGCTTTGCTTTTCAAACATGAATTTATTCTTCCACCCGGGGAAGGCAGCTTCCCCTACCCCTTGAAGCAGAACGGCTGACCCATCGGCCCTTGGAGAGCAGCAGGCATCTTGCGGTTGCCAAGTGCTGCTGCCCCCTGCAGGTTCTCCTGTTTACTGCCGGGCTGACCCACCCTCCGCGGTGGGAAGCCAACTCCTCTGGGTTACAGCAGGTTCAGCATGGGAGCCTTCTGAGGGAAGAACTGGGACTCAGCCATGGTGGCGTCACACTGCCACACGCAGCTGCTGTGGCCAGGCGCTAAGCAAAGCTTTACCCCTCCCTGAGAAAGGGGCTTGGGGACCCCATGCTATGGAGGAGACCGAGCAAGCTAAATGACTTCTCTAGGGGGCCAGGCCAGAGAAGGGCAGAGCCAGCGGTCCGGCCAGGGCTCCTGGGCCATCTGCAGACCCTGCAGGGAAGGAAGGCCACTCAGGGCTCCCACAGCCACAGCCTGGGACCTCATGAAGTGACCAGAAAGACAGGTGACAGCAGCGGCCTCCTAAGACAGGAAATGGCCTTGCTGCTCCTGAAATCGGAGCGAGAGAGGGAAGGCTCAGCGAGTCTTCCTGGAAGTGATTCCCATAAGGACCAGGGCCAGTCCTGATGGCTGGGGCAGCAGAACTCCGTCCACCCGAGCCAGTGAAGCTCTGAGCCAGGAATCGGTTCTCTCCCTTCTGTGTGTAGTTTGCACCTTCTGTGTGTAGTTTGCTCTGAGAGCCTGGTGTTGTGTAAAGGAAGGTAAGGAACTTGAGAGAGAGATGTCTTCTCATTGTTGAGTCACTTGATTACATTTTTTTTTTTTTTTTTGTAAAAGTATATGTGGTCTTTGCAGATTTGGGAGGAAAACCAGAAGTACAAAGGAGAATAAATTCTGGGATCTGACACACACAGATAATCATTCAAAATGTTAAGACACCCCTTCCAGTCTGCTTTCTATACAGTTTTTTTTTAAAAAAGATTAATTTTATTTATTTGAAAGACAGAGAGGAAGAGATCTTGCATCTGTTGGTTCACTCTGCAAATGGGCACAACAGCCTTAGCAGGGAGCTGAATGGGAAGCGGGGCACCCGGGCTCCAACCATTGCTCATGTGGGATGCCAGTGTCACAGGCAGGGGCTTAACGTGCTGCGCCATAATGCTGGCCCCTTCTGTACAGTGGTTTTTTTTTTTTTTTTTTTAAAGATCTATGTATTTTATCTGAAAAGCAGAGTTACAGAAAGGCAGAGGCAGAGAGAGAGAGAGGTCTTCCATTCGCTGGTTCACTCCCCAAATGGCCGCATGCCTGGAGCTGTGCCGATCTGAAGCCGGGAACCAGGAGTGTCTTCTGGGTCTCCCACATGGGTGCATGTTCCACTGCTTTCCCAAATCACGGCAGAGAGCTGGATTGGAAGTGGAGCAGCCGGGACTAGAACTGGCTCCCATATGGGATGCTGGCACTGCAGGCGGTGGCTTTACCCACTACACCACAGCGCCAGCCCCTCTGTACAGTTGATAAACCAACCAACGAGCAGAGCATGCTGCTTTGTATCATTTAGTAGCATTCCATCACTAAGCTCTGAGTTGTGCATCTTTTCCAGTGTCTCTCATTGTGCTTTTTTTTTTAATTTTATTTTTTATTTTTTATTTTTTACAGGCAGAGTGGACAGTGAGAGAGAGAGACAGAGAGAAAGGTCTTCCTTTTGCCGTTGGTTCACCCTCCAATGGCCGCCGCGGTAGGCGCGCTGCGGCCAGCGCACCGCGCTGATCCGATGGCAGGAGCCAGGTGCTTCTCCTGGTCTCCCATGGGGTGCAGGGCCCAAGGACTTGGGCCATCCTCCACTGCACTCCCTGGCCACAGCAGAGAGCTGGCCTGGAAGAGGGGCAACCGGGACAGGATCGGTGCCCCCACCGGGACTAGAACCCGGTGTGCCGGTGCCGCAAGGCGGAGCATTAGCCTAGTGAGCCGCGGCGCCGGCCTCATTGTGCTTTTTGAGTGTTACTCCTTCCCCCTAAAGGGAGGTACCCTAACGTAATCCCTCTTTGTTGGACATTGGGCGAGATGAGAACGTGTTCCCTTAATCAGCTCACCAGATAGGATATGCTGTTGGAACCTCAGACGAGCAGAATGGGTGTCTACCTTGGGGAATCTGTGCTGTTTCTATATTATTCACTGTCTTAATAACATCACGAATGCCACCCAGATTTCTGAGCTGGTGTCAGGATCTGGTATTTATAGCCACCTGACAGTCCTTTGATAGAATTAGTTCGGCTGTGTCACAAACCTTTCCTTCCAGAAGTGAGCATTAGGGAAAGGTGATTCTTCTTGGGAGTCGTGAGTCTAACCCGGTGCTGTTTATACCCTCCACGCACATACGTGGTCTTTGTAGATGGACATACGCCGCAGACGTTACAGGCCAGTGCCCTAAACAACCGCTCTGGGAGTGGCTGCCGAAGTCCGTGTGACGGACGCCTCGGAAGGAAGCAGTACAGTACCCCCGTGGAGTCCTTCTCAGAGGGGCCAGCCAGTCACCTGGGCTCACACCAAGGAAACGTGGGCTTACACTTCCAATCTCGTGGCTCTGGTTTCCAGGACATTCTTCTGGGTCATATATATAAAAAAAGAGAAGTTGTAGAATGACCTCGCCCAAGGCAGACATTGTAGCTGCTCTCATCCCTTCCCTAGGCCTTATGCCCACATACCAGCGCATGCAGCCTTTTGCAAATGATATGGGTGTTCACACAGCCATGTGCTAATGATGTGGGTCTGCACAACGCAGCCAGGTGTTAATGGTGCACACGCACGCAGCCAGGTGTTAGTGCCTTAGTCTGCTTTTCACTACTGTAGTAAAATACTCGAGGAAAGCTACTTTATAAAAAAAAAGTTTTTTCGTTTTGGTTCATGGTTCTGGAGGGGCAAGGTGTAGGGGCCTCATCTGGTGATGGCCTCCCTGCAGGCCCAAGGTGGCACACGGTGTCATGAGAGGTGGTGTGGGTGTGGGGTCTGCATGGTTGCCCACACTCCTCTTGCGAAACCAGCATGAGGTCAGGTGTGCGCTACCTGCGTAACCTTATCTAACACGCGTCGTGTCCTCAAGGCCCCATGGCCAGATTACGTTTCCACCCTCTTAGTGTCTCCCAGTGGGAGTTCCAGTTCTGCACGTGGAGGCCTGGGGGACGCTCAAACAGTAGCCAGACTGTAGTGGTGCCTGAGCAGCCAGGGAAGGTGAGAAGGGATCCTGTAAAGACTGATGGAGAGGGGCCAGCGCCGTGGCTCACTTGGTTAATCCTCTGCCTGCGGCACAAGCATCCCATATAGGTGCCAGGTTCTAGTCCTGGTTGCTCCTCTTCCAGTCCAGCTCTGTGCTGCGGCCCAGGAGGGCAGTGGAGGATGGCCCAAGTGCTTGGGCCCCTGCATCCACGTGGGAGACCAGGAGGAAGTGCCTGGCTCCTAGCTTCGGATCTGCACAGCGCCGGCTGTGGCGGCCATTTGGGGAGTGAATCAACGGAAGGAAGATCTTTAAAAAAAAAAAAAAAAAAAAAGACTGATGGAGATGGAGCAACAGACTCTGGACATTTCTACAAAAATAAGAACAAGGCTGTAGCAAGGAAAAACTATTTGCAAATTCACACTTCAATATTGTTGGCTTTGTTTTTTGAAACATTTTAATTATTTGAGAGATAGAGAGAGAGAGGAAGAGAGAGAAATCTTCCATCCATTGATCCACTCCCCGAATGCCCACAAGAGCCAGGTCAGGGCCAGGTCAAAGCCAGGAGCCCAGGGTCTCTCACGTAGTGTCAGGGACCCAACTGCTTGAACGATCGCCTGCTGCCTCCCTGGGTGCACATTAGCAGGAAGCTGGGATAGGAAACAGAGCCAGGACTTGAACCCAGGCCCTCTGATACCACATGTGGGCATCCTAAGCAGTCTTAACCACTATACCAGATGCCCACCCCGTGGCTTTTTGTCTTAACTCTCACAAAACTCGCCCTGTGGGTGTTTTCCATCTGCTAGTGCCAGAGATGGTGATTTGTCGATTTCTTTTTTTCTTTTTTCTTTGACAGAGTGGACAGTGAGAGAGAGAAAGAGAGAAAGGTCTTCCTTTTGCTGTTGGTTCACCCTCCAATGGCCGCCGCGGTTGGCGCGCTGCGGCTGGCGCACCGCGCTGATCCGATGGCAGGAGCCAGGTGCTTCTCCTGGTCTCCCATGGGGTGCAGGGCCCAAGCACTTGCGCCATCCTCCACTGCACTCCCAGGCCACAGCAGAGAGCTGGCCTGGAAGAGGGGCAACCGGGACAGGATCGGTGCCCTGACCGGGACTAGAACTCGGTGTGCCGGCGCCGCAAGGTGGAGGATTAGCCTGTTGAGCCGTGGCGCCGGCCAATTTGTCAATTTCAGCAGAACCATGTGAGTTGCCAGCTGAACAACAACAAAAGTTGCACGAGAAGTGCTGTTTGGGACCCACGAAAAGCCCCGTTCCTTGTTTTCCACGAGGTCACTGGAGACTGCTGAAGCCCCGTCCCATACAGGGCTGGTCCTGTCATCAGGAGCCGCTGGTTCTCGCCTCACCTGTCACTCAGTCCCCAACGGACAGATCTCTCCGCCTTTCTGGGGCTTCAGTTTTCTGCCTGTAAAGAGGACTCCTGTGGTTTTCAACTTGAGTTTGAAAGATGCGACAGGGGCGACGCTGTGGTGCAGTAGGTTAATCCTCCGCCTTCAGTGCCGGCCTCACTATGGGCACCAGCTCTAGTCCCGGCTGCTCCTCTTCCAATCCAGCTCTCTGCTGTGGCCTGGGAAAGCAGTAGAAGGTAGCCCAAGTCCTTGGACCCTTGCACCTGTGTGGGAGACCCAGAAGAAGCTCCTGGCTCCTGGCTTTGGATCAGCACAGCTCCGGCCATTGCGGATATTTGGGGAGTGAACCAGCAGACTGAAGACCTCTCTTTCTGTCTCTCCTCTCACTGTCTGTAACTCTACCTCTCAAATAAACAAATAATCTTTTTTTTTTAAAGAAGAAAGATGCATCAATGTTTTTTAGATGTTTGAACTTTTTAAATTATATTTTTATCTCTTTAAAAAATTGTAACCAAAGAGCACATTCCAATGTGTTGTTCATCAAATTTCAACATCCTGAAACCATCCATGTGCTGATTTGATTTTTAGCTGTTCTCAAAGTTCATTCTTCTCTTTTCAACTTAAAAATAACTTGAGATTGTCAATGTGGACTGTTTAAAAAAAATAACCAAAAAGCTGCCACACCATTTGCCATAACTTATCTCTGAGGATCAGGATTTTCTTAATAATACACAGTTGAGCAAAATTTAGAAATAAACTGGGAAGTGTTACATAACGTTCAGGGTCAGCGTTCTCATTGGTTGTGTTTATAACTAAGTAGTTTAAACTTACACTAAAAATGGAGTAGATTTATATTAAATAGGGACCAGCGCTGTGGTGTAGTCGGTAAAGCTGCCACCTGCAGAGCCGGCATCCCATATGGGCACTGGTTCAAGCCCCAGCTGCTCCACTTCCGATCCAGCTCTCTGCTATGGCCTGGGAAAGCAATGGAGGATGGCCCAAGTGCTTGGGCGCCTGTACCCATGTGGAAGATATGGAAGAAGCTCCTGGCTTCTGGCTTCAGATCAGCTCAGCTGTGGCTGTTGTAGCCATTTGGGGAGTGAACCAGCAGATGGAAGAACTCTCCCTCCCTCCCTCCCTCCCTCCCTCCCTCCCTCCCTCTCTCCCTCTCTCCCTCTCTTCTGTCTGTGTAACTCTGACTTTCAAATAAATGACTAAATCTTTTTAAAAATTTATATTAAATAGCCTAGGCCAGCATCTGCCTTATAGGTGTTAAATAACTTAATATTTCTGCTTTATATTAAGATTTTATTTTTTAAAAATGTATTCCACTACATTACATCTGAGAGTCCTTCAGGCCTGGAATTCCATATACATTCTATATATGTAGATACATTTCATCAAGTTTTATTTATTTATTTGAAAGAGGGGGAGAGAGAGAGAGATCTTTCATCCAGTGGTTCACTCCCCAAAGGCCCACAACAGCTGGGACTGGGCCAGGCTGAAGCCAGGAGCCTGGAACCCTTTCTAGGTCTTGCCGAGGGTGGCAGGGAGCCAACTACAAGGGCCATCACCTGCTGCCTCCCAGGGTCCATAAGAGCAGGAAGCTGGATCAGAAGTAGAGATGGGACTTGAAACCAGGGACTCTGGAATAGCACATGGGTGTCTTCACCGCCAGACCAAACACCTGCTGCTATATAAGCTATAATTTTACATGAGAAACAAAATACACTGGTAAGCATCATAATATGTGCTGGTGACTATTAATGGTTTTAGGAAGAGGTGGGGGTGTAAGTAAAATTAAGTAATGATGCCTGTTGCAGAAGGGTGGGCAGTGTCCTAGTTAATGATGTTACTACTTATTTTTCCACCGTTTGCCTGCTGCTTGGTTGTCTGCTGAGACGTATCACTGTCTATGGGAGGAGAGGAGGTCTATATGAAGACTCCGAAGGCTAAGCCTACAGTCCAGAGCTAAGGAATCCACCCCAGGGGGCTTTAGGGAACAGGCTCTGGGCGATTGCTCAGTTGATCATTCTAAATTAAATTACTGAGTGCCAACTCTGTTTGCTTTAGAGACACTTGGCTGGTGCATGCATTTTTCCTTCCTTTCTTTAACTTATTTATGAAACATCCAGCTCAATGTATTTAGTGAAGAAAAAAAAAATCCAAGACGTTGCCTAAAAACCCCGGTGATTGGGACTGCGGGGAAGTTGTTGCAGGAGAGACTTTGCCCTGTGAGATGATCTCAAGGGAGTGTATGTCCAGCCCCTCTCTAGACTGGCATCCATGGACGGGGCAGCTGGCCCTCCTTGGAGCCCCTTTGTTTTTGTTCAGTGGTGCTAAGCCATGAGATCTGACCTGATGCACATCTGAGCACCAGGTTCAACACCCAGTGGTCCAAACCCAGATGGTCCCTTTGTGGTTAACCCCCTGCAGGGGTGTTGGTAGCCTCGGTCTTGAGCCTTCCAAATGGGACTAGAGTGGCTGGGGGAGTGCCATCACCCTCTTGTTGGCTGCCCTTATTTTCTGTACCCACCACACCACCCACCCTCCCTCCTCCAAGTCTCCTTGGCCAGTGGTTCTCAGAGTCCAGTCCCAGCATTACCTGGGAGCATGTTAGGAAGGCACACCCTCAGGTCTCACCAGCTCAGGTGGGCCCAGCCTAGCCCTGTGTGCCTTAACCAGTGCCCTCTGTGCATTAGCCAGTCCCTTGACTAGTCCCCTTCGTGCATTAACCAGTCCCTTGTGTGCTTGACTAGTCCTCCTGGTGATGCTGATGTGACCTCGAGTGTGAGTCCCGCTGCTGTAGGTCGTAGCTCACACAGGCAGGGCAGGGTGGTGTCTGGGGCCTTCTCATTGATGTCACGCCAACTGTGGGCAAGCCTGGCCTTGGTCCCTAACTTCGTTTGACTCTGATTCCTAGCCGTCTTTTCTTACTTTCTAAGTGGTGTGGGTGATCGTGCCGAAGCAGCAGGATTGGTGGCTGCCTGCTCCCCTTCCAGGGCCTTAACGCCTGCACACGCCACAGATGCAGCCAATGGGGCACTCTGATTGTCTACGACATTGAGAACATTGCCTCCTCTCAGCCGTGTGCCTCGTGAGAGCGGCTGGTGTGTACGCCCAGCTTCATCTTCTTGCTGTGACCCTCAAATTTGGCTGCACATTGGATGCCCCCACTGCAGAAATTCTGATTCTTTGCCCAGGGCATAGCCCAGGCATCAGGATTTTTAAAAGTTTCCCAGCCATGCAGCCGAGTTGCAGGATCGCAGGATGAGAATGCCAAGGGCAACTGAGGAGGGGAGAGGAGAGGAATGGGTTGGGGCAAGAGGGAAAAGTCCATCAGCAACAGGAGGTGTAGGTTTTCCTAAGCAAGTTCCCCAGCAGCTGGCAGAGGTGCCCCCTTCCCTCCCCAGCAAGACTGAGCCAGGTCATTCCCAACACCTTGTCACACTGCACAGACAGCTACTGTCTTTGGAGCATCCTCCCCGCTTTGCCCTGATGACCATGAGGTGGGCAGTAAGTGGGGAACTCCTGGGTGTTTCTAACTTCAGTGCAAACCATGCTTGTTTGTCAACAAGCACAAAGGAGGAGACCTGCATGGCGGCTCAGTGGCTTAAGACTCCACTTGCGATGCTGGCATCCCATATTGGAGCGCTAGTTTGAGTCCCGGCTGCTCTGCTTCTGATCTGGCTCCCTGCTGATGTGCCTGGGAAGGCTGGAGGAGAGGGGCCAGGTTCTTGGGCCCCTGCACTTCTCCTTCACACGTTATCACAGTCATTATCATCCTGCGTTTGTGCCATTGTTTGAGTCACATCTGCCCTTCCAGCCCCACCTCCAAGTTCTGTGGGGCCAGGGACTACGTCTTTTATTTGCCGCTGGATTCTGATTGCCTGGTCCATGGTAATGTGAGATAAATACCACATGAAAGCATTAACTACTAAATAAGGCTGCGTGTAAGTGCTTTGGACAACGGGAATTTGCTTTGCAAATGGTTTTCTCCTTCATTTTACTGCTATCCATCGGGCTACCCAACAACCAAAGAGCCATCCGTGGCAGCTGAGGCTTCCAGGAAATCAGGCGAAACAGGTTGTAAGAATTGATTGACAGTGGCTCAGGAGCTACACAGTGTGTGGAGGTGTGGCTGCTGCTGAAGACAGGAAATAAGAAGTGAGCCAGGGTTGTAGTTTGTACCCAGCCTTGGTAAACAGCCCGGGCTCGGCATCCTGAGTTTTTCATTGTGAGGATCCAAAAGCCCCAGAGATGAAAAGCAAAAAGCGGTGTCCAAGGGGATGGCCTGCAGTTGCCTGCTGGGCGTTTGGGTTGTTTTGGTTTGGTGTTTGTTTTGCCCAAGCTCGTTTTCCTGCTCTGTTGGTGGATGCCCTGCCTGTGTGTGATGCCAAAGGGAGGGGCAGTTACCAGGATTCTGGCAGCCAGAACCCATCTCTGGTCTTAGCTTCTTTCAGGGCCCTGACCTCTGTCTTACTCCTCTGGACGCTACGCCCCTTTCTGCACCTCCCCTCAGCTCCCAGCTGAGCTCACCGTGGCTGCTCCTTTGCTTTGTAGTCTGGTATTCCAGGTGTAGCCATCTTCTGCTTCTATCACAAATTGCCCGAGGCTGGACACCCAGCCAAGAAAAGAGGTTTGCTTAGCTCAGTTACAGAAGCTGAAATACAAGGTGTCTCCTGGAGAGGTCAGGTCCATGCTAGGCACCAGCCCTGCATGTCCACGATGGAGCTGAGGCCATGGTCATGTCCTTCCTCCCCTCCCTGGGGCAGGCCTGGCTTCCAGCTCTGGTCTCCCCCTCCGGGTGGGGTGTGTGTGTGTGTGTGTGCAGTTTGCAGTGCAGGCAGCCACTGCCCCATCATCCTTAGGTGGCTTTTTTCTTCCTGCGACACAATCACTCAGTTTTTACTTTGCAGTGAGGTGGTCCCTGCCATGCACAGTTCTTTGCAGGCCGGATCAGGCTCCCCTTCCACTCTCAGTGGAACACAGCCCAGGAATCCGGAAGGTGAGCCTGAGCCCCCAGAAATGCCCACGTTGGCCTCTCTGAAGAGAGGGGGCTGGGGCACTCTGCAGAGCCTGGCCCCTGCGTCTCTGGTGACCTGGGAAGAGTCTTCTCCCTCTTCTGGGTCTGGCAGTACAGGGAGACCTGGTTCCTGCTGTAATGAGCACAAACTAAGCTGGCATTGATCTTACACCTGAAGGCCAGGGTGGTCACCCTTCTCCAAGTGGAACCAAAACCAGCTCAGAACACACATGCCCACTGGCTGGAAACCCAGTGTCACTGTCAAGGTTCCTGTTCCTCACCTCCTTTATTGAAGAACTCAGGTGGCTCCATCTGTCCACCTCCCACACCCCTGGTTCTGCTTCTCCATCCTCTCGCCCACTCCCCTCCCAGGCAGTGGAGCCGGCTGTGCCCACCTTGGCGTCTTCTCCCTGGGGGAGCTCAGCACTTTCATTCCTGCTTCCCCAGCCCAGGTCCGGCAGGGACCTTGACCATCAGGGCACGGGCCTGTAGGTGTGTGTAGAGTGAGTGTCTTGCAGGCTTCCAGGGCCTCCTTGTTCCTAAGAGACGCCGCCATCTCCTGCCGGAGCAGGAGCAACATAGAGGAGCAAGCGCATGGCCGTGCCTCTCCAACAGGTCACATCCCTGCCAGCTTAGCCGCAGAGTCCTGAGTGGGTGTCCAGCAGCCTCTCCACGAGGGAGGCGCTCACGGAGGAAAGCTGCGGGGGTGCTGGACACTCGTCGGTAGAGGTCCCTAAGTTAGAGCAGAGCCCACAGCATCACCAGAATGGACTTAGCCCCAGGGACGATTCCTCGTAGGTGCCTTCCCGGATGCCCATCTCGGGCTAGATATCTCAGTGTGTGCTGCAGGAGACGGAGACAATGTAGCCGGGAGCCCTTGCCCTCCCCTCAACTCACCCCAATCACACCCATAACAAAGAGACTGAAGACAGGTGCAGTGGATGGTGGGCCAGCCCTCACCTGGTCCATGCCAAGGCTACTGTGTGCTGGCGGGGGGGTGGGGGTAGGGGTGGGCAGTTGCATCCAAGGCATGAGATAGGGGCTCCTTCCCAGCCTCCTAAGCCCAGGGCGCATCACTAGGGAAGTTGGTAATTCTCATATTGCTGAGTTGTGGCTGTGACCGGTCCCTCCATCCCGGGCTTACTCTTGGAAGCAGATTCCTCTTGCAGTGCGTGGGCGGCTCTCCACGTGAGCAGGCAGCGCAGGGTGGTTAATCCCACTTCACTGAGATGAGGCTCCTCAGAGGAGCTGCAGCAGGCCTCCTGGCTCCTTGTCCTAGGCGGTGACAGCCCTGTGCGGCTCAAGGATGGTGGCTGTCACCTGACCCATCAAAACTCCACTTCTGTCATTTGTGAGGAAAGATGCAATCGTCAGGAGAGGAAACATTTTTTTTCTGCCCTAGGAATGATTCTTTTGCCTCTTAGCACAGCCCCTGTAAAGGATTGGCCTCCATGGAATAGCGGGAGGCAGCCGCGCTCGTGTGTTCTCGCACCAGCAAGATGGGTGGGAAGTCAGAACTCTGTGAAATTTAAAGATGCACCCAGGCTTTGAATCAGTTAACGCTTGAGGGATACTGGTAGGCATCCCTGGCGGGGAGGAAAGAAAGAAGCGAGTATTCCAGACCTGAATTTGTCAGCAGTGATCTGGGGTGCAGGACTTTCCGGGAAGCATTTGCTTGTTGCTTGTTGAGAATTAGGCGTTGGGAATAGAGCAATGCATGCAGTGCGGAGTCCCTGCCCTCCCTCGTGAACTTCCTGTCAAACGTGGAAAACCAGCAACTACAGCTGACGGAGGAAAGTGACGTGGGAGTGGGGTCTCTGGGGACACAGGCAGGACAGGTCAGTTAGTCTGGCGGGGGCGGGGGGGACATGGGGGAGATACTAGGGAAGGCTTCCTGGAGGGAGGGGCATTTAAACTTGCACCGGAGGATGAGTTAGAATCATCCAGAAGGGGGTGGGTTTTCTCCACCAGAGGAGCAGCTCGTGCGCAGGCCAGAGGCCAGGGGGGTGTGATGGAAGACGTCCTGCGTGGCTGGCGAGGGGGTCAGAGCCTGAGACATTTAGAAAGGATGTCCACCGAGATGACTTAAGGACAAAGGAACAAGGGAACTAGGGAAGGGAAAGTGAGCATCTGAGGAGGGGAGTGATGGGGGTGGGGGAGGGTGCTTTGTTAGACGGGGCCCTGTGGCAGGTGAGGGAGAGCCCCTGTGAGCGCACCCCAGGCCTGGCTTAGGAGCCGGCTCTCTCATTTCCAGCATGACCTTGAGAAAGGCACTTCAACTCTGCAGAATGGCAGGAGGAGGGGGAGGAGGGCACCCACAGAGCACCACCTGTGCACCGGGCACAGGGCTGGGTTTCCTGGTTCAGCGAGAATTGTTACAACAGTCTCACAGAGTGACTGTGGAATGCAGGGTCAAGCTTGTTGACAGGTCTGTGACCACCCATGGCACCTAGTAGGCCCTCAGGAAGTGCCAGCCAGGTTGGACTGTGTGCCTGCGGGACCAGGTGGGTTCAGTCCCGGGAACAAGGTGTGGTAGTAGAAGCACAGGTGAGGGTCAAGGTCACGGGCACAGACATGCTGTGCCTGAGTGCAGCTCCAGGGGCTCTCTATCTGGAGTGCCATTGCAGAAGGAATCTGATTTTCCTGGTGCATCAGAAAAGAGGTGAATGCCAGCCACAGGCACCAAGTGGGGCCATCGTCATGCGTGGGACACCCCCCCACACACACACTTTACCTTTTTTGGTCTGAATGCAAGATGAAGCTGAGTGCTGCTGGAATCTTAGAGCGTTGCTGCCCTAGGCTAACCCTGCAAGTAAGGAGTGAGGGGTCCCATGGATGAACCCCAAAATGTGGCCGCAAAGATCAGATCTGAACACCGAGCTGCTGGAAGGCTAAGGACTTTCTCCTTCCCACGATGGCTTATTAAAGGCAGGCTCATGAAGAGTGACCTCAGAGCTCAGCAGGGCACCATGGCCTGTGGGCAGCATTCAGTGGGTGCTCAAGCAAGTGCCGGGGAACTCACAGTACAGCCTCTGCCTCTAAGAAGCTTGCCCCTGGCTGGGATGGGCCTCCCTGCAGAACGCAGCCCAAACAAGGCCAGCTCCAGTCGGCCCTCACCCCCTATAGACACTGAAGTCGTAATTGCACTGATGTAGATTTTGAAAGCGACAGCCTTGTTCTGCTACCCCAGGATAAAAGGAGAGGGTGAGAAGCTCATCGTGGAATCTGCCATGGTCAGATGTTACAGAAAGGTATCTGAAATCAGAAGGACTGACATCTTCCTGCACACACACCCCCTCTTGCCCACTGTGGACCAGTGCCTCTGGGCTGAGCAGGTGCCTCCGAGCAGCCTGCTGTTCCCGTGGCGACCAGCATCATCCATCACAGGCGGGGACCCAGCCTGTTCCTCCTTCCCCAGCCTTGCCCACGTGGGACTGGAGCTCTGAGGAGGCAGCCGGAATTTCTCTGTGTGCTATTTTAGTATTGTTGCGAAGCCTGGGAAGTCTTTGTTCTCCAGGCTGGTTACGTAAGGTTCAATAGCAAATGCAGAGCACAGCCTGAAAGCTCCTGGAGTTTGTGATGTTCCCTCTGCTAACTTCTTTTCTGCCCACCCTCAGTTGTGTTCCTTTAGCTGCCCAAGAATATCAAGGCAGCAGGGGTCCCTTCCTGCTTCTTTCTGGATGGCGTCCCCACAGGCACGTTCTTGGACAAATTGTGTAAGGGAAACACAGCCCAAGGTGGATGGCGCCACTGCCTTGCAGGGACGTGGGGATGCTGGCAGTCACTGCAGACTCACGCTTCCCAGGGGAGAGGGCTTGTTGGGAGCTGGGCATCATGGCCTGGCTGGGGCTCCTCTGCTTAGGACATATCTACTGTAGACTGAGCTGTGCTGGGGTCAGGGGGTGTCCTGCTGGCTGGGGGGTCCTGGCAGGCCATGGCGCCCAGTCTGCAGGGAGCACAGACACAGGAAATGCAGCCCAAGGCTGGCATCCCAGTGGCAGCATCAGGAGCAGCCGGGGCTCAGGCACTGGGGTTTCCACAAGGAAAGGGGGACCTCACTGAGCCACGACAGCCTGCTTGCCTCCGGGGTAGAGGGAGCAGCCCTCATTTCAGGAGCTGGGAGACCAGGAAAGTGGTTTCTCCTTGTCCCTGGAGGGACCCCTGGTACCCCCAGGGTGAGGTCATCTCTGTGCCCGTGGGAAAGATCAGAGCTTACAGAGCAATTCCTTCTTTGGTAAGGAAATGTCTTCTGGTCATCGTGGTTTTGGGGTGCCTTGCAGCATCCCCCCGAACCCCTGATCCCCCCTCCACTCACCCTGGAGAGATTTAAAGACTCTGGGCTCCTGGGACACCTTTTAAATGTATCTTTCCATTTGGATTTCACTTTGTCACAACCAAAATCTCATGGCAAATGCACAGCCATTCCTGTGCTGACTGGTGTTTATTTGTTTATTTATTTATGGAGTCCCTGAGCTTCGTCAGACACTGGGCTGGACCCTGGGTCACAGCAGTGAGCACTGGGGGGTGGGTTCCCCCGTCCCTGGTTCCACCTGGCCCTGGCATCTGATGAGCTCCTGGCCAAGGAGGACTCAGGAGCCCAGACCCTAGGCGGACTCGACAAGGTCTCAGGCCAAGTTTGCTTGGAAATGTCAAGATCCAAGTCCTTCCTCTGTTATCTCCTGCTGTAAAACGCTCCAACACTTAGCAGCTTAAAGCAACACTGTCATCACACAGTTCTGTGGGTCAGCTTAATGGGATGCCTCTGACCCAAGGTTTCTCACGAGACCTCGGTCAGGCTATTGACCAAAGTTGGGGGCCCCTCAAGGCTGAACTGGGGGACGACGAGCTTCCAGGCTCACTCACACGGCAGCTGGCAGGGGTCTCCTCGCTCGATGCCCCGTGATGCAGCAGCTGGCTTCCCCCAGAATCCAGCAAGAGACAGTGACCACCCAAGATGGAAGCTACTATCTTTTGATAACTGGTCGTTACTTCTGCCACTTTCTATTCCTTAGGAGTAGGTCACTAGGTCCAGCACACACCTAAGCAGGGTGGACTCCAAGGCCCTGAGAACCAGGAAGCCAGGACCAGGTGTTTCTCCCACTGGCCTGGCTCCCCCTAACTTGCACCACACCTGCAGTAGCGACTCTGGAGACAGTCCCTGAGTATCCAGGCATTGTTCCTGCAGCGGAAGTGGTGGTGGTGGTGGTGGTTCCTCACTCCCAAATGATTCCAAGTTTCTTAAAGTCAGGAGCCGCCACGTGTTCTGTGCTGTTTATCTCCCATATAGACCAACCATGTGCCTAGCAAGTAAGAACATCTCCGCTCCCAGTGGCAAAAATTAACAACAGACCAAAGTGAACATGTTTTAAGTAATTATAGGGCTTGACATCCCTCTTGGCAAGACGGCTAGAGTAGCTGCATATAGAGTCAGCTTTTCAGAATGTCAGCAAGGTTGCATATACACCTGCCGGCTCCAGAGTGTTGGCCTTGATCCCCAAGCTTGTCTCTACATGGTCTCAAGGTGGCGGCTGCAGCACCAACACCACTTGTCCCACACCTGCATCCACACACACAGGAAGTAGGGTTTCTTCTTGTTTGGGGTGAAAAAGTTTTCCTCGCAGCCCCCAGCATGCATTCCCTTAAGGCTTGTTGTCCATACCAGATACAGGATCTCCTCTAAACCAGTCACTGCTAAAGAGGAACTGGATTGCCACAGCTGGTTAAGATGGATGGGTCTGGGAGAGGCCGAGGACTTTTGGAAATGTGTGAGGCTGTCACAGGGAGTGGTATTGGCATTTGGTGGCCCAGGACCGGGGTCATGCAACTTTCAGCAATGGTACCTAGCACAGTTCCCCCAAACAAGGAAAGAACTGCTTATCCCCAGGTACTGTGTGGTCACCTGGGTGAGCCTGGAAGCACGCCTTCTCCTGTGAGCCTTGCTGGCTACAGCCCTGGCCAGCAGCTTGAGTGAGGACTGGTGAGGTACTCGGGTCAGAGGACCCAGCTATTCTGCTCATGCCAATGCTGTCCCTGCTCGTGTAGCCCCATGGTTCTCAACAGGGGATAACGTGTGCCTCTCCCATAGGTGAGAGTTGTCCGCATTTGGAGACTCTCTGGGTTGTCACAGCTGGGGGCTGTTCCCAGCCAGGGTGCTCATAAATACCCCACTGTGTGATGGTGGTGGGGATGGTCCCCCCAGTTGAAAATATCTGGCTCAAAATGTTGATTATGCTGAGGCTTAGAGACCCTGGTTAGACCAGTTGTGAGTCATTCCTGGGCTGGGCTCAGCTGCTTGTTGGCCCAATTAGACTTGGTTTCTGCTGGTGAGGAGGAAGCAGGGATGGTCTTGGTAGATGGCCATGGGGCCAGCCACCATGGGTGCCCAGCAGGACCCCTGCGAGTTGGCTCATGTGTCGGCCAGTCCCTTGTCTGAGGTTCCCAATGAGGGAAGTGGCCAAGGACTGGATGGAAGGCAGAGTTATGGTTGTTGGAACTTGAGTTAGTTTTCTCTCAACTTTTAATCTCACTTCGACTCTCTACTTCTCAGTTTCGATTTCTATAAAATGGGTTTGTTAACGGTGGCCTCCATGCTGGGGTTGAGCACGAGCTGAAAGGGTGGCTGCTTCTTTAATGTGAGGAGTCCCATAAGATGTGTCTACTGCCATTGTTCCCTCGTTTAGCCTGAGAAGTGGCGCTGGTGAGTTGTCCATGGGGGCTAGAGAAGGTGTTACAGCGAGGAGAATGTGGCCATTAGGATCAGACTGACCTGCGTGGGCACGCAAGATTCTTCACCTGCCACAGGGTAGCCGTGTGCAAACCACGTCCCATCAGAGACTGGTATTAACCTTAGGGTTGTTGAGAGACCCCCACGGAACAACGCCAGGGCAGGCCCTCGCCAGATGGAGTTACCCCGTCCTCCACCTGCCTCTGTCGCCTTTGCCTTCTCTCCTGCAGGCTTCTTTGGGTGGGCTTAGGAGTGGGGCACTTCAGCAGTAGCATAGTCACAGGACCGGAAGGGACCTCTTGGCCAGATGAGGTGGCTTTTGGACCTTAGAGAGTTGGGCCCTGAGGGCATAAAACCTGCAGTTCAATTTAGCCAGGCCTGGGGTAGAGTCCTGAGCCAGGGTGCTTCTGGGAGGCAGACAGGACTTGTGTCATGGCACCGTGAGGGTTAACAGGAAGACTAAATCCAAGAGGAGAAGACAGTGCGCGAAGATCCAGAGGGGGCTAAGGGGCCTCCTGGGAACACGTGAGGGTGTTCCATGGAATCTGGAGCCGGCGTCAACAGAAGGCTATGCCCGGGCCCAACCCGGCCCTCCACCTGAGAGTATTTTTGGACATAAGCTTTACGGACATGCAGCCACACCTACTCATTTCCGTGTTGCTGCGGCTGCTTTTATGCTACAAAGACAGATCGAGCAGCTGTAGTAGGGGCCGTTACATCCTACAAAACTAGAAATGTTCATTTTCTGGCCCTCTATGGAGAAAGCGGGCTGATCCCCGGCCTGGGGGACTTCATCCAGGGAGACGGCCGCAATGAGCATCACGCGCCTTGGAGTGGGACCCTCCGACTGTGAAATGAATGGCACCACCTAGAACTGTGCGGTGCACAGCGTGTTCCACTCCACGTCAGCCCCGCCTGGGAAGAATGTCCTGCAGGGTTCTGTGTGTGTGTGTGTGTGTGCACCCACGTGCTCAGGAGAGGGAGGGAAGCAGGATCCTGAAATGTCAGCACCTTGCAGGGGACGAGAGTTCCTGCTGCGAGCCCACAGCGTGGGGTTTGGGGGAGGTGAGTCTAAATTTAGACTTTCCAAAGCCACTCTGGAATCCAGGGCCTCGGGAGTCCCAGGGAGGACAGTGGGCACCGCCACCCCCCGCCGTCCCCATCTTGTCTCTGGTTTGCCTCCACCTGTTAAAAGGCTGGATGGCCTTAAACAATTGCTGGAGCGTCGGTGAGGAGTCTGTCAGGAACGGAAGCTCCACTGTGAGGGAGTCCTGGAGGTAGAAATTTCTATTCCTGCATTGGACCCCAGTGCTTGCCACAGACACGTGCCAGCCCCGGCTGCCCACGCGGGAGGTCCCTGCATTTCTCCTGCTGGTGTCATCTGAGCACAGCTGACAGTGACCTGTCTGTCACCTCACTGTCACTCTTCCCCAGGTCCCGGGGGAGGAAGTCACACCTGTGACTCAGAGCAGCTCCCAGCCACCACCTCATGGTGTTGCTTTGCCCAGACACATGGCCTTGTGCCACTCCTCTGCCTGGGTGGATAGATGTGTCCAGATGTCCATCTGCCCCTCTCCAGGCCCCGATGGGCCCACACCTCTTGGTGTAATAATGTGCAAGAAGTGAACCACTGGTCTGAAATGTCTTAGGTATAACTCAGTCCGCCTCTGGAGAAAGGTGCAACGTTTGTAGTCAAAACAATAGAGGAATTGGAGAAAGAAGAGGCTGGGAAAGACCAGAGTAACGGGAAACAGGAATGGGGACCGAGCAATGGACAGACTAGGGCTGCCTGGTCAGCACGTCGAAATTCTAAGAGGGGCAGCAGCTAAGCAGAAGGTGCTCCCAAGAGGGTTCAAGTTCAAGTTCAAGTGTGGGTGCTTAGGGCTTGTGGTGAAAAGGGCCCTGATGAGCAAGCCTGGGGGGAGGGGCGGCTGGCCCTCTGGGAACTGATTTTGCAGCCGCCATAATTCAGGTCTTTCCAGCCCACAGGGACTTTTCTTTGTGTGACGTTATGCCCCAGCCTTGTGAGACTGGGAGGTGAGAGTGTAGAACAAGTTCAGTGTCAACCCAGGTTGGTATAGGGTAAATGTCAATGACAGGATACACAGGAACTCCCGCGGGAGTTTGGGAAAGGGAGAAGTGTCGCCGAGGACAGGAATGAAGCTGTAGGAGGGAGCAGGGCATCATCTGGCATCATCTGGATTCCGAACGACCCCCATCAGGGGAGCATTGCAAGTACCGAAGCAAGGCAGGGATATAAAGATGACATTTAGGGGCCCGTGAGGAAGTGGAGTGGCTGGAATCAGGCCTGCCGCTGACGGGGACCGTGCCTGCCCTGGGAGAGGAAAGGGAGAGTTTTAAAAATAAATGAAGCACCTCTTAATTATTCACAGCTGATCTGCATTGCAGCAGGTCCTGCTTTTGGCTCGCTCGTGATGTCATCCTCCTGCCCGCTGCTCCTCGCTGTCTCCCTTCACAGCCCAGCAGGAGCTGGGGCGGGAAGAAGGCTTTCGCATCCCTCTTCCTCGGGAAAGCAAAACTGGCAATTGCCTCTCTGGGCTGTGCCCTTGCGAGCCAGGCCAGGCTTGCAGGTAGAGGGGGAAAGAAGCTCCTGTTTCATTGCTGACACCTGGCTCAGGCAGGGGGAAGCGGGGGAGAGAGAGCAGGGGGAGCTGCGGGGGCTCCGGGCTCTCCCGAGTTAGGTACCCAGGTGCACTTCCGGGCACAGACTGTAGACTGTGCCTCAGTGGGTGGTCCCAGCACCAGCTGTAACTGGCCAGGCACCCTCAGACAGAGCGAATGCTGTTTGTGGATCTGCCTCAAATGTACATTGACCTCGTGGGAGCTGGAAGCACCAAGCCGGCACCCTCAGAGCCTTGGGGTCCCTGCCAAGTCCCCGTCTTCCAGTGCAGGTGCTCTTGGGCCCCTGAGGGTGGAGGGGCGGAGGCTGTTACTACAGGGCAACTGGCCAGTCCCAGTCGTGACTGCTGGTCAAAGAGGCAAAGAGGGCACGCCGGGCCCCCGTGGAGGACCATGGACTTGTTCGGTGAGGGTGCTTCCCAGTCTGAAATCCTCTGTGGTTAGTTTGCTGCTGGCCCCTATGGTCCTACACAGAGTGGGAGGACTCCGAAAGGTCTGACAGGTGACTCTAATGTAAGGCGGTGCTGAACACTGGCAAAACGGGGACGTGGCCTGAGCAGTTCCTACGTTCCAGACTCTGGGCAAATGCCATTGGAGAAGATCTGATTATTGAGATCGGCCACATCCCCTCATTTGCCCCCTTGGTTCCAGAGCATTGAGGTCACTATTGCTGGCAGAGTTGTGCAGTGTGCAGATAGCACAGTGTCCCTGCAGGGGGCGCCCTGCGGTATGATGAGGATTTAGAAGCAGCCTTTGTGCCCGATGCCCTGTTCTCTGCAAGGCTGTGGACTTCATGAACTCACAAAGCCTGCCACTCTCTCAGGAGCTCTGATTGCGCCTTTATTTCAGAGGTCTGAACCCACACGGCTAGTTTTGCAGTGTTTTCTCCCCAGTGGTGCAATACGTGTAATGTAAGCCACTAGCCACCGGGGCAGAGGTGGGGAGGGACCCACAGTCAGGATTGGGTTGACCTGCTGCTTTGAAGAGCTAGATAGCTCCTCCTCACCAAAAAGAATACAAGGGGTCTTCAGCAAGTTTGTGAAAAATGCATAGGATGAGCAAACGATGCTCAGACTTCAAAAGTGTTTTGCGCCAAAATAAACTTCTCTCTTTTTTTTTTTTTTCTTTTTTTTTTGACAGAGTGGATAGTGAGAGAGAGAGAGACAGAGAGAAAGGTCTTCCTTTTTGCTGTTGGTTCACCCTCTAATGGCCGCTGCGGCCGGCGCATCTTGCTGATCTGAAGCTAGGAGCCAGGTGCTTCTCCTGGTCTCCCATGCGGGTGCAGGGCCCAAGGACCTGGGCCATCCTCCACTGCCTTCCCGGGCCACAGCAGAGAGCTGGCCTGGAAGAGGGGCAACCGGGACTAGAACCCGGTGTGCCGGCGCCACAAGGCAGAGGATTAGCCTGTTAAGCCACGGCGCCGGCCTAAACTTCTCTTTTAATTCCACTTTTCCAGAAACTTACTGAAGTACTTGCCTACAGTTTACCACGCCAGACCTAATGTGGTACTGGGATTTCTGGGCAAAAAAAACATCCCTTTTTGAATGGGTGGCAATGTGCAATTCTTCTAATTCGGCAAACGTGCTTCTGCCGCTTCTGTGGACAGCAAGAGCTAGAGAGTCACCAAGTCTCAGTCCCCAGGCAGATTCTCTCTTCAAATGTCCAAAGAAGGCAGGAGAGGAGCCCGAGTGGAGAAACAAGATGATCGATCTTTTATTTTCCGTCTGCAACTAGTTCCTTTCTGCTCTCCGCTTTCCTAGCCAGTGCTGCTGCGTGTGCTTGGAGAAAATAACAAATTAATTTTGTGAAGGTCAGAAGGGGCAACCCCCCACCCACGGACTGCACGTGTTAGCCGTGGGGGAGCCAGCGTCAACATGAAAGGCACACATCTGATGGTCTTATCGAATGAATCCATCTTTGCTCGCACGCAGCAGGAGGGCTGCCGGGGTGGTGGGGCCATGCAAAGCCCGGAATCCCCTGAGCAAGCAGTGTTTCAGCTGGCTGGACAGATCAAATAACACTTGGGCTGGTGAACAAAAGACGCAAGTGGGAAGGTGTTAGAAGCTGGAGTGTGGAAATTTACCCAGTGTTGTTTCTTTGACAGGGAAGGAGCCTGGGTCTGAGAGATGCCACATTGCTGCGGCCTCTGTGGGTGCAGCGGAACTCAGTCTCCGCCAAGGCGGCGTGGATGAGGGGGTGGAAGACGATGCGGCCCAGAGCTGAAGGCTCCACGGGCTCCCGGCTGAGCGGCTGAGCTGCCCCTGAACTTGGAACGGCCATCAGGTGCAGCGCTCATGAGAGGTGCACGCCTTGCTCCCGCCTTCTCCACCAGTGCTCACCGGGCTGGATTGGCTTTTGGAATCCAAGGGGAGCTGCTAGAAAGAGGTAGAAAGAATCTTCTGGAAGCTTCCAGAACACACTGACGGGACCCCTTCCTACAGCTTAGAACACCAAGGGAGACTGTGATACAACCGAGCTTTGGACCATCTTAAGGAAAGAGACGCAGCTTGGCAAAGCTCTCCACTTCAGCCAGCAAAGGCCTCTGGTGACAAAGGACTCAATGGGACGGTTTCTGCATCTTTTGCTTTGAGGTCCATCGGGATTTAAAAACAAAGTTTCCATTCCTCAGATAAGGACACTGTTTTTCTTCCTTTCTAAGATGCCCCATCTGAAAGACGCTTGAGCCACTCTAAGCTTCCCAGCAGCTTCAGGCGTCGGCGCACAGCCCTCCCGGTGCAGGGTGAGACAGCCTGAGTCCCGAGTGGAGCAGCTCCGTGAGGACAGAGGCCATCCCTGTCTGCAGAGAGCTGGTGGTGGCGACCTCGGCAGGAGCGAAAGCACCTCTCGGCCGCGGCAGCTGACAGGATGCAGCGTGCTGGGGAGCCCGCTAGCCAGCACTTGGCCTTTCCCGACTGCCCCTTCCTTGCGAGGGCAGCCCCACATCACTGACCCGACCATGGCCGAGAGGGGCGACTGCCTCGCCAGCGCCTACGGGTATGACCTCGGCGGGCGCTTCGTGGACTTCCGGCCCCTGGGCTTCGGCGTCAACGGGCTGGTGCTGTCGGCCGTGGACAGCCACACCTGCCGCAAGGTGGCCGTGAAGAAGATCGCCCTGAGCGACGCCCGCAGCATGAAGCACGCGCTCCGCGAGATCAAGATCATCCGGCGCCTGGACCACGACAACATCGTGAAGGTGTACGAGGTGCTGGGGCCCAAGGGCGCCGACCTGCAGGGCGAGCTGTTCAAGTGCAGCGTGGCCTACATTGTGCAGGAGTACATGGAGACCGACCTGGCGCGCCTGCTGGAGCAGGGCACGCTGAGCGCGGAGCACGCCAAGCTGTTCATGTACCAGCTGCTGCGCGGCCTCAAGTACATCCACTCGGCCAACGTGCTGCACAGGGACCTGAAGCCTGCCAACATCTTCATCAGCACCGAGGACCTCGTGCTCAAGATCGGCGACTTTGGTCTGGCGCGGATTGTCGATCAGCACTACTCCCACAAGGTACGTCCGCCGGGCTGGCTGCTACCCGCAGCGCTCCGAGGCTCTGCCTGGCTCCGTGCTAACCAGGCGGCTCGGGCAGTGGCTGCAGGGTGTTGGAAAGATCACAGGGCTGGGAGGTGGGGGTCTGGGTCTCCATCTTGGCTCTGTCCCGTGGCCATGGCCAATAGCTGCAGGCTGTATATAGGTTGTAGAAGGCTGGATGGGACAATCCCAAAATTCTCTTCTAGCTCCAAATCCCGCGGCTTTAGAATTGTGTCCTGGTGAGTTTGCCTCTAGCATCCCCGTACCCTGGCTTCCACCCAACCATCTCGTTTCCCTGCTGTCTGTTCAGGACACCATGGGTAGGGGGGCTCCTGCCACAGCCTTCACCTCCTCCTTCCATCAGGGCTGACCTATTCCATGTCCTTTCCGACATGGCTAGTGGGCTCTAATGGCCAATCTGATAAACTGTTGCTCACTGCACATCATCCAGCAAATGGCTCAGCTTTCCTGGGTCCGGTGATGCATCATGGGAAAATCTCAGTGTCAGGACACTGTGGTTGAGATCCTCTATGGCGGATGGTGAGATGCTCCCCCAACCGGCTGTAGGAATCAGAGCTGGCCAGGCCACACCGGCAGAGGCATGTGTCACCTCCAGGCCCCAGACCTCCTCCTCCCTGGTCCCCTGCTCTGTTCAGGAGCTGGGACCCTGTGACGTTCTGTGCTTTTCCTTACCCCAGGTTCCTGCGACTTTAGGGGTGCCCTTGAGCCCCTTCAGCATGAGCACGCCACCAGGCACCCCTCCACCAGCGCAGCTGGCTAATGTGTTGGTTTCCAGCCTCCTGCGGAAGCCCCTGCCCCTTGACATCTTTTATCAGGAGAAAAATCCCATAGGGAGCAGGTGTGCTGCAGGCTGTAACCAGCTGTGTGTGATTGGCGGGGGAGTAGTTGTGCCCTTGGCCACGCTTCAGCCTTCTCTCTGAAGCCCTCCCTCTGCTCGCACACCGCCCTGCAGGACAAGGCCACCATCTGCCTCCTGCCCCAGCAGTGAGAGGGTATCGAAGGCCGGGCTCCTGGTCCCACCCTCGCTGGCTGGAACTTGGGCTCCCACCCACATTGCAGACCCGTCTCCGGCTCCTCAGTACCATAGATGCCTTGGGCACCTCAGCCATGAACTTGCCGTCTGTCAGAGCGGACAGCCAGCTCTGTAGGCAGAAATGTCCGTGCTGAAATAAGGCAGACAAACCAACCAACACACAAAACCCAGTGCGCTTCTCTGCCTACGTAGTGCCCGGAGCTCTTTCTCCCTCCTCTTGCTTGTAAGGAGCAATGACTCAAAACGAGGAAACCAAAGGTTTTAACCCAAATCACCTCTAATTTGATAAAAGACCCAGAGACTCCAGGACCCTGTTATATCTGGGGTGCACAAAACCCATCTTCTCTGCTGGAATAAACCGGTGCATTTGGGAACCATAGTAAGATGAGAAGGAGTAAGTGGAGTGTTCCACGGGACGATCCTAGAACAGCACACAGCTGGCTCTCAGCTCAGAGAAGCTGCAGTGGTAATCTTAGGAGGTGGCTTGGTCTGAGCAAGGGTCAAAGCCACTGGGTGACGAGGCTGGGCCCCTCCGGACCGTGCTGGCTTGCAGTGGATGGTCACGCACCCCCCTGTTCTCATGCCCCAGGAACCTGGGTTTCTCTGGCCCTCTCTGCCTCCTGGCTGGTGGCGAAGAATCTAAATGGACCATGAATGTAAGATTCCCCCAGGCAGGACTGCAGCCATTCACTTAGCAGGTGCAGAGCGCCCACCGAGCCCAGGCCGGTGCTGGGAGCCAGGGAGGGAGAGGCTCACACCGCTTGTCCAAGGGCTGTGCTCGGGCTCGCCGTCCTGGCACTGCCACTCCCAGGCTGGACTTTGGTTTTCCCAATGCAGAGGAGCTCGGGTGTTCTGACTCACTCTTATGGGGAGCTCGTCAATCAAATCATTGTGGGAGATGAAAAAAATGATGCAGGGGCTGACGTCATGGCATAGCAGGTAAAGCCTTGGACACCGGTTCTAGTCCCGGCGGCTCCACTTCCCATCCAGCTCCCTGCTAATGTCCTGGGAAAGCAGCGGAAGATGGCCCCAAGTGCTTGGGCCCCTGCACCCGTGTGGAGACCTAGATGAAGCTCCTGGCTCCTGGCTTTGGCCTGGCCCAGCCCTGGCGTTTGTGGCCACTTGGGGAGTGAAACAGTGGATGGAAGACCTCTCTCTCTCCCTCTCTGTAACTCTGTCAAACAAATAAATAAATCTTTTTTTTTAAAAAGTGACAGGAGGCAGCAACAACCAAGTAGGTACTCATGTCATGCCCCCCCCCACCCCCCGCCTTGCTGCCCTGGAGTTGGGCAGGCACTACCCACCCTCACCCCGTTTCCTCCCTTACACACTTTTGCTTTCAGCTTCCTGCCCTCTCTTCCCCACTGATGAGGGAAGGGCTTATATTTGGTGCTTTTATTTATCCAATATCTATTTAAATAAGTTCTCAGTTAACCCTTGTAACGCTGTGAACATTTAGGGCGGTTGCTCCATTTGAAAACAGAGGACTGGATTTGTCAAGCTTACGCAGCTGACCACGCTGGGAGTGGGCGTGGGGCTCTAGAACTGGGGCTGCTCAAGTCCTCACAGAGGCTCTGTCCACAGCCGCCTCCTCCAGGAAGTCTTCCTGGATTCCAGTTCATTATTAATATTTCCCTTCTGTGAATTCTTATGTCACTTTTCCTCAGTCCTGTAGCCTGTGTATTCTAAGTCTGTCTTCTGGGGGTTTGTGCCTGTTTTTTTTACTCCCCTAACTCAGAGTCCCTCGGCTCCTTGAGGGCTGTCTCTTGTTGATCTTCGTGACTCTTGTTCACCACCACAATGCATCCACACTTTGCCTCCAAATCACATTAGGATGTCCTGAAAATCGGCTAGCTCAGGGGTCCTCGGAGCGTGGGCCCAGACCGCCTCACCCGGGAACTCATTAGACTTGTGGATGCCCGGCCTGAGGGCGGCACCGGCCACCTGTGCGTGCACGACTTCCCAGGTGTTTCTGATGAGCCTGACCTTTGAAGAACCAGCAATCACTTGTTCCTGGAGGCCTGGAACTGTGGTTTTTAAACTTCAGCACGAAGGAGACCACTCAGAAGACCTTCTAGAAAACGTAGGTGTGTTTGAAGCAGGGGCCTTTACCTAGAAGAGGTAGTTAGTGGTGGCGAGGGATAGCAGGCCCAGGGTGGCTTCCCCTGGCTCCGATCGGATCGTGTTGGAAATTGCATGTGCCAGCGCAGTCTGGGTGTGGTGGAAAGCTACAAAACTGGGACCTAAACCAAAGGGAGCGTTGTTTGTTTAGGTTTGATTGTAGCGTTAGTCAGGTGGTAGGAATACCGATTTTGGAAAACATAATCTTGGGCCGGCGCCGTGGCTAGGCAGGCTAACCCTCCGCCTGCGGTGCCGGCACACCGAGTTCTAGTCCTGGTCGGGGCGCCAGATTCTGTCCCGGTTGCCCCTCTTCCAGGCCAGCTCTCTGCTGTGGCCAGGGAGTGCAGTGGAGGATGGCCCAAGTCCTTGGGCCCTGCACCCCATGGGAGACCAGGAGAAGCACCTGGCTCCTGCCATCGGATCAGCGCGGTGCGCTGGCCGCAGCACGCCAACCGCGGCGGCCATTGGAGGGTGAACCAACGGCAAAAGGAAGATCCTTCTCTCTGTCTCTCTCTCACTGTCCACTCTGCCTGTCAAAAATAAAAAAAAAAATTTAAAAAAAAAAAAAATCTTTCCATTCTGGTGCAAGCTACTTCTCTTGATGCAATTTACAAACAAGAACACTGGTTTCACGGCTGAGTGCAATTGAGTGTTTGAGATCCCAGCAATTTACTGCAGCTGGAAGCCTTGTGGTGCAGCTCCAGACCCCCAAGGAGGCAAAGACAGGGCCTTTGCATGGGAGCTCTGGCCGGCAGGGTTTACGCTGGTTCAATCCTGTTGATCACTTCCCCGGTCTCCTGGCCACTCTGCCTGGCTTTGGTGGTTACTGGGGCCAAGGTGACCCGCAGAAAGCTCCCTTGGGGCCCCGGATTCCCTGGAAACTGAACACAGCGGGCAGGAATGCTCCTTGCTGGGGCAGGCAGAGGATCTGTGTGTGCCGACGGTCTGGGTGAGCTCCAGCTCACTGCTGGAGAACCCCAGATCACCGAGGGGGACCCTAGAACTGAGTTCAGGTCAGTGGTGCTGGTGCCGGGAGGGGGCCCACCACCCACAGAGGCCGGGTTACCTGGGGAAACGAGCCCATGGGAGGACATCTCACTGTGGGCCCAGCTAGCGAGGAGGGCCACTTTCTTTCTCAGCCGCTAAGCATGTTATTCCAAATCAGTGACGCTGAAAAGATTTATTTAAAAGACTATGAAATATCCCTTTTTAAAAGGGAAAAATATGACCCAGGGGATTAGAACGGAGGTCACACTCAAGAGTCAAGTGTTCCTGAACTTGCAGGTGGATTTGGGAAGCTCATTTTGTTGGCTTTCCCTACCCCTTTGCCACCTTCCCCTGGGCAGGACAGGGCCCCCAAGCGGGCTGCTCACTCTGTCCCTGGGCCTCCTGGGGTCCTCGGAGAGCCACTCCCAGGACGCCACAGCCCGGCTGCCCCGTGGAGCTCCCAGGGTGACAGAAATCTTAGCCAGCAGGCATGGCGGTGGCACCATCCATTCAGACAGGGAGCCAGCCAGAGTCCTTGAGGCCCCTGCCTGCCAGGTTGACCCTTTCTTGCCATTATGAAGGTGATGAGCGAGGTGTCAGGGGCTTAGAGCACCGGCTGCCTTCCATTATCCCGACAGCCGACCCGCTACGCCCATGCACACCCGCCCTGCTCTGCTGCCTCCCTCGCCACACCAGGCTCCCCCTGCAGACCCGCCCCTGGACCTGGGTCTCTGCTGGAGGGGGGCAGTTGATTAAACGGCCAAAGGGATCAGTAGCTCCCTGGTCAGGACCCTTACTGCCTGCAGCAGCCTGCTGGGCGCCCTGGCCCGCACGGCACCCTTAGCATGGCTGGGGAGGGGCTAGCATTTCACGTCCCACATCTCTGTTTATCTGGAGAGCAGCTTAATTGCCCTCCCGTTTGTGAAGCTTGTTCTCTCTGGATAGAAGCTTGGGGAGCTTGGGGTTTTCTCTCGATTCTTGAAAAACGCCATTGCTGTATTCTCTGTCCCTACTCTTTCAGGGGGATGAGTTGGCTTTCTTCCCTATCATTGCTGCCTTCTCTGGGGTGTGTATTTTTTCTCTAGCCCCTTTCAAGATGTTCTCTTGGTCTTTGATGTTCAGCAGTTTGATTAAGATGCAGCCTTATTTGAATTTATCCTAGGGGAGCTTCATTGTACATCTTACATCTATGAGTCCATTTTTTCCCACCACACTTGGAACATTTGCAGTAATTTTTTTTTTTTCCTGTCCTGCTTTCTCTCTCTCCCCCCCGTTCTGGACCCTGATTGTATGCACGTGTCAGCCCGGTATTTTCTCCACAGTCTCTCATTTTTTTTTTTTCATAGTGGATAATTGCTATGGTTCTGTCTTCAAGTTCTCTAATCCTTTCTTCTGCCATCTTTAATTTATTTGTAGCTCATTTGGTGCATTTTTTTCTATGTTGGATAATACACTGTTCTGTTCTTGAATTACCATGTCTTTGTAGTTCTCATTTGTTTCCTGGGATTCCCCCTCTCTCTACTCATTGAGACCACATTTTCCTGACGTCTCCAACCATAGCTATAACGCTTTGCTGTCTGTGTCAATTCCAATAGCTGGGACACCTCAGGGTCTGTTTTCTGTTGAGCGTTTATTTCTCTCACATTTTCCGCTCCTCCACATTTCTAGTGGATTGTACCTGTTTCCCAGCGTTACAGTTAACACTTTAAAAGGAGTCTGAATTCTGCTGTCTTCCTTTAGTGAGTGTCAGGTTTTGTGTTGGGGGAGGGAAGGGTTATTGTACCAGTGGTTCTCCTTGGTTTTAGGCTTCGACTGGGTATTCCAGAGTAGTCCTGACTTGAGAGCATGGTCTTTAACCCCATGGCCTGGTCCTTCTTTGGTCTTACCTCCAAACCTGGAACATTAGCAAGGTGTTTCCCCTCTGTGGGGCTGGAACCCCAATGTTCTCCAGCACCCTACTGTGCCTGATGTCACTGTTCTGCTCTTAGTTCCAAAACAGGTGCTTTTTGGCTGGATCTCAACAGAGACTCACTCTGCCGTGTGCAGCCCAGCCCTCAGCCAGAGGTCTGTGGAAACCTCCCACATAAAAATTTCTGTGTCCCTATCATAAAAACCCCTCCCTCACCGGGGTACCCAGAGTGTGGGGAGCAGGGAACTCATCTGACGTGCCTCTTTCCCTTCCTGGGGGTCCCTCTTAGCCCATTGCCCAAGCCCTGAAAACCTGTGTATGTTCTGCTTACAAAGGATGGCAAATCCAGTACCAGTTACTCCGTCGTGACCAGCAGTGGCCAGCCCTCACATTTAGGGATGCAATACTCTATGTGGTTCATTATTTCTTACTGCTGGATTATAATGTCATTGTTTCCCCATTTTATGGAGAGGGACACTGAGGCCAGGAGAGGAACTGGCCCGCTGTCCCCTGGGGGAAGTGCTGATGGTTTTCTCATCCCTGCGTCTCTGTTGCTTGCTTAGTGAATATTATTCAGTACAATGAGAGTGGCAGAGCCTGGGGGATAAGTGTTGGAAAATGTGCTCTGCACGCTTTGTACTTGAGATTTGCTGGTAAGAGAGCTGCCTTGGAGAGAGAATCTTCCATCTTGGGGGGGAGGGATCCCCAGCTTCCAGACTTTGTTCCAGTCTCTCCATTTAAATACTGTTTAACTGTCTTAAAAACAGATCTGCGGCCGGCGCCATGGCTCACTAGGCTAATCCTCCACCTGCGGCACTGGCACACCGGGTTCTAGTCCCGGTCGGGCGCCAGATTCTGTCCCGGTTGCTCCTCTTCCAGTCCAGCTCTCTGCTGTGGCCCGGGAGTGCAGTGGAAGATGGCCCAAGTGCTTGGGCCCTGCACCCCATGGGAGACCAGGAGAAGCACCTGGCTCCTGGCTTCAGATCAGCGTGGTGCGCCAGCCACAGTGCACCAGCCACAGTGGCCATTGAGGGGTGAACCAACGGCAAAGGAAGACCTTTCTCTCTGTCTCTCTCTCACTGTCCACTCTGCCTGTCAAAAAAAAAAAAAAAAAAAAAAAAAAAAAAAAAAAACCAAACCAAAACAACAACAACAAAAAAACAGATCTGCCTTTGCTTATGCTGAAGAAGCACAATTAGAAGATTGAATCCAATCCTTTAAAAAATATTTCTATACTCATTTGAAAGGCAGAATTAGAGAGATCTTCCATCTGCTGGTTCATTCCCCAAATGTCAGCAATGGCCCAGGCTGGGCCAGGCTGAAGCCAGGAGCCAGGAACTCCTTCCAGGTCTCTCACATGAGTAGCAGGGACCCAAGCACTTGGGTCATCTGCTGCTGCATTCCCAGGTGCATTAGCAAGGAGCTGGATGAGAAGTGGAGCAGCCAGGACTTGAACTGGCACTTGTATGGGATGCCGGCACCACAAGCAGTGGCCTAACCTGCTGAGCCACGAAGCTGGCTGAACTGTAGTGTCTTGACCCAGGCAGGCTTCGTTGTGGCAGGCTGTTGAGAAGACGCAGTGTAGGAATAGAAGGCATGGGGGGAGGACCATCTTGCTGTGGTTACCCCGAGCTTGCCACCTTCTAGATCAGCTGGGAGAGACCAGCCCTTGGCTCTAGCTTCATTGGCTGCCACCCCAGTCCTCTTGTGTTGTAACATCACTGATTTGTCGCCACTCCTTGGAAAATACCATACCCAGCGACAGCTCTGTCCCCCACACTGTTCCCCCTGCTCCCACAGAAACTCCTACACACCCTTGCAGATGTTCCTCAAATGCCCCACTTCTCGGGAGCTGCACCCCGCTCCCCAGGAGAGGGTTAATCGCACCTTCCTTTGGTTGCCCATGGCTGTCTGTTTGCATGAGTCCCAGAGAGACCCAGTGCGTTCCTTAGGAATGAGTGTGTTTCTCATTCAGCTTTATATCCCTGGCACCTAGCGTGGTATCTGACCCCATAATACATGCTCATGAAATGCTTATTAACTAATGAACAAGCCAAGCCTCTGCCTTTGCATTGAATCAAGCATGGTCCTTGAGAGCACCCTAGGATAAAGCATAATTTCTCTTGCTTAGGGTACCTGTCAAATAGTTAAGGTCATCCATCCTGTTCTTCTAACTCTCTCCAGCCTGAAGCCCCTGTCTCTATGTAATTGTCCTTGGACACTGTTCCACGTGCCACTCCTCCTAAGAGCCTCATGGAGTAATAGGTGTCATTGTTTCCCATTGTATGGAGAGCGACACTGAGGCCAGGAGAGGAACTGGCCCACCGGCACCCAGCTAGCAAGGGCAGAGCTGGTTTCAGCCCGGTGGGGGCTCCCTGGCGCCGCTGCGGCCACAGCCACAGATGACAGCATTTCCAGAGCTCGCACCATCCTGACTGCCCTTTCGTCGCCGCCCACCCCCCCCCCAGGCTGCTTTTTCAAATGTGATTTGTGCAGCAGAGTCAGCGGGAGTGTGACACCCCTGCTCTCTAAATGACAGTGTCTCAGCATGGGCTTCCATGGGGCTTGGTGCCAGCCAGCTTCTAGTTGACACTTACATGGTGGATCTTTTAGCCCGTCAGAGAACTCTCCTTGCTCTTACGTCCAGTAGTTTAATCTTCTTGGCTTCAAGCAAATATCACAACATTTTAAGATTTTTTTTTTTTATCTTTGTTCAATCACGTAATTGTATCCTTTTCTTTTTTTTTTTTTAAGATTTATTTATTTATTTGAAAGAGTTACAGAGAGAGGTAGAGACAGAGAGAGAGGTCTTCGATCCGCTGGTTCACTCCCCAGATGGCCACAACGGCTGGAGCTGCACTGACCCGAAGCCAGGAGCCAAGAGCTTCTTCCCAGTTTCCCACGTGGGTGCAGGGGCCCAGTGACCTGGGCCATCTTCTACTGCTTTCCCAGGCCACAGCAGAGAGCTGGATCAGAAAAGGAGCAGCTGGGACTAGACCCACTGCCCATATGGGATGCCGGCACTTCAGGCCAGGGCTTTAACCCACTGCACCACAGCGCCAGCCCCATAATTGTATCCTTTTCAGCTTCATCATTTTTAGCCCTGTCTTCTAGGAGTCCACCATGTTGCTGATGACCTAATCTTTTACCCAGAGGTCCAGCCTCGTGGCCACTGGACGCCTCCCTCCAGGTGGCACTGACCCCGGAGCTGGCATTCTCTGGGCATGGTTTCCCAAGTGGTTATCAATTTACATAATCATGTAGTTGTCTGACTCTTATTCTTTATTGTCCTCAAGGATGCCCTACGTGACTTAGCTCAATGGCTTATTGAGATTCAGAGACACTGTCTTTAGAACCCTCTCATTCTACTTCAGTGTAATTTGAAGCTTATTTAGAGTAAAAAGGTCAAGTTTGGGCAGCATGATCAACTGTGACATTTTCATTCTTAGATACCTGGAACTCAGATGCTGGCCAACCTCACCACATCATGTAGAGAAAATCTGACATGTGAACATTTAAATTTACAAAATCCTGTTGGAGGTTAGGACGTGGTTAGGTAACCTTTGGGTCATCCACTTAATAGAATGTCAAACAACGATTTCTAGTGGTGTTTCTAAGAGAGTCTGCAATACCATGGAGAAGTTTTATGTAGTAATAATGAGATTAAGTAGCAAGATGCTTACTTGTATAGGTGCATGACCCTAAGAGTTTAAAACAAGGAGAAAAGAACTACATAGAAAGAGAAGCGAGGATTCTAAAACGTTAACGATGGTTGGATGATGTTGCCTTTTTCCCTCCTCTGCATTTTTGCATCATTCCCAAACTAGTGCAGAATGAGCATGTATGATTTGATTGCAAGAATGTTTTCAGGTAGGAGGTCGGGGAAACTTGCTGTGAGAATAAATGTACCCAAAACACATTCATTGCAAAGAGAGCAGCTGCTGAGAGAGAAGGAGCAAGTGCCACGGCACGTGGCCCGGGAGCGCCTGCAGACCGCCCTTGGCCGCCCTCTGCCGCCAGCTGCCCACCTTGTCCTGTGTGAGTCCCACCTCCCACCCAGAGCGGCAGCCCTGTCTCAGCTGCTGGCCCCAAGGACACAGGGGACAGGCTTACCCAGGTGGGCCAGGACCCTGGGAGCCGGACAGTCCTCCTGGGGCCGGGGACAGGTGCTGACCCGACCCACAGGCTCCTGGTCCAGTTACTGAAGCCCCCCCAATGCTGGCTCCCATCTGCTTGATAACAGATTCCTCGTCTTGGGGCTGTGTGAGCTGTGAGTCCAGCGATGCCAGGAATGTGTAGCCCTGTGCCAGGCAGCTAGGAGGCGCTCGGCAGTGGAGCTGCGTTTTACTATGAGTGTTAATCACCATCGGAGGGAACCTGGAGGTCTCAGACACTGAAATTCTACCTCTGCTAGAAAATTGCACTGGCGTGGTTGGCCACACTCAGCTCTTCTTCCAGGATACAAATTCATGGCAGAAGGGTGGGCCCAGGTCAGGAAACCTTTTCCTGATTGAATTTGTTAAAATAGATGGATTAGGAAGTACCAGTCTTATGTGGGAGGAAGGGGATTTAACTCCAAAGAACAGAATAGTGGGAGCTTCTTTAAATCTTGCACTGGCAAATTGGCCAAAGCAAAGGGTAGCTCTAGTGCTGGGAATGTATACTAGAAGTGATATTCAAAGCAGTTAATCTTTGGGCCCAACCAATCAGAAAAGCCATTGGCAGTGACCAGTCAGAGTGGACAGCAGCTGGGAGCACGCTTTGCCCCTACCAAGACTGGAGGGCGGGGCCTGGCTTCCCCGAGGGGTGCACAGAGCAGTCCACCTGTGACTCCCACTCCCGGTGTGCAGCACAGCAGCCCTGGTGAGTCAGTTTGGGAAGAGGCAGCGCCAGTCCTGTGTTTTTATCCTGGCCTCATTCTCTTCTGGGATATCATGTTTGCCTCGAGGGTCCATCACACACCTGGCACCATCTCTCCCATTTTCTGGGTGAAGACAGTGGGGAAGGGAGCACATTCCTGGCTCAGCTCCACCTATGGCTCCCAGAGGGCATGGCCAGCAGATGTTCTGGGGAATGAGGACTTTAGGGCATGGGCATGGAGGTGTTTTACTGCCAGTATCTTCTACGTAGAACTACAGCTATCTGCAAAAACCATGCATTCTCCCAGCAAGGAGCCTTTGTAAAACACAAACTTATAATTCCATTTTCCATGAACTTTTAAAAGATACTTATTTATTTTCAATTTATTTGAAAGTCAGACAGGCAGCAAGATCTTCCATTCTTGTGGTTCACTCCCCACATGCACTCAACTTCCAGGGCTGGGTCGAGCCTAAGCCAGGAGCCGGGAACTCCGTGGGGCTCTTGCACGTGGGTGGCAGGGGCCCAGGCACTTGAGCCGTCACCTGTGCCTCCCAGGATGCACATTTAGCAGGAAACAGGATCAGAAGTGGAGCAGGCGCTTGAGCCAAGTATTCCTATGTGGGAGTACCTAAGCTGCTATACTAAACACCTGCCTCACCACGCCCCCCACCTCCCGCCCCAGCCCCGAGTGTAATAAAGCATTGTGACCTGCAGAATGCACCCGAGGTCTTCCGTGGGTGGATTTCCCCATTTCCTATCCCTACACCCTCTGTTATGGAGCTGGAGTTAAAGATTCTCATGAGACTCGGCACAGGAGGGGCTGCCTGGCTTGGATCCATGGCTGGAGGAACCGGTGTGCAGAAAGGTGGTTTTCAGGAGCTTGTGAGCTGGCTCCTCGGAGCCCAAGGCCGGGGGGACTGAGTCGGGGCCTTCTGTCCTCGCTCTGTTCCCTGGTCACTAGCTGCCCTTCCAACCCTGACCACCACCACCAACGCACAAATGCAGACGCTGGGGAGAGAGCGAGGACAGCCGAGTGTCCTCGTGGCTCAATAAAATGGGCACAACTCACGGCACCGCACCCCGCCAGGCTCCTCCGCTCCAGATCACTCCGGGCCTCTCGCCAGCCCTCTGAGGAGGTAGGCCAGAGCATCCTCACCTCACTTGGGGTCTAGGGAGCCCCTGGGGTCCAGAGTTCATCTAAGGCCCCACTGCTGAGGGGAGGCCGAGCTGGGCCAGAGCTGCCTCCAGGGACCTGGAGAAGTCACTGATGCACCAGGCAGGGCCTGGACCTGGGGGGGCTCCTCCTGCCCCCCTCTCTGGTGAGAGGCCTCCTGAAAGGAGGGGTGCTGGCTTCTGCCTCTCTCAGGAGGACACCTGGAGAGCACAGCAGTTCTGGGACCCCGCCAGACCCCGCGGTGTGCAGGGGTGGAGCCAGGACGGACATCGTCAGCGCTGTGTCCCAGCCTCTCCCTCACTCGGTGGTGCCCTGCAGTCTCCTGCCTTCTGGCACTCCTCGCCCCAGCACCGCCCCCACCTCCACCCACTCCCCACCCCGCACTGCCACGCTGCTCTCTCCTTCATCCCCCACCCCGGAAACTCACTGAGAGCCAGGGCTTGTTTCTTAGGGGCAGAGCTTGCCACCCAACCCACACCACCGGCTGGAATACTTCTGTCAGTAGGACAACTCTTCCTCACATCCACTTTACAGAGATAGAATGAACATACCATACAGTTCAGCCACGTGAAGTGTGCGATTCAGTGGCTTGGTGTAGTCAGAGTTGCCAGAATTGATTTAAAATCATTTCATTCTCCATAAAGAAAATCACCCCCTTAGTTGTCACATCCCTCCCAATGTCCCTCATGATCCCCAAGCCTAGGCTACCACTAACTATCCATCCATCCATCCATCCATCCGTCCGTCTGTCCATCCGTCCGTCCATCTGTCCATCCATCCATCCATCTATCCATCCAACTATCCATCCATCCGTCCATCTGTCCATCCATCCGTTCATCCATCTATCCACCCATCCAACTATCCATCCATCCATCCATCCATCCGTCTATCCATCCATCCATCCGTCCATCCATCTATCCACCCATCCAACTATCCATCCGTCCATCCATCCATCCATCCATCCATCCACCCACCCGTTCATCCATCTATCCGCCCATCCAACTATCCATTCGTCCATCCATCCACCCATCCAACTGTCCATCCATCCATCCATCCATCCATCCATCTGTCCATCCATCCATCCTTCCTTTCATCTATATATCCATCCATCCATCCACCCATTCATCTATCGTCTCTCCACCCATCCATCGTCTCCCTTCCTATCAATCATCTCTTCACCCATCCTTCCTGTTCTGTGGGTTTCACATGCGAGTAGTCACATGGTATACTGCTGTTCCTTGTGGCTGGTTTCCTTTCACTCAGTATGTTTTCACAGTTTACCCACTTGGTAGAAGCAGGTATGAGTACTTCATTTCTTTTTATTGCCAAATAATATTCCATGGTGTGGGTATATCACATTTTTGTTTATGCATTTGTCAATTGTGGGACATTTGGATTGCTTCTGCTTTTGAGTATTATGAGTAATAGCGCTATGAACATTTATGTACAGGACTTCTCTGTGAACAATGTTTTCACCTCTCGTGGGGGTATACCTTGGAGTGGAATGCTCAGGTCATATGTTTGAGGCTACACCAGACTTTCCAAAGTGGCTGCACCATTTTACATTCCCACCAGCAATGAGTGAGGGTTCAATTTCTCCTCATCTACAGCAACACTTGCTTTCTCTTTTGGTTCTTTATTAGTATTATTCTACCCATCCACGTGAGCGGGAAATGCTGTTTCATTGCGGTTTGATTTGCATCTTCCTGGTGGCTACTGTGGAGCATGCTTGCATATATTTCTAGGTCACTTTTATGTCTTGACTGGGGAGCTGTGTATTCAGAACCTTTGCCCATTTTATTGAACCATTTGTTTTTTAATATTGCATTGTAAAAATGCCTTATATAATGTAAATGCAAGTCCCTTATCAAACAAATAGTTTGCAAAAACCTTTCAACCCAGACTCTGTGGGTTGTCTTTTTCCTTTGTTGATATTGTCTTTTGAAGCACAAATGTTTTTCATTTTGCTGATATCCAGTTTATCTATTTTCCCTTTACTGCTTTTGTTCGTATTGTCATACCTAGGAAACCATTACCTAATTCAAGATCAGGAAGACTTATGCCTGCTATTTCTCAAAGTTTTAAATTTAAGTTAAAGTAATAAGTTAAATTATTACAGTTTTAGCTCTTACATTTAGGTCTCCAAGCCATTTTTAGTTGATTTTTTAATGTATGGTGTGGGATAAGGGTCCAACTTCATTCTTTTATGTGTGGATATCTAGTGGCCCCAGCACCGTTTGTTGAAAATACTGGTTTTACCCTATTGAATTGTCTTGGAAACTTTGCAAATCCATAAATTAACTGTAAAGTTTAGGGTTCTTTTTGGACTTCCAGTTTTGTCACATTGATCTATATGTTGCTTTTATGCTCATTCTACACTACCTTGATTACTGCAATTTTGTAGTAAGTTTGGAAATGAGGAAGTGTGAATCTTCCCACTTTGTTCTTTTTCAAGATTGTTTTGTCTGTTCAGTCCATCAAGAATGACGTGCTGCAACATGGTGTGAGATGGCTGACTCTGGAAACCATTATGCTAAGTAAGAGCCAGTCACCAAAAAGGCCACGTGTTGCATGATTCCATTGGTATGCAATGTCTGGAAAAGGCAAACCCATGGAGGCAGGTACCCGATGAGTGGACCTAGGGCTGGGAAGTGGGACGTGGCTGCTGACAGCCCTGGGAATCTTGGTGTGACGAATGCGCTCTGGAATCAGGAGACAGTCATGGCTGTACAGCCTTGTTCCTCTACTAACCCACTAAGTGGCACCCTTCAAAGTGGGGAATATCATGCATGCAAATTGTATCTAAGAATTTAAGAACTCAATCTGAATACCTTAAATCTGCTGTGATGTTTCAGAAACCAGTGTTACAGCTGTTTTGGGAAAATGGTTTGGCAGTCTCTTTAAAAGTTAAACAGGCAGACTTCTGTCACACTGGCTAAGCCACTGCTTAGAAAGCTCACATCCACATCCCAGATCCCGGTGCCTGGGTCGGGGTCTCAGTTCCACTCTCTGTTCCAGCTTCTTGCTAATGCACACCCTGGGGGCAGCAGATGATGGCTCAAGTAGTGAGACCCCTGCCCTCCCTGTGGGAGACTCAGATGGAGTTCCCAGCTCCTGGTTTAAGCCTTGCCCAGCCCTAGCCATTGCAGACATTTGGAGAGGGAACCAGCAGATAGAAGCTCGCTCTCTCTGTGTCTCTCTGCCTTCCAAATAAACAAAATTTTTTTTAAAAAAAATAACAAATGTATAGGATGGGTATTTGGCCTATTGATTAAGATACCCACATCCCATAGTGGAGTATTTGGGTTCTAGTTCTGGCTGTGACTCCCAATTCCAGCTTCCTGCCAATGCAGACTCTGGAAGGCAGCAAGTAATGGCTCAAGTACTCGGGTTCCTGACACCCACATGGGAGACCTGGATTTTTTCCTTAGCTCCTGGATTCAGCATGGTTCCGCCCTGGCCATTGAAGGCATTTGAGGACTAAGCTAGCAGATGGAAGAGGCGCTCGCTTGCTCCCTCGCTCTCGCTCTCTGCCCTTCTTTTTCTCCCACACTTGTCTTTCTGCTTCTCAAATAAAAATAAATAAATAAATAAATAAATAAATAAAAGCTATGCTTACATCTACCATATGATCCAGACACTTCCTTTCTTTGTATTTACCCAAGAGAAATGAAAGCATACGTCTACACCAAGACCTGTATACACATGTTCATAGCAGCTTTGATTTTCATAGTCAAAAGCTAGAAGCTCCCCAATCCCATCAACAATTGAACGAACTAACTGGCTTTTCCATACAGTGGAATTACTACTTGGCGATAAAAGGGAAAGAACCACTTCTGATAGTAGGGCTGAAACTCAAGATAATTGTGCTGAATGAAAGAGGCCAGATAAACAAATGAAGTCAAAACCAAAAGATTCATTGATAAAAAATTCTAGAAAATGCATTCTAATCTATAGTAACAGAAAACAAGTTAGTGATTGCCTAAGGATGAGGAGCGTGGGTTTTGGGGGTGACAGATACATTTATTATGTTGAGTGACAATGGTTCCAAAGATGTGTGAGTGTGTGTGTGTGTGTGTGTGTCTCAAAACTTACCCAGATAATATAGTTGTTATATTTCAGTTATACCTCAATCCAGTTGTTTTAAAATAAAAATATTGGGGCAGGCACTTGGTACAATGGTTAAGATGCTACCGGGGACACTTGCATCACACATCAGAGGGCCTGGGTTCAAGTCCCGGCGCTGCTTCCCATTCCAGCTTCCTGCTAGTGTGTACCCTGGGGGCATCAGCTGATGGCTCAAGCAGCCCTGTGGGAGGCTAAGCTTGAGTTCCTGGCTTCTGGCTTTGGCCTGACCCAGCATACGCTGCTGCAGGCATTTTGGAAGTAAACCAATGGAGGAGCTTCTCTCTCTCTCACCAGTAGATATTTGAGTGCTAACTATGGCCTAGGTGCTAGAGACACAAGGCTGAATCAAAAGATTCTAGACAAAGTCCTGCCTTCCTGGAGTTTATATTTAAGTGGGAAGCCGACATAGGTCAGGTTTTCTTTAATGGTGAAGCACTTCCCCACACAGCTCTTCCAGGCCTGGACGGAGCAGTTTCCTACCCCTCCCCCCAGTGTAAAAGGACTGGCAGCACAGCTGGGAGCAGGGCCGTGCGTGGCCGGAGCCCACCACGGAGTACACTGTGGTCAGACTGTCCTCTCTCTCTCTGGACAGCCTGACCAGCAGGGAGTGGGTCACACCTGGTGGTCCCTCTTGTCTAAGCACCACGGAGACCTGCCGAGCCAGAGGGAAGAGTGGGAAACTCGGGGACCCTGGGATGACAGGGTAGGGGCCCTGGTGCTGGAGAGCCCGCTGGCTAATGTTTTTGCTCCTAAAGGACTTGATCTGCGTCACCCCTCTTCTCCACTGACTGCCCCTAGCAGGGGCTCCCTTTTTGTTTAAACTCCTTTGAGTGGCTTCTGCAATGGAGAATTTTGCCTCCCCATTCCCTTGGGAGACAGCGAGGGGGAGATGCTTCTTCCCGTCAGCCTCACACTTGTGAGTGGACTGACTTTGTTCTCCAAGCTGTTGTCCTGGGAGGGTAGGCTGGAGGGATGGAGGGTCAGGTAATTCCAAAGCGGAGGACAGGTGGAGGCAGGCCTAGGAGACAGCCCCACAGGGGTCTTGAGAAGCCATTGGTGAGAAGGCACTGGGCTGAACCAAGGTAGGACGGGATCGCAGTGGGGAAAAAGTGAGGCCCAGGCAGAGCTGCAGCGATGGGGGCCGGAGAGCTGGGAGCAGTGTGATGCGCCTGCCAGGCAGGTGTAGGAGACGTCGGCAAGCCGGATCCTGGCTCCCACACTGCCGTTCCTCCATCTCCCTCTCTCTCCTTTCCCCCTTGAGTCTTCCCTCTCTTGAGCTTCCTGGCTCACAGCTTCCATGAAGGACATTCCACATCTGCTAGAAACAGCCGGTCCTGAAGAAGCCTCGCATTCGGAAACAAAGCCCCGGGCCTGCGGTTCAGACACTCTGGTTTCCAACCTCCATTCTGCTCCCAACTCCCCGAGCCACCAGCAGCACCTCGCCCTGCCTGGTGCCTTGGTTTCCCCTTCGGAAAGCAGGAACGGCAGTTGCCTCTCCTGTCCTCTAGGAGGCCAGAGGCAGCAGTTGAAATTCAAACAAGACAGGGTCTTCTCAAAGCCCAAAAGGGAGACCAGTGGGCCGGTCGGCACCAGGGGCCTGGGTCCCAGCCCTACTGCTCAGTGTCACCTGTACACCCTCAAGCAAATCACCCCACCTGGGAGGCCCTCCTCCCCTCTCACTGTCACATGAAAGAGAGGACAGGCCCCTGCCCTGCACAAGGCTGCGGGTGAGACCAAGTTAAAGGACACGGGACGAGAACCTGCAGAGCTTGTGTGCCAGGCTCTGTGACCCCAGGAAGCCAGGCCTGAGACACTTAGCTGGCAGGGACTCGTGTCCCAGCGTCTTCCCCTGCAGGCCACCTAGAGACCAAGGCCCTGGCTCCCAGACATGAGGCTCCATGAGGTCCCAGCAGGCTTCACGCTGGAGCTCCTGGCCTCTGCCTGTGTCCTCTGCCTTCTGGGGAGGCCAGCTGTTTCCTACATACCTGACCGTGACCAGAGCAGCCAGGTGCAGAGCTTGTCCCCATGAGGATCCCAGCACCCTGGAGGTGTGCTGCTGTCTCGGTGACGCACAGTGAGTCTGGCCGTGGAGCTCTGGAGTTTTCTGAAAAGTTGCCATAGGATGTCGATGGATGGGTAGGAACTCTGGGTTAACCGGAGCCACTTGTCCTCAGAGACGCCGACGTGAGGCTGGGTGCGAACTCGGAAATCGGCTCGCTCGGCTGCCCAGAGAGCCCCCAAACAGTGCCTCACCTTAGGTGGTGGCCAAGTCTGGATGTGGCCTGAGAACGGGGCAGAGCAAAGAACAGAGAAACCAAAGCGGCCTCGTAGGCAGCTCTGTCGCTCTTTGGTTTCTAACTTCAGAGTCATTTGCAGTCGGAACACCTGGTCAACCAAGTGTTCCACACTTGGACCTGTAGTCCTGTACAGTAATGAGCGGAAATTCAGAAAGACCTAGAAGCAAGGAAGCCATTCAGTCATCAAAATTAAATTCTGTTCCGTGGGTGCCGTGTACCAAGGCAGGAAATTACATGGGGACATTTTAGAGAGATTTCCAGCAACAGAAGTTGAAACAAAAAGTCTTTTCCATGTAACCCTCACTTAGCCAGAACACCAAGACACTTCCGCAGAAGCACCACTTTTTTTCTACAACATTCGACTTCCTTATAAACAATAGATTTTTTTTCTCAGATATGGCTCCTGGCTTAAGCAAATCAAATCTACCCAGTTTTGAACATGCTGGGTAGCTACATAAGGAATATTTGTTTACATTGCAAAACCACGATCCTATGACTGAAATAAGATTTGTCCCCCACGTTCAAGCAGGAGTTTAATCCCCAAAGTCTTTTATAAATGATATTAAGAGGCTAGAAACTTAATCTGATTCTGGTACTGAGAAGGGGGGCCTTGGGAGGTGGGTGGGCTGAGCTAAGGTCATTTGGGTGGAGCCCGAAGCCTGGAGGGGGAGAGACCGCAGTTAACAGACACCTGTGCTCCCTGTCTCCTGGGAGGGAGAGAGAACACAGTTACAGACACCTGTGCTCAGGCTCTGCCAGCGACGAGGGCAGCATCAGAGGAGGCCCTGAACATTCGTTATACCTCTAGATCTGTGAGGCAAATAAACCTCTTTTCTCTGTAAAGGCAGCCTGCCTCAGGTATGTCATTATAGTAGCAAAAGCTAATTAACGCACACCACTTTTTTTGCAAATAGGTGTCCCTCAGTGAATATTTTAAGCAAATCAAGATTTTCTTCCACCCTAAGTGGGCCCCAGCAACACATGTGCTATGTGAAGTGACACTCTGCTGAAGTCTCTGTCAGTGGTTCGATTGCATAATTACACCCAAGCGAATCCTATTGGTTCCTTCAGCTCGACTTTTTTTTTTTTTTTTTTTTTGACAGGCAGAGTGGATAGTGAGGGAGAGAGATAGAGAGAAAGATCTTCCTTTTTGCCTTTGGTTCACCCTCCAATGGCCGCTGCAGCCGGCACATCGTGCTGATCCAAAGCCAGGAGCCAGGTGCTGCTCCTGGTCTCCCATGCGGGTGCAGGGCCCAAGCACTTGGGCCATCCTCCACTGCCTTCCTGGGCCATAGCAGAGAGCTGGCCTGGAAGAGGGGCAACCGGGATAGAATCCAGCGCCCCAACCAGGACTAGAACCCAGTGTGCCGGCGCCGCAAGGCAGAGGATTAGCCTGTTAAGCCACGGCGCCGGCCTCAGCTCAACTTTGATTGGAGAACAGGGAGGCAGAGTAGGGGCAGAGGTCCCAAATTCCGAGCGGCAAGACGAAGGAGGTGCAACCAGGTAGATCCGGCAGCTGCTCTGCCCTGGGCGCTGCCGCTGGTCTTTGCACAGCCCAGATGGGAGCCGCCACTGACGCTGTAAAGCGGCCTTACTGAGCCCGAAGTCACGCATCTTGCCATTCACTCACTTAAGTTGTGCAGTTCTTGTTGCTTTTAGTGTATGCGGAGTCGGGCACCATTACCATCATCAGGTTGAGAATATTTCCATCCCCCCAAACGAATCACAGTGCCCATTAACAGCCACTCCCCAGCTCCCTCCACCCTAAGCCTCAGCTCCTAAGCAGTCGCTGATCTGTTTTCTCTAGAAGCACCTAACCTGGACACTTGATATCAATGGAAGGGTATCCCATTTGTCCTTTGGGGACCGGCTTTTCTTTAGCGTACTGGTTTTAAGATTCACCTGTGCCGTAGCACCCAGCAGCACTTCGTTCCAAGCACTGCTCCATCACACGGACAGAGCGCAGTTTGCTTAGCGGTTCGCCTCCTGGTGGACACTTGGATTGCTCCCACTTCTGGCTGCTGCGAACGTTCACAGACAAGCTTGGGCGTGGAGATGTGCTTTCATTGCTCTTCGATAGTCCCCTGGGACTGGACAGCTCTTTTCTCTTTTAACCTACAGAGCTATTTTGTAGAAGACCTTGCTGCAGTTTCTTTCATTCCCATGATCCTCTCCTCTAATAACTCTGTTCATATAAGCACCTAGAGGGTGTGCAACAAATACCAATTAATTAGAGGGAGGAATTCTTAGTTTTTAAATGACATTAATTTGACTTTTCATAACTGAACCCAACATAGCTCCCAAGTTTCTACATTCCCTTCTAAATGCTCACAAGTGGTCCCTCCCTCCCTCCCTCCCTCCCTCCCTCCCTCCCTCCCTCCATTCTACATATACAGAGATGTGCCTGCTATTCAAGGTAGAATCCAGCAGGAGCAAAAGCAGACCTGGTCCCTGCTGTCCTAGAGCTCCCAGTGCATTGGTGGGGACCCAGACAGGCAGTGTCTGCTTCAGAGGGTGGTCAGGGAGGGCATCCCTGAAGTGGTGGCATTTAGGCCCTGACCTGCAGGGTGCGAGGGAGCTGTGAGACAGGAGGAGGCAGTGCCGGAGCAAGCCATGGGCGGCGTGGCCGCAGGTCCAGAGCAAGGCAGGCGGACACCAGAGGAGGGAGTGGGGGCCTTGACAGAGTTTGGACTTTAGTCCAAATGTGCTGGATGCCATTGGAGGGTCAGGAAAGTTAATGGCGTACGACAATTGCCGTTCATCCAGCCCGAGTTCTGTAAGTCATTCAATCCACCTGCCTCCTCTTCCAGTTGGCCCCCCGTGACCCCGGGGTTGCTCTGTGTGACTGGGGCCAGACAGTTCCTTGTGGTGGGAGCTGTCCTGTCCATGGGGGGAAGTTTGCAACGTCCCTGGTCTCTGTCCACCAGAAGCCAGTAGCTCCAGTCCCAAGTTGTGACAACTAAAAATGCCTTTAGTCATTGCCGAATGTCCCCTGGGGCCCCACATCACACCTCCAGCTGTAAGCCACCGTGTTATCCAAAGATAGCTTGCCCACTTTGTGAGTCTCCTATGACAAATCTAAGTTCCCAACTTGGTCTCTTTCTGCCACCTGGGAAGTCCCCAGGGCCTCCGTACACTCCTGCAGGAGATGCCAGCTCAGGAAATGGATGTGTCAGGCCCAGCTGAATCGACAGCTCTGCGTGGAGGGGGCCACTCCTTACCTGGCTCCATCTGCAAGGGTGACCCACTGGGGTAGTCACTCACACAGGACGGCAGAGCCCAGGAGCAGCCCTTTGGGCCCTGGGCTCACTCAGGGTCGGGGGGGTGCCCGTGTTGCCCCCAGAGTTCAGCCAGCTACGCTGTCAGGGAGGGGCTTAACAGAGGGACGAGAGGCAGGGACCAATTCCAGGTCCTCCCAAGGCGAGGCTTGGATTTCCCATTCAGCACCTTGAGCACTCACGAGGCACCTGCTCTCAGCCAGGCTGGGAAGACGGACAGCTAAGCCAGTCTCCTGCCTCAGGGTCAATGCCATGGGTGTTCTGCTGAAAGTGATCAATGGCCAGTGACTGGCAGCTCTGTCTACTCCGCTCTGGGCCAGCTCTGGGCCAGCTCTGGGCCAGGCTTTCTCTGCACACAAGAGGCTACAGTCTGGTGGGAAAAGCAGCAGGGTGGCAAGCCTTAGGGAAATGGAGGCTTTTGAATGTACAAATAAAGTACAAATAAAGAAGTGACAGATGTTTGAGGTGCTGGATGTGTGAGTCACCCCAACCCGTGCACCACGTGCTGGAGGCAGGTGCTCAAGTCCCACACTGCACCCCTACGTTACTAGGCATCCACTGAAATTTTGTAATACTTTGAAAATGACGTGCAGACATGAAATAGAGGTTGCATAAACTCTGCCAAGAGCCCGGGCTAGGCTGCATGGAAAGGAAGTGGGGCTCATAGGGCAGGTGGGATATGGAGGTGCGGTGGGGTGGGGTGGTCTTCAGCCTTGCCCCAGGCTGGCCATGTCTGGGCTCCAGACCCTTCCCCAAGAGCCCACGAGCAGCGAGCCCGTCTCTAGGGGCTGAAGCCAGAAGAGGTGGGCTGGGCTCTCAGAAAGTGCCTGCCTGCCTCTGATTCTAACGGAAGGGCAAACAGAACAAGAGGCTCCCTGTAGAATCCCAAGACGGGCAGGAAAAGTCTGTGCACGAATCTCGCAGGGGGAGATGGCCCGGCGCGCCCAGGACTTGTGGAGCTGCAGCAACAGCGGCTGGCGCAGAGACCCCCACTGCCTGCAGTGCTTGTCTGTGTGCGGTGTTCCCGTTTCTGGTTTTTCAGTTTTTGTTTTTGTTTTTTTTTTTTCCTTTTTTGGACATGGGGGTCTGGGAGAGTAGGTGTTATAGGGAATGAGACCGAGTTCAAAGTCACAGAAAATTCAAGTTGACAGAATGGCATGCATTTCCTGACCCTTCCCTCTTGGGCATCGAGTTTAAAAGGAGCTTCCCCTCTGTGGGACTCTGAAGTACTTACATGGAATAAAGGCGCTGATAAGTCCTGCAATAATTAACCATCTAACTTGGAGTTCTCCGAATGAATTTGACTTGAAACTGCCTCTCCAGATAACATCTAATGATAACTAATAACACTGGGAGACTGAGCTAGTCCAACCCCTTATTATAAGTGCTGTCTTAGGAACTAAACCCGTGGGCCCCGGGAATCTGGCCGCCCTTATTAGAAAGGGATCCTTGAGGCCCTGGGGCAGCACAGGAGGAGAGGGGGAGGCAGGCCTGGCCTTTCCCCTTCACCTGATCGAGAGCCCAGGTCGAGCCTTCGTAGGCAGGCACTTCCACCTGCAGGGGCTGGGCGAGGTCTCAGAGTGATCTGACCATGCTTTTCTTCAGGACCTTTTCTTTGTCTTTCTTTCTATAGATTTGTTTATTTTATTTTTTAAAATATTTATTCATTTATTTGAAAGGCAGAGTTACAGAGAGAGAGAGAGAGAGAGAGGTCTTCCATCCACTGGTTCACTCCCCAGGTGGCCACAATGGCTGGAGCTGTGCCGATCCAAAGCCAGGAGCCAGGAACCTCCTCAGGGTCTCCCACATGGATGCAGGGGCACAAGACCTTGGGCCATCTTCTACTGCTTTCCCAGGCCATAGCAGGGAGCTGGATCGGAAGAGGAGCAGCCGGGACTGGAATTAGTGCCCATATGGGGTGCTGGCACTGCAGGCTGGGGCCACAGCGCCGGCCCCCCTCCCCTACTCTTGTAGGTCCCAGGATGAGTTTCAGTGCAAACCATACCAATTTCCTTCTCAGAAGAGCATCTTGCAGCCCACAGCCTGATACAGTGACCTGACATAGGCTGAAATATTGGAGAGGACCCAAACTCATATCCACGAACAAGATATCCAGAACAAAAATTTACAGAGCTTTTAAATTTTTAAAGAGATGTTTAAAATTTAAAGAGATTTGAAACCACCGAGAGACACTGCCTCGTGCAGCCATTTAGCTCTTGTAATACTAATAGGAGAAGACGTCTGTAGCAGATGAAGTCAAACAGAGGGTTAAGATAAAGCACAATGGGGTCATTTCATCCTTGGGGAAAGAAGTCTGCCTGTGCATGCAGAGAGAGAAGGGAGAGCAGGGGTAGCAGTCCCCTTAGGGGGTAGGGTGGGGGTCCCCTGACAATTAAGGGGCGCCAGTCACTCTGAAAGTCACTGGCTGACCTCTGAAAAATGGTCCCGTGCCACTTTCATCACTACAAAACCCAAATTCAACAATGCAAGGGTCCCTTCAAGACAGTGAAACGAGCGCTCCAGAGAGGAATCAGCCACGAAGGCCGAGCGTGTCCTGGGAAGAACAGGTGCCGGAGCCGGGGACGGAGCAGGAGCTGGCCCTTGCTGCAAGTGCAGCCGGGCTTCACGGCTCACTGAAATTTTATATTTTTTGATGGAGAAACAAAACATCATGAAAGACCTTGCCATTCGACTAGACAAAGCCTGGCGCGTGGCGTGTGAGAAGCCCCTGCACGCATCTGCACGGTCGTGGAGATGCCCACATGGCATTCCGGGGCAGGACTTGTCCAGAAACAACATCTTCAACTCGGGGCACCCCGAGGAGGGACACACGGCCTGGAGGAAGTCCTTCGCAAAGTAGGTTTCCTTCATCCTCAGGTTTTACCCAAAGGTTTCGGCAGGCTCTGGCCCAGTGTGGAGAGAGTAGCTCTGATGGTTTGTCCAGACAGTGTCTGCAGCCAGGACTGTGATAGGCAAAATCGCACTCTTGGTAGAATGTTCCTTTGCAGTCTCCCGGTCTCCCCTCCCCACCCCCTTCCCTCTCTTCCTTCCCCATCCTCCCTCACACCTGCCTTCTCACAAGAGAGATGGGGATAGCCATTTACACTTTAGTATGAATTGTAACCCAGAGACACATAGCTCCAAAATGCTTACGTTTAAAGTTGGACTTTTGGTTGTGAGAGGGAAGGTTGAATTCCAGGACAAGGAATGTTCTGGAATCAGCTGGCAGTATGTTGCAGGCCACCTTCCTGGTTCTGCTCCAGAAATCGTCCAGCCTGACTGTTGTCCATGTGCTCTGGCCCAGAGCTCTGCCCGGGGCCTCCCCCAGTCCTGGGGGCCCCCTCTGCCCTCTGGAGGGAGTACGCCCTTGTTTTCCAGGCCAAGTGATGCATGCGAGATCTCTGGTACAGGCCACTGCACCCTTTGTAGGAGAGAATTTCAACTCCACGGTGGAGCAGGCCTTGGACTCACAGTTGAGAGCCCTATAGAGATAATATTGGATTGGGCCAGGCAGCTACAAGCCCAGATCTTGTTCCCTAAGAAGGATGTGACCTGGGGCAAGCTATGTGTCCTCCCGGGGGTTTTTTTAAGGCTGTTCTGAGGACTAAGTGAGATCAAGAATGCAAAGGGTTTGCACAGTGCGTGGCAGGCTTGGGGGCGGGGAGGCAGCACTTGGGAGGCAACATGAGCTCTGGGGAGCTTGGATATCTTGGTGGGACACAAGCCAGCGACCAGCCACCACCTTGCAGTGCCAGCATCCCATATGGGCGCTGGTTGAGTCCCGGCTGCTCCACTCCCGATCCAGCTCTCTGCTATGGCCTGGGAAAGCAGTAGAAGACGGCCCAAGTCCTTGGGCCTGTAATGTGTGTGTGTGTGTGTGTGTTTGTACTCCCAACACTGTCTGTGCTGGAGCAGCCAAGAGTCAGAGCACCAGCAGAGCAGGGACATCCACCAAGGATTTGTAAAAACTGTGATGTTTGCTGTTTAAAAGCGAAAATCAAAGTCGGCCTTGTGGGGAGAAAAGGAGGCCTTTGCGACTCCCTTACACTGTGGCTCGTGTTGGTTCCGCCCGCCTGGCATGCAGGAGAGGGTGCCACAGCCAAAGCCGCCCTCCGTGCTCCTGCAGGGCTGTCTGCCCGCCCAGGGACCCCCACCGCTGGAGGGGGCGGAGCCTCCCACACCTGGGACCCAAGGACAGATGGGACGCGTGAACTCCCTGACCTTGAGTCCTGCCGTCCAAATCACAGGCCTTGCTTGAGCGGCAAACTGCCTGGGCATCCTGGGAAAGATGCGAATGAAGCACGCCCGGGAACCCTGCAGAGGCGGGAGACAAAGGAGTAGCCCTGGACGAGTCCCGGCAGGACTTGTCTTTCCCCTGGCGGCCTGAGTGTGAGTGAGTGTGGTGTGTGCGTGTGGCTCGTGATCAGCCCAGGAGTCAGGTGCAGGAGCAGCGTGGCTTGTTCACGTGGACTACTGGGGAGTGAGAACCTGTTTAGGCAGGGTGATTATGCACGTGGGCAGGTGCGCCGATGCCAGCTGCTGGCAGTGGGGGTGAGTTCCCAGGACATGCTGGGGGTCCCCGAGTGCGAAGAGGAGAGACTGGCACTTGAGAACTGGGTCTGTGGAGCCCTGCAGGGGTTCTCAAAGTGTGATCCCGGGACCCCCGCATCAGCCGCACCTGGGGACTTAGCATCTCTGCTCCCCCTTGAGGCCTACTGAATTAGAAACTGGGGGTGGGGCCTGCCATCTGAGTGTTAACAAGCCCTCCAGATGATTCTGAGCCGTGACTTTGAGAACTGCTGACGTAGAGCAGAGCAGAGCTGTTCAAACAAGACCTGGGTTTATTCACGACTTTAACACTTAGCTGGCTGGGTCAGCTTTACCTACCTGTAAAGTCAGGACCAGAACACCTAATCTACTCCCAGGCAGCACGCGGATGGCATAGGGTGAGAGGTTTTGTGTATTCTTTTTAAGATTTATTTGTTTAGTTGAAAGGCAGAGGTTAGAGAGAGGAAGAGACAAAGAGGTCTTCTTTCTTCTGGTTCACTCCCCAAAGGGCCACAACAACCTGGGCTGGACCAGGCCCAACCTAGGAGACAGCAGCTCCATCCGGGTCTCCTACGTGGGTGGCAGGGGCCCAAGTGCTCAAGTCATCCTCCACCTCTTTCCCATGTGCTGTAACAGGGATCAGAAGTGAAGCATCCAGGACTCAAACCGGCAGTCATATGGGACGCCAGCGTTGCAGGTGACCACTTAACCTGCTGTGCCCCCACGCCTGCCCCCATGGGGTGAGGCTTTATCTGCTTTGTTCATTGCTGTGTCCCAGCATCCTGCACCTGGAGCAGAGTAGAAGCTCAGTAGACATTGCTCTGCTAATACTTTGGTAGAAGTATTCACTGAGATTCTTTCTGACAAGTATTAACACAGTGCGTGGCAGGTGCATCCCCAGTGCCTCGCCGTCACCGCTGTCAGTGATGATGGTGATGGGGATGATCCGTTTCCCTTTGCCTTCTTGGCTTACTTCTGCGAGAGATCACCCACTTGCCCCGTTGCTCTAGGAAATGCTAGACCACAGAGAGACTACGAACATCGGCTCCCGCAGCCGCACTCATCTCCACCCCTGCCCATGAGAACGCCGGCTGAGGAATAAATGAAGAAGCCCAGTCATGGACGAGCCTGTATTTCTTTTTTAAATTTCATTTTGCTTACTTGGGAGACAGAGAGCGCTCCCATCTGCTGGCTTGCTCCCCTGTGGCCAACAGTGACTGGAGCTGGGCAGGCTGATGCTGCTGAGGGCTAGAAACTCCATCGTGCTGTCCCGCATGGGTGGCAGGGACCCAGCTGCTTGAGCCGTGCTGTCCCGCGTGGGTGGCAGGGACCCGGCTGCTTGAGCCGTCCCGCTGCCTGCCAGGCGCACATAGCAGGAAGTCGCACTAGACCAACTGCTCACTCCTAGACTGCATTTCTTGACCGTGCCCCAGACACTCCTGTTTATGCTAAATAAATCGGATCTGGCCTCCACCGAGTGAGCCAGCTGGGCTCTAGAACCAGAACAGAGAGCCCTCAATTATCCATGAACATAACGACAGGTGCAGCAGACATTGAGAAATTAAGAGACTACTAGAAACTCTGTGCTCCTATGTGTTCATGTATTGAGTAAACATCTATTTATTAACCATACCTAAATAAATACATTTTATCGAGCAGTTATGTGAAATCAACAAGTCACTAGAAAATATAATTCTATCAAGGTTGACTGAAAAAGAAGTAGAATACTTGGGTAATGCCGTCACTCTTGAAGACATTGAACAGTATTTATTTTCTCAGGGCAGGCATTCGATGCAGCTGCTAAGCCACCTCTTGGATGCCTGCATTCCATACTGGAGAGCAGGTTCGAATCCTGGCCACCCTGCTTCTGTTTCCAGCTTCCTGCTCATGCATCCTGGGAGGTGGCAGGTGACGGCTTAAGTACTTGGGGCCCTGCCACCCACATGGGAGACCCCGGATAGAACTCCTGGCTTGTGACTTCAGCCTGGCTCAGCCCTGGCTGTTGCGAGCTTTTGGGGAGTGAACCAGAGGATGCAATATTCGCTCGCTCCCTCTCTACTCCTCTGCTGTGACTTTCAAGTCGATGAAAATAAGCAAACATTTTAAAACAATAAAAACTGAAGCCAAGGATTCTGAGGGCAGGGGAAGGGCACCAGAGAGGGCCTTTTCTGGTGGCAGGAGTCCCAGCAGCGTGTGTGCAGGGGGAGGAAACAGTGTGTGTGCAGGGGGAGGAAGCGGCGTATGTGCAGGGGGAGGAAGGAAGAAGCCCCTTTCAGAGCCTCGCAGGCTCCCTCTGCAGCCGCTGCCCGCACACCCCCTGTCCTGAGGAACAACTCTGGTGACCAGCTCTCTGGACAATTTGCCCCATCATGGACGACTTCCAGGAAGCTTCCTAGAATAAGTGGAGATTCTGGCAAGATGCCGGCCTGTCTTCCTAGTGTCTGTCCTCCTCTTTGGCCACTTTTACTTCTGGTCAGGGCCAGATTTTCCACAGAGCTCAGGCCAGCCAAAGTCCCAGCAGGGACGCTGACTGCACGGTTCCTGTGATATTCACAAAGAACCTGATTTGAAGAACAATGTGTTAGGAAGTCGTCTGTTGTCATTCGACTTTCCCTTGGCCATACTTCTGCCAACGTTAGATGGTGCAGGGCACTTGGGGGACCTCACTAAAGGGAGGTTGAGCTAGGGATAGATTTGGTTTGGGATTAGTGAGGTTTTGTTGCATGATCTGCAGTTATTGCTGGCAGTCGTACAGTAGGAGTAACTTCTAGAAATCCTCCCAAGGTCCACAGAATCAACTCATGGGCATGTTTCTTTGTGATAACACAAAGAAACAGGGCCACTGCACAACTCATAGCATGCGATTACAACCAAGACATCATTGACAACCTGGATAATGAGCACCATCAATTCAAAGAAAGCAGATTACTCACCACTTGAACTGGAAATGCCTCCCAAATCTTACAGCTCATCTACAAAAGAATACTCAGCAGGATTTTTGTTACATTTGATAGTGGTCCTATACATTCATATATATATATATATATATATATATATAGAGAGAGAGAGAGAGAGAGAGAGAGAGAGAGAGAGACAGGCAGAGTTAGACAGTGAGAGAGAGAGAAAGAGAGAAAGGTCTTCCTTCCATTGGTTCACCCCCAAAATGGCTGCCAAGGCCAGAGCTACGCCGATCCAAAGCCAGGAGCCAGGTGCTTCTCCTGGTCTCCCATGCGGGTGCAGGGCCCAAGCACTTGGGCCATCCTCCACTGCCTTCCTGGGCCACACAGAGAGCTGGACTGAAAGAGGAGCAACTGGGACAGAATCTGGTGCCCCAACCGGGACTAGAACCCTGGGTACCGGCGCCGCAGGAGGAGGATTAACCTAATGAGCCACGGCGCCAGCCAGTCCTATACATTTATAAGGTATTACCACTAAATAGTTTTGAATGTGAAACTCCTAAAATATCCACGGTGCTGAAGCATCCAACGTATCAAAGGAAAGGCAGTTAGCTTTTTCAATTATCTTCCAAAGACTGAGTTATCTTTAAATTCTCTGTGGAAAATTATATCACAAAATTATCATAGATGAGATAATCAAAAATTACACAGTACATCCACATGTTTGCTTCCTGCATTTAGCCAAGCAGCTTAATTAGTCAAAATGTTGTTTTTATGAACTCTGTGATGTTTGTGGTATTTGCCAGCTTTTTATAATTTTTAAGTTGCCGCAGTTATTTTTCTGATTCAGAATATTCACTTTCATACCCAATTTTGTGTTCATAATTTTGTACTTTGTATGAGTCCCTCCAAATATGGATGCCGTGGCCTCCCCTCTGTTTCCTTTTCACACAGTGACTGCCTCATCTGCTCTCCCTTGTCCTGGTTTCATGATGGTCTTTGCAGTGGAACCAGTATACTCCCTGTCTAGGGCTGGAATGTAAGCTCCCTGAAGACAGTTCCTCAACTCAGAGAGCCAGGAACAGAGACAGACCCGTGGAACCTCTTAATGGATGCCTGCTAACAGTGCCATAAATAAGACTGTCATCCCCTGGAGCAGGTGACCCATCTCCCGAAGTGGAGCACTTGCCAAGGCTATGGTTTGAACATCAGCTTGGGTCCCCTCATAGGCTGTGTGTGAAAGGCCTAGTACTATGAGGGCAGAAACATAATCCAGTTATGGCATTGACAAGTGAGGCCTTTGGGAAGTGGTTTAATTTGGGTTCAGTTGTTAGTGTTCAGCCATTGTGGTTGAATCATGGAGGCTTTATAAGCAGAGACCTCAGTGGATGTGTGCTCCTTCTTCCCATGCTCTACCTTAGGACCCTGCCAGCCAGAATGCTGTCACTTGATCTTAGACTGTGAACCTCCAAAACTGTGAGCTAAGCAAGCCTTTCTCTTTATTAGGTTAGCTTCTCTCTGTCACAGTGCTGGAAAACTAATACAGCCAGGGGTCTGCAGGTTTTCTAGGAAGAGCAGTGGGTGAATAATATGACCTGGACAGGCTGCCTCAGACACCAAGGTGAAGAGATCCTCCTCAAGGTCGGGGAAGATGGGGCTACTGAGCCAAGAGTTGATGTGGACTTGGACAGAAGGAGAGGGACTAGAGTTGGACTTAAGTCTTTCCACTGCCCTCCTCTCTGTCCCCACGCCCCTCCTCCATTCCCTAAGATCTGCACTTGTTCCCTGCCTGGGGGACAGGGCTAGGACATGCTCAGTGCTCTTCCCCCAGCAGGGCTGCCTCCCTCAGTTACCTGCACATCCCACTTTGCCCAGATTCCCTTTTCTAACCAAACATCCCTGCATCTTTTCCTGGGAACCAGAGCCCCTGGGCAATGAGAAGGCAGCCACTCGCCTTCAGCCCCTTCTGCCTGCAGGCTCCATATACATCAAGTCCAGTGGATCTCTGTAACTTACGGGCTGTCGGGATAAGTGGGGGAGGCAGTGTGAGTTTCCATTCACGCCGGAGCTGTGTTCAGCAGGTGCCATAACGTTAGCCTTGCCAATAGAAGCCAGTGAGTTTAAGAAGTCAACATTTCCTCTCCCAGGTACCCTGTGGACGTGTTAGCAGGAGCCTTACCCAGCTTCGCCTATGGTCTATCCTGAAAAAGATGATCCACAACCCCAAGATGCACCAAGCAAAAAGTGAAAATGTGGCCTAAGAGATTTGACAAGTGCCACACATTCTAAATCTCCATCCAGGAGATTCTAAGACTTTACAGATATACTGGCTGGTTACTGCCAGCCAGTTAACATCTTTGGGATGTGAACCCATTCCAGGAAAAGCTGCCTTAACTAAGAATAGCAGCTCTGTCGGTGAGATGCTCCTGCACCAGGCAGGCGGCCAAGTTTGGAGGAGTAGGACTTCTCGGGCTCCTTCTCCCAAGTTCTGCGGGCAGCTTCTTCCTGCCTTCAAAGAGAGGGTTGCTGTTCAGCCAGGGTGCTCCTTCCTCTCCAGACCCCGCCCTGGCCAAGCAGACCCCATGTGGGAGGGCTTCTGACAGCTTCAAGTAAGCTCTCTGGGGCCCATGGTAGTCCCTGCACAGAGCCATCTGTATAATTAAGCCATTGAAATCTGTCACAGCCTCTGGGCCCAGCTAAGTTCTGCCTGATCCTGCACCCATGAAGAACAGCCGGGTGATGACGTAGCTGCTCTGTGTGCTTCTCTGTCCACCGACTCCACTGAGCTGCCCTCTACAGACATTGTGGTTCATGCCGCAGAGCCTGCTGGGAAGGAGCTGGCCAGGGCCGTTCCCTCTGTCCGAGCTCTACAGGCTGAACAGGGAGAATTCCAACCCTCTGGTGCGGGCTTCCGGGAGCAGCTGTGAGTGGCAGAGCAGACAGAAGAGGCTGGAATAGGACAGGAACTTTAGGGCCCTGATGGGGGGACTTCGTGATTTGGGTTTCCTACGGATCCGGGGAAGCACAGGTTGAGTTCCTTATTCAAAATGCTTGGGACCAGAAGTGTTTGGTATTTGGGATTTTTGTTTGATTTTGGATTTGGATATTTGCATATACATCATGAAATATCTTGGGGATGGGACCCAACTCTTAATCATGGAATTCTTTTCTCTTTCAAATAGATCTATGCACATTGCCTGAAGGTGATTTTTGCAGTATTCTTAGTGAGCCTGTGTTTTGACTGTGCGCCATCAACATGAAGTCAGGTGTGGAATTTTCCACTTAACAGCATCATGTCAGTGCTCTGAAAGTGTTGGATTTTCGGATCAGGATCGCTCAACTGTAAAAGTGCCCAACTGGATAGACTTTGTGATGATCCAGTGAGGAAAGACAGGGTGCCTGGGATAGTACCTAGCACATATCAGCTGCCCCCAAATACTTACTATGCGTTGCTCGGAAGTGCTTTTGTATTAATATTTTCTTTCTCTTTGGGGTGGGGAGGCACCATAAAGCCTGAGTCTGACCTCGGTGTTGGTCTCAGGCAGGATTAGTGACCAGAAGGGCTCAGTTTTCCCTCTGTGGCCTCAGGATCATGTGAAGTAGAACCCACACCTGCACCTGGACTTGCAAAGAGGCTACCTTTGTCCTGTGATCACTAACAGCAATTCAACCTCACAGATCCCATGAGCATATCAACCCTCCCTTTAATGTAAGATTTCCATGCCATTCCATGAGCAGAGTTCCATGAGACCCTACCCTGGCCAGAGCCCACTGCAGACACAGAGAAAACAGAGCTGGCCCCAGCACCCGGGCCTTCTCCCTGCCTCCTCTCCTGGAGTTGTGAACTTGGAGGTGAGAGGGTCCTGGATGCTGCGTGGACCCAAAGGCTCACCAGCTGCATCAGGCAGAAGGGAGGGGCCTGGGCTAATTCCCACAGATGTAAATGAAGGCAAGTATTTATCTCTGATTTCTCAGGAGGTGAGTGGGGCTACCCCTGGCAAAATCCCCCTTGCAGAACCACGAGGGACCTGAGCAGGAGCCCCACCAGGAGGGAGGAGAGGGGGTAGAGTGCTGGTTTCCTCCGGGGGCTCACAGCTCACCCCCTCACCACCACGTGGCCACACAGCCCACCCCCTCCGCTCACTCAGATGCCTGACACCCTCCCCCACCCCGCTTATCAGAGAGGCCTCCCCAGACCAGCTCCCTCCCCCTCATTCTCTGTCTCCTTACCCTGCTTGATTTTTACTCCTTACACGTATCTGCACTGCACGTGCTATGCGTGTGTTTGTTCAGCTGTCTATCCTGCTAAGATGTGCACCCTGCGAGTACAGGGACTTTGTTTTGTTCACTGCCGGATCAAATCTCAGCTTTGCCAGTTATTAGCTAATTCGGTCTCGGTCACGTGATTCACCTCTCTAGACCTTTCCATGGGGTCATTTTGAGAATGAAGGCAGCACTTGGCACAGTGCCCGACACGTCGTAAGTTCTCAATAAATGGTAGCTATTATTGTGATTGATTATTCCCAGGAAATTGTTACTTCCCACAGATCAGTTGCCCAGGGACGGCCTCCGTGGCCACTCAAGGATTTGTCTTGGGCAGGCATTGTGGCGCTGTAGTTATGATGCTGCTTGGGACACCAACATCCCATACCAGGGTGCCTGGGTTCTAGTCCTGGCCCTGCTCCCAGTTCCAGCTTCCTGCTAATGCACACTCGGGGAGGCAGCACCTAATGGCTCAGGTACTGCATGGAGTTTATGGCTCCTGGCTTCAGCCAGGCCCAGCCCCCAGCTGTTGTAGGCATTTGGGGAATAAATCAGCAGATAGAAGATTTTTCTCTCTCTCTCTCAAATAAATAAAATCCTTTTTCAAAAGGATTTATCTTGTCCTCAATGCAGCTGGAAATACAAACCTGAACTAACTGGGACACTGCTTACCTTACCAAAGCAGGTGCACTGAAGATCTCCAGGATCCTGGTTTTCAAATATGGTTACACACGGGGATCACCTGGGGAGTTTAAAAACTTACTGATGCCTCCCCTCTCCCCGCCCCCAGCCCCCAGATTCTGGTGTAACTGGTATGGGGCTTGGCCTGAACATCAGGTTGGTTTTTTTTCCCTCCAGTTCCCCAGATGCTTCCCACCTGTAGCAGGTTTGTGCAGCACTGCTCCAAAGCGCCTCCAGATTTTCCCTTGAAAGACAAGAGGAACTCTATTTAAGGCCTGGCAGTGAATACATCTTCCTAAAAGGAGCCATTTGCTGGCAGACTGGCCCATTAAAAAGTCATCACTTCGGCCAGCAGGGCTCCTCACTTAGATCGATGCTGGCTGTGGTCCTGCTGCAGCATCCCAGGATGCTCAGGCCCCACGGAGGAGGACTTGGGGATCGCCAGCAGCCCAGTCAGAGAGGGAAACTGAGGCTGGAGCAGCCGAACCAAGCCTTCCCTCCACCCACTGCTCTCACCAGCCCAGCAATGGGCCCCGGTATGAACGGTGGTGACAGAGCTGCGGGTTCTGGCCTGTCTCCAAACAAAACGCTGTGTCTCGGAGCTATAACAGCATCCAGGGCTCATGACTGGGACCCCGCGAGGATGGTGCCCAAAGCTATTATCTGTGACAGTGAGCTCCAGTTGAATCACAAGACAACTACACCCCAACTAAGTGCTTTTTAAAAAGCAGCTCAATTCTCTGCAATTCTCTGGCCCCCGCTTTCCTGCTGTGTAAAAGTAAGGGGCGGTACATTACGCTAAGAGAAATGAGCTGGGCCCTAAAAGACAAGTCCTGTATGATTCCACTTGGGTGCGGTGCCTGGGGTATGAAATCCCTAGAGGCGGGGAATGGAAGCGTGGGGTCCAGAGGCTTCGGAGCAAGGAGAATGGGGAATCATTGCTGAAGGGATGCATGCCAAGTTTCAGTTTTGCAAGGTGGGAGTTCTGGAGATGGTCGTGCGACACTGTGAATGTGCTAATTCCATTGAACTTGATGCTTAAAAATGGCTAAAGTGGATTGTGTGGTATACATGTTTAACAGCAGTTGCATACATATTTTTAAGAAAACAATTATATCATAATTTAAAAAAATAAGTGGAAGTGACCTTTTGGAGTCTGGAGCGACCAAGACCGGGGCTTTTGGTAGATTTCCAGGGAAGTCTTAGAAGAAGGAGGTGGTGAATTTCACTAGGCAGGATCCCCCAGGTCCTGGAATGGGGGCGGAGCCAGCAGGTCAGCAGTTAGGGCTTCCCAGAAGCTCTTGGAACGCGGTGCAGCCGCACTCTTCCCTCTGTGTTTATTTTGATGGCATAAACGGAACGTGCAGGGGTGGGGGTGGGAATCTGCGCACCATCCCGCGCGCGCTGAGCTCTCGGATTGCACACTCACTCCTCCCGCTGGACACAGCTGCCCCACCAGTTTTCGTGGAAATGGTGTCATAGGATGGGGCTGGGGGCCATGGTGAGTCTACCCTCCTGCAGGGCTGCTCCTGTCTAGCAGGTTTCCCATGGGCCTCACTGGCACAAACAGGAATGGCAGCCTCCGGGGCGATTTCTACGTAATGCTGGGCCCCTGGGAGGATGCCGTTTTCCTCAATGAGCATTCGATGAGTGTCCCTAACACAAAGAACGAGCTCGCTGTGATAGGCCAGGGTGCCGCTCGCGCCACAAGTCTTGCAGCCAGCAAGCAAGCCCAATTCTCGAGCCTTCGAACAGGCCAGCCTTTCACCTGCTGGCAGGATCCTGTGGGCAGCATCAACATCATCTGCTTAAACCAAGACATGAAATCCGTGCTTAGCCAATAAGGGGCCCCAGGCGGTTTAAGTGCACCCAGAAGTCTGAGAAACCGCTTGTTAGAGCAGCCACGAGGGGCACACTGTTGGCACATCCCTCCACACTTGGCCCCTACTGCCCAGCCCTGACAGCTTTGGAGGTCTCTTATGTGACTGCCAATAGATCCAGGGAGCTCCCTCTGCACAGGCTGTGTGCCTGTGGGTAGGTCGTTCACCCTCTCTGGGCCTTGGTTTCCTCCCTGTGACATGACCACAGTGAGAGCCCCTACTGCAGGGGTACTCACCAGGATGAAATGAATTAACCCAGATAAAGCAGTTAGAACCGTTTGAGGAGCTCAGTGACCCTCTGCTAGGGTTATCGGATCGTGGAGGTTTCTGTCTCGCAAATTTGGCTCTCGCCCAGCCCCGGAACTCAGAGAACAAGCTTAGCCCCTCTTCCAGATGCCAACCTGGCCAGTGCCTGCAGGCAGCTCTCACACCCTCCCCTCCGTGTTCACCAGGCTGCGCATGCGCCATCCCTCCCATTCGCTTTCCGCGGCACATCCACCAGGGAGCAGGAGTCCCAGCATCTGTGCCGCAGCCGCACTTTCCCCTGGGGCGGGGTGTTTTACTTCTCCCCGGCCTGCTTTCTTCGGGGCTTGACCTGGTTTCTCCTCCATCAGCCAGAAGCACGTGTACATCCCTGTCCCCTTCACAGGAAGCCTGGTGCCCAGGAGCCGTCCTGATCCCATTAACCCCTTGCATTCCAGAAGCAGCAGCCTCTGTGCCAGGAGGCGTGCAGGCCTGTGGCGAGTGGGGGCCCTGAGGCTGCCACCCAGCCCTTCAGCCCTCACCCTCCCACGGGGAAGAGAAGCGGGGACCCTGCCGTGGGGTGCAGGCCTGAGAGGCGGGGGCCCTCTGCAGGCTCTGCGGAAGCCCATGATCTTCCTGCCCTCCCTCCTCCCCCACTGGGCTACCACAGGGCTTCTTGTCCCAGCTGGCATTCTCAAACGGGGAGGAGGTATAAGTGTTCCTGTGAGAGGATGGAGATTGGGGGACTCTGCCTGGGTGGCTTTGGGCCAGGTGCACTTCACAAGCACCGCCCGGCATTCCGAGGCCAGGGGTCCCAGAGGACCACTGGCTTTCAGAACCAAGGCTGTTCTCCTCGGCTCCGCGCGTGCAATGGTCTCTTTCCCCTGAGCCCGTCCTGCGTCTTCCCCCCGCCCCACCTTCACTCACTCTGGCTCCCGCCACCACCTGTGCTACCCCATCCATCGAGACCAGCTCAGACCTGACCCCTGATCCTCTCCCTGCCTCTCCCTGGCTGCTCACGGTTCACTCTGTTCAGCCTGCCACACTGGGGAGGTTCCTTGGGGTTCAGGTTAACAATGACAGGCCCTGGAGCTGGCCCCCTTGACCATGTCCCAGGATGGACCTGGGACAAGGCCGTTTACTGATGGACGGGTTACCGCAGTCATCCGTGTGAGAAGCTACCACAGGGTCAGGCACAGATGTTCACCACCATACGATGTCTCACTTTGGCCTTGACCGTGACACTGGTCCTCAGGTCACCGTTTCATATTACCGTCCCCTCTCCAGCCACACAACAGGCTCTTTGCAGCAAGCAGGGATGATCTTCATGACTTTGGCGTTTCCACACAGGGACCAACACACGCTGGGCTCCCAGGACACGTTCCAGCATTTCTGATTGGGACGGTGGGACCGTCAGAGAGCTTCTGTCCTGGTCTGGAAGCAGGAGCAGTCCTACATGCATCCACTCAGTAGGCGGGGTGAAGACAGCCCTTCCAGCCCTGTGCCCCCCACTCCTACACAGACATGCACACACACACACATGCATGCATGCGCGCACACACACAAACACACACACACGCACATAGAGCTACAGTTGACTATGCTTTTGTACTTGACGTTTTCCATCCCTGGGATCAGTGGGGCGCACTGTTCTTAAAGCAAGAAGGTTTGTTGCCTCATTGGCTTCTCCTCCACCCCTGACTCCCAGACACAGAGAGCAGGTTCGGGGCAGCTGCAGGCAGAACTGGCACCCACCCAGCATGTGCCTGCCAGAGCCGCAGGCGGGGGTCCACCCTTCTGGGGTGACTTTGATGTAGGCCATTCTGAATCCCCTGGGAGGGAGCTGGGCCTGAGGGCTGTTCCCTGCCCCCTCTGCACAGAGAACACCCAGAGCTTTCACCCTGGGTCTGCTGGGGGCCCCGATTATGCTTATCATGGCCCAGCTGCTGCGAGATGGTTTCCCAAACCAAAGTCCAAGCTTCCCGTGGGCTCTCGGGGACTTTAAAGGGACAGCAAAATGGGCTGGTGGGAGCACATGTTGCAGAAGGCCCAGAGACCCCCTTGGAAGGATCTAGAAAGGAAGCCATGTCCAACTGCCTCCCAGGGGCACCAAGATTGGGGTGGCAGGGAAAAGGGACCTTCTGGAAGGAGCAACTCCAGGTTGGCCTCTTGGGTGCCGAGCCAGGATCACAGAGAACGGAGGGAGCTTCATGTCTTCTCACACTGGCAAAGACTTAGCCTGAGACCCCCGAGTTCAAACAGTGCCCCATGTGCACTGCGCCTGTGCCTGCCGTCGCCCTACCCCCTCCTCGGGCAGCCTGGACACAGGCACACCCTGCCCCGGAAGCCCAGGCTTGGGCCCTGAGGACATGTCAAGTTCTCATCTCATCCACATGCAGCCCGGGCCGTTCGTTCTATAGGCTCAGGCAGAGAGGCCACTGGGAGACTTCTTTGATTGACTGATGTCGGAGTTCTTCTGATAAAATCGCACTCCACTCCTGTGTACCCTGCAAAGATGCTTTTCCTAGAAAAATCTGACTTAAGCACCATCCACTCAACTGGAAACTCCTCTTTCGATGTCGGATCAGCAGTATCCTGTGGTGGGCTCCACTGCCTCTCCCAACGGGACCCTCAGGGCTCATCGCAGTTGACGGCAGGTGCCCCAGGCCCCCAGAGTCTGCCCCACAGGCCCAAGAATGCATCTCCCATTAATTCCCATCTCCTTCTCCCTGGACTTCTCTTGTCCCAGGGCTTGGTACAAGACACTGCACCTTCCAGCTTCCCCTCTGCCCTGTGGCTGCTGAAACACACCAGAACATTCCCTTTCTATTGTTTCAAGAGTTGGCTGGAGCCAGGCATTTGGCGCAGGTGCCAGGTCACTGCTTGTAGATCCAGTGTCCTGCCGATGTGCACCCTGGGAGGCAGCAGGTGATGGCTCAAGAATCTGGGTTCCTGCCGTCCACATGGGAGACCCCTATGGAGTTCCTGGCTCCTGGTCCAGCCCCAGCTGTTGTGGACATTTAGGGAGTGAGCTAGCAGATAGAAGATCTGTGTCTGTGTGTGTGTGTGCCTGCCTTTCAGATAAAGGGGAAGAAGAGTGTGAGGGACAAACAGCTACAGGGAAACAGCCAGCAGCTAACACAGTGCCAGCTACTGCTCGGTCCTCACTCAAGGGCCAGGACTCATTCATAAGGCCAATACTGCTCTGGGCCTCATTCTGGCCCAAGGCCGGCTTTGCCCACGGAAATATCTTTTGTTCACATGGCAGTTGTTTCAGAAGGAAACTATGTCCCCCACTGGCCTCCCATAAGTGACAGATGTTAATTCCAGAACATTCCATTCCAGAACATACTATTCATTTAAATATCAGAAAACTAAATCTCCTCCCCTCTGGGTATTCTTGGCTTTATTGTCTCACCTCTGACTGGAAAATAAAGTCAGGCCATTATTTATAACACACCCACCCAGGAGGGAACATCTAGAGTTTGGCTTGTTTCTGTCATTTTTAGTATCAGACTTAAATTCTAAACAAACAATACTACATACAACCTGGATGTGCCTTGGATGCATGATGCTAAGTGAAGGAATCCACTCCAGGTTCTATGCTGTCACTCCTGCCATATGACCTTGTCAAGCCAGAGGACAGAACACGGGCACTGCTGGGGCAAGAACCCAGGGGAGCATGCTGGGATTGAGATGACGCAATTGTTGCATATCTTGATTGTGATGAAGGAGCACAATCCTATGCTTTTGTGAAAATGCATAGAACTACGCACTAAAAAGGGTTAATTACATTACTTACACCTCAATAAACCAAACAAAAAATAACTCCTAGGGGTAAGCGTTCAGCGTAGCAGCTAAGACACCTGTGTCCCACATCAGAGTGTCTTGAGTTCAATACCCAGCCCCAGCTCTTGACTCAAGGTTCCTGCTTATGGGAACCCTGGGAGACAACAACAATGGTTCAAGTGATTGGATTTCTGCCATCTACATGGGAGACCCTGACTGAGTTCCTAGCTCCTGGCTTCTACCTGGCCCAGCCTCAGCTCAGCCCCAGCCAAAGCAGCATTTGGGGAATAAACCAGCAGATGGGAGAGCCCTCTCTCAAGATAAATAAATAAATTTTAAATAATAAACTCCTATAATAATTGCATTGGCCAATACTTTTTAGAACAAGACAAGGTATGAGACACTGTCATGTCAACTTCTTGCACCCTTTTGCAAGTGGGTGTTGGGACTCTCCATAAAGTCAAGTGTCAAAGATGAGCATGAGTGGCCCGTATAGAAGGTGCCTCATTTTGAAGGGGGTGCAGGCCACCCAAGAAGTGCCTTGCTCCTTCATTTATTCAGCAGGGTTTCCTGGAGGCAGACATGAGGCTGGATGATGGAAAGGTAGCTACACAACAATACAGAGCTGCTGCCCAGGAGGGTGATCAAGAAGACAAGCGATGAAACAAGAAGAAAACAGGGGAGCTCCGAGGGGAAGCCAGCCTAGCGTGTTAGCCACGTAGGAGAACCACCCTCCAAGGAAGGGATTTCTGAAAGTCCCCGAAGGAGGCGGAGAGAGCAGCACCTTCTAATCGGGGTGCATTCTTTGGGTTGGACCACAAAGGCTGGTTATGGGCACACTGTAGTCATTCCAGCAAAGGGGTGTTATTTCTTATTCCCTCCTTCCTCCCACAAGTTTGAGGCTCTATTTGAAGAAATAACAGGCCACCAAGGAGAGAGAATGGCTATCCTAATTTGGAGCTCTCAGAAGGTTTTAGACACCCAATAAGTCTTTGTTCAACAGGTAAAAGATTTCAGATTCCTGGGTCAAAAGCTCCTGAATACTTGGGCCTCCTGATTCTTCATTTGCTTGAACTTGCGTCTGTGATACATTTTCCACAGGGCAAAAAGAAAACTCAGATGGGAACTGAGAGCTACAACGGCACGTAACAAGTCCATGCCCGCTGTCCCTCGTTGGATCTCCTGGGTCTTGACTGTCTTACTTTAACTCCCCAAATGGGTCTGCCTTCAGAGAGTCTGTTCCAGGCCAGACAAGTGGACATTTCTCAGATTTCACTGTTGGGCCAGCTTTCGGAATTATGTAGAAAACAATTTCTAAGTTGCCTGGGGAAGATGTCCTCTCTGTGCTAACACACCTTTGTCACCACTGTGTGCTGTAGGGAGGGATTCCAGCCCGGACCATGAACCATTGAGCAGAGGCCAAAACCAGCCAGGACATTAATCCTCCTTTAGGGCGCCATAATGAGCTCCCAGAATCCTCTTGGCCAAAAAAGCTGTGTCCACTCTGTCCTTTAGAGGAGCTACCCTGCAACCCCATGGGAGGTGGCCTTGTCTGGTCCTAAAAGGGACTCGATGACGGTTGTAGCAGAATTCATTCTAATCGTCAGTATCAACTGGCTTGGTTTCAGATGCATGGCTTTTCTGAGTTTCAGTCCCTGGATAAATGAAATGCCTGCGGCTCATCTGTTGCCGCAGTAATGAACTTGAGCATAGTTACATCAAGTTGGGGTGGGAGTTCATCGCCTCGAAAACATCGCTACCTGGACCGCTTTCTACAAAGAAGGGACCCTCCCACCAGAGCCTGTGAGCCCCACAGGCCAGGCTCAGTCCCTCTGACCAGACTTCTGTTCAGTCATGTTCAAGAGCAAGGGGAAAAGGAGCAAGAATAAAAGGGATCCTCCGGAGGGGGGTCTACGGGAGGGGACACTGGGAGGGGCCGGGAGGGAGGGCATCTGCCGTGGTCTGATCATGGGGGCTGGGGGCTCTGTCTTCCAGGGTTATCTGTCAGAAGGGTTGGTCACAAAGTGGTACCGCTCCCCACGACTGCTCCTGTCCCCCAACAACTACACCAAAGCCATCGACATGTGGGCTGCAGGCTGCATCCTGGCTGAGATGCTCACGGGGAGGATGCTCTTTGCTGGTAAGTTCCTGGCTGTGCCACCCACCTTCTCCCCTCGGGCCGCTCTAGAAAAAGGGGAAAATGGAGTGCAAAACACATGCAAATCACGCACCACACCAGCTTGTGGCCAGAATTACTTCTGTGGCTCTTATGGCAGTGGTGGGAGGTGACTTACTGTGATAATCTCAGGCAAAAGCACTGGAGAGACTAAAACCTCACCTCTGGAGTGCAGACCAGGGCGATCAAGTCAGCACTTTGCTACCTACAGGACTGGGTCCCGCCCCCCTCCAACATTCATAGGCTGAAATCTTAATCCCCAAGGTGATGATAGGAACAGGTGAGCCTTTAGGAAGCAGGTAGGTCATCAGGTGGAGCCCTCATAATTGGGGATGGTGCTCTAAGAGACCAGCCCGAGGGAGCTTGTTTGTCCCTTCCACCATATGAAGGCACAGCAAGAAAGGACAGGCCACCACGTCTGATAGCCTCCAGAACTTGATCTTGGACTTCCCAGCATCTAAAACTGAGAGAAATGAACATTTGCTGTTCACAAACCTCCACTATATGGTACTTTATCATAACAGCCCAGATGGGCTAACACACACCTGTTCTAAGACCTTGAGATTGACCAATGAAAAAACCCTGTTTTCAGCCCCTTCCTCCTCTACCTCTAACTTGCTCCTACTTCTGGCTGGACGCCTCCCCATTGGAAATGAAAGAATAAAGCTCTTTCCTCACCTTACCTGGTCTCCTCCCTAAGCCTGCATCTGCAGAGGCCTGTGGGAAGGGACACTGGGAAGGCCTAGGCCAGGCTGCCCCACTTTAGTGCCTGCTGACTCGGTCCCTAGCAGATGGACCAGTGCCGAGGCACAGCATGCTAAGGAATGGATAGGGCCTTAGAGATGACCAGATTCGACTCCCTCACTCTACACTTGACAAAGGCAGACCCAGAGATGGCAGGCAACCTGCCCAGGGTCACACAGCAAGTTAGAGGCAGAGCAAAGCCCAGAGCCCGAGTGCCGTGTCTCCCTGCGATGCCCTCGCGGGCCAGCGGGAGGCACTCTGGGGCTCCTGCACACCCCAGCCGCCCGGGCAGCGCACTCAGCATGGACCGTCTGCCTCCGCAGGGGCCCACGAGCTGGAGCAGATGCAGCTCATCCTGGAGACCATCCCTGTAATCCGGGAGGAAGACAAGGACGAGCTGCTCAGGGTGATGCCTTCCTTCGTCAATAGCAGCTGGCAGGTGAAGAGGCCACTGCGCAAGCTGCTCCCGGACGTGGACAGCGAAGGTACCTGAGCCTGAGGCCCGGCCAGCGAGCTGGAGGCTGGGCCCTGGCTGCACCATGGGGGCGAGGGGCGGAGTGCAGTCCTTGGAGGCAGAGGCAGAGGCTCCCTGGGCAGCAGGCGCCTGCCCCCCGTTACAGGCTGGGCATCCCCACTCAGGAATCTGAAATCCAAAATGCTGCACACCCGGAACTGTGTGAGATGCTCAAAAGCGTTCAGATGAGGGATGCTTGGCCAGGAAAACCCACGCAGAGGTCTCAAAACCTGAACAACGGATCCCAAACCCAGAGCTCTTCTGGCCCCAGGCACCGCTCCAGCTGTGCTTCCAAACGGAGCACGCTGCACCTCTGCACGTGGCCCCATAGCAGCTCCGGGGCAGTCACCCGTGGTCCCCCTGATCTTGCCTCCCCTGCCTTCTCTTTGTCCGTGGCTCACCTTCCTTCACTCCCCTCCCTGTTATTTTTCACACCAGGCATGATCTGGTGTGAAGAATGCGAGCTTTCTCAGCTGGTGGGTCAGCCCCAGCCCCAGCAGGGGCCGCTGTGTGGCTCTGGGCCAGTTACTCAACCCCTCTGCATCTCGGCTTCCGTAACTGTAAAGTGACTACAGTAAAAGATCACTCACGGGGGAGCTGTGACAGTGAAGTAAAGGAGAACTGGAGACACCCTTGGTGCAGGAGAGTTGCTCCGTCAACCTTAGATGTTGCTGTCATCATGGGCTCTCAGGTCTCCTGCCTGCCAGGACTCCCTGAATAACACAGGAGATAGGTTCAGCCGATTCTGAGAGAGACACAAATTCCCAATGGCTTAGCCGAGGTTCATTTATTATTTAGTATAAAAAAGAAGAAACGTCCCAACACGGTCACCCCAGGCCCAGGTTCTCCGCCCTGTGCTGCCAGCGTGGGGTGTTGGTCTGACCCCCAGAGAGGAAGGTGGAGGGGTGGGGTGGGGGGAGATCCCTTTGCCTTCAATGTCCTGAGCCAAAATGTGTCTCGCTCACTTCCACTCAAGCCCGATGGGCCGGAACTTCGTCATTTGCCCCACCTGACTGCGTGGCGGCTGTGAAATGGGCATTGAGTCCCTGACACTTTGTGTCCCTCACTGGGAAAGAAGGGGACAGACATGAGATGCAGGCCGGCTGCACCTGCCACACTCTTCCCCGCTCAGGAAGCCAGGAACTTGGACCAACAACGCCTTTGGCCGTGGTCCCTGTTCCATACACTGCCAGAGTCTGCCCATCATGGGGGGGGGGGGGGGGCGTGGTATATAACAGCACAGAGTAAGACTCAGCCCATCCATACTGACGTGGCGTCCTAGGCTTCTGAGGGAATCCCACCATGCACCGAGGGCCATGTTCACTGCTCAGGAATTCTGGCTCAGGGCTGTGTCACCTGTGACAAGTCCCCCCTCCCCTATGCAGACACACGCAGCCTCCCAGGGGTGACAGCTAAGAAGGGTAGGCCTGGTCCCAGGGGAGTCAGCATTGGTGCCTGAAAGCAGGCAAAGCTCCCCACCGTCGTCACCAACACCAGCTGATGTGGATTAACCCACCATGGCTGCAGAACTGTGCTGGGGATAGAGGCTCAAGGATGCATGAGATGGCCCAGCTGGAAGACAGGGAAGACCCGGAAGCCAGCCTGGAGGAAGGGGTGAGGGCTCCTGGTTGGAGGAAGTGAAGCCGGAGAGGTAGGAGGGACAAGAGGCTCTTGAGCCTGGACTTGATCCTGTCGTTGAACAGATAGATGCTCACGGGAGCCAGGCAGGAGTCACCCTCCCAGTGTGGCATCTTGTCTGCCTCTGGCCTTGAAAAAGTGACCCAGGTGGGCTTCTGGTGTTGGGATAATGAGGCCTCACTGAATTGAAATATCTGTGGGAGAAGGAGCACAAACCCACCTGCCCAAGAACAGTCCCCGGTAGCCCTGGAATTCCGCCCCTCCCTGCTGTGCACTCAAGAGCCAAGGACACAACACAGGAAGAGGCCACAAGGGGTCAGAGGCTACCAGGAATCAGTCTAGGGGACATCAGTGTGCAGGAGCCAAAACGCCCACCAGGTAGCAGGTGTAGGACCAGGGAGGCGGGCTGCAGGCCCCCACCAAAGGCTCTTAGTGTGGAGCTGCTTTTAGGACAAGAAATACATACACCTCAAGTGGCAAATCTGCAAGGCCTGAGATGCAGAACAGGTAAAGGGAGCGCCCTGGATGAAGCAGGTGTGCAGGGTCCCGTCCAGCTGCCTCTCCGTGCCCAGCGATGCTCCTGAGAATCCATCGAGGAGCCCTGGGGGACTGGGCCGTGGGAAGGTGACCCGATGAACAGGAATCGCCTTAAAGGCATCCAAGGGGCTTGAGCCCAGTGTGGCACATGCACTAAGGGGAAGCAGGTGCCTCTCGCAAAACCCCCTCCTGGCAGAGCGCTGCCTGCCCTGGCCCTCCCAGCCTCTCCTGCAGTGAGGTGTGGCTGTGTGGTGGATAAGCTGGAATCAACCCACTCGCCATTTCTTCATGGCCCGTTTCTTATCCAGAGAGTTGGGGGGAGGGGAGAAGGAGTGGCTCTGCCTAGGACCCAGGCCGTTGGAAGGTCTGGGCCATCTTCAACCCATGGTGTGTGCGGTCACTGAGCAGCCAAAGTTGGCATGGAAGGAGCAGAGACTAACAGAGGGCTGGCATGGGTCGGGCCTGGAAGTGGGCTGCACGCGTCGCTCCCACCCCCTTCTACTGGTGCCCACCACACAGCCACAGCTCACTGCAGGAGAGGCTGGGAGAGCCAGGGCAGGCAGTGCTCTTCCAGGTGGGGGTCTCACGTGGGACATGACCCGTGCAGCGAGAGCATGCCGATCCAGGGGGGGACCCCAGAGGGCCGAGCTGGGCCCAGGATAGGAGTTTAAGAAGGCAGACATGGTGGGTAGAAGGAAGAATTTCCTAATGCCCTTGGTCCCCCAAAATGCCTGGGCGGCCCAGAGGGCGGAGAGGAGAGTCTCACCCAGGACACTGCTGGAGTGGCCTTGGGGGCCAGCACTTTCCACCTGCTGGGGGCTTTTTATCGATGAGTACAACAGGGATACTGTCTGCAGGGTTCACAGCCACAAATCCCTCAATGCCCTGTCCAGTGTCATGGATGGGGCAGAGGAAGAGCAGGAGGCCCACAGGGGTGCAGCCTGCCCAGGCCTGGGGCTGGGCCCTGCCCTGGAGGGCCCCATGTTGCTATCCTGGAGCTTTGTGAGATGGATCCTCTCTGAGGTCTGCGGCCTCAGACCCAGGAACACTGTCTGTGTACCAGTGTTTGGGGCAGTCAGTCACTGCCTTGCTTACCTAATGTCTCCATCTAGGGTTACCCAGCAGCACTGAGCCCTCCCTGGAGGCCAGTGACCTCCTGAATCCATTAATTTCCTGAACCACTGATGACTTTTCCCACACAGCTATCCAGGGCGGGTGTGAGGGAGGGGTAGATTCAGCATGCAGGCTGGGACCCACCAGGAGCCCTGGGAGGGGTAGGCAGCCTGGGCCTCAGCTCAGCACCAACTCTCCCTCTCCTCCTGGGCTGGGATCTGAGTAGCCAAGACAGAGTTCAAGCCTCCAGGCACTCCAGTGCTGAGAAGCAATACAAAGCTCTAGGCTAGACCTTGCACTGAGATAGCCCAGGGCCAAACTCACAGGAGAAAGGACTCCAGCACCCACATGCAAAGCTGACCTCCAGCCAGGGCACCCCACAACACCCCACAGGCTGCTGAAACCCCAGTGCCCTCGCCTTGGCTGGCAACAGCTGCTGCACACAGCTTCTGAGGGTGCTTCCCCCACCCGGGTCCCCACTACTAAGATCTAGCCACTAAAGGGTTACTGCCTAGTGCGGCAGGGAGCCCCAGCCCCGGCCTTCAGTGTTTGATTGTCTATCCAGCCTGCCTGCCCTCATTTGTCAAACTTCCAGAGGGGACACAGGAGCTGTGGGCAGTGGAGGCCCTGTCCCCGCCCTCCCAGCCGTGTTTGCCTTATCCCCACTGACACCTGGGATGCTGGCTCCTCTACCCAACCCAGAAGCCCTTAGTCCTTAGCAGAGGGGTGTGGCGAGGGGCACCTTCCCACCTGTAAGGTAGTGGCTGTCCCCCTATCACAGACACCAGGTCACCATGCCACTGAGCTTCCCGCACTTGCCAAAGGCAATAAATGACCCTCACCTTGCACTCTGCTCCCCACAGCCATCGACTTCCTGGAGAAGATCCTGACCTTCAACCCCATGGATCGCCTCACAGCCGAGATGGGGCTGCAGCACCCCTACATGAGCCCGTACTCGTGCCCTGAGGACGAGCCCACCTCGCAACACCCATTCCACATTGAGGACGAGATCGACGACATTGTGCTGATGGCCGCCAGCCAGAGCCAGCTCTCCAACTGGGACAGGTGCGGTGCCAGGGGCTTCCCGGGCTATGTAGCCCACTGAGTGTGTGTGTGGGTCAGGGGCTTCCCTTTGCGTGACACAGCAACTCCCAGCTTTGCTCACCACCCTGAGTCTACCGAACACAGGGTTGCAGACAACATTGGGCAAGTATTTAGTGAGTACCTACGGTAAACACTCACTTCCAGCAGCCCGAGAACATGCCTTGAAAAGTCAACTGACCCAACACAGGGCGAGAAAGCAATGCAGAACTTCTCATCTGCACCTTCTGAGGACACCAATAAGAGAGGCCCCCTGACACGTGGAATCCATTGCTCAGAGAGGCTAAGACTGGTGTCACAACACACAGCTAACACCTGGCCCGTGTGGGGCTCTCCCCGGTCTGCACCCACGTCACACACCTCTGAACAACCAATCACAGGACTCTATCTTGCTGAATGGCACTGGGCTCAGAGTCCTCGACCAGGGTCCCCGGAAGCCACCCCCCATGATGTGTGCAGGGTAGAGAATGCATTGTTACATGACCTCTGCCTGGACCCAGATGGTCTCGTGGATCCCCTTCCTGTCCGATCACTCTCAGCTCAGGCACCTTAACGTTTCGGCATCGCCACCTGCTAGTTCTGGGGATGCCGGCAGCAGCCCGGCTTAGAAAGAGTGGGCAGGGCTCGGCACCTCACCAGGAGTCCCGCGGCTGTGGGAATGCGACGGCCGATTATGTAAGCGACAGATGAGCAGTTTCTCTTTTTCTGTCGTTTGACAGATGATGGGTTACAGCTGAAGGAGGCGCCCAGGGAGGGCCAGGCGACATTGCTATTTTTGGACAGGCTTCTTGTCGTTGTAAATGGTGGTTTTCAAGGGTCGTCGGCATACAGAGATTGATGAAGCCTCTCCAGGCCTGCCCTGGACTGTGCTCCCCGCACCCCTCCCCCCCACCATCTGGGGTGCAGAACCTTGGTTCCGCACGGAGCTGATGCCAGGAAAACCGCTGCGGCATCCCTTTGGTCACCAGCCGTCAACTCTGCCCACCCCTGCACCTGGTGCCTCTCTGCTCCCAGCCTTTCTCATTGCACCTGTGTGAGGGAGACAGCATGGCCCTTGCTGCAGGCCCTGCTGCCGTGCGCCGACTGCGTCACCCCAGGAAGGCCGGTGTCCTCACCTCCAAGACAGGGGTGGTGACACAAGTCCTCAGGGTTGCTAGGAAGCCCAGTTCCGCCCTCAGCAGGTAGCTGCCAAGGGTTAGGGTCTTTTCGAGCTCTGCCTCCTGGGAATCCCTGCTATTGCAAGGCCACTCCCGCAGGGAGGCGGTGTTCCGCTCTGGGAGAGGTTCCAGTCCTGATGATGTCACCAGGAAGTGGGCAGCCCCAGGCCCCCCCATGCCCGTCAAACCATGCACGCAACTGCCTGCTCTGCCCCTTCGCCTGTCCTTGGCTTACCTGTCTGTCCTGTGTGGGCACAGCCTCCTGCTGGCTGCCGCTTCCTCTGCACTCCCCGCCTCCCCCACACCACGGCTCCGCACCAAGTACCTGGCACCGGAGGGGGGCTCAGCCAGAGCCGAAGGTCCGCCTGCCCGGCTGCTCTAGGAGAGCTGACTTCCCCCTCCAGAGCTGCGGCGTGTCTGCAGGGGCAGCATTCCAAGGATCTCTGGGCTGTCCTGGGGGTGCCCTTCTGTAGCCCCACCTGCTCTGCTCCAATGCGGGGCGCTGCGGGGCACCCAAGCAGAGCCAGTAGGGCAGGGGCTGTCAGCCCTGGCTGCACCTTTGAATCACTCGGGGAGGTTTGCATATCAGGCTGCTACAGGGCCCTGCCTGAGACCTACTGAACCAGGCTTGGCCATGGGGGTGGGGCAGGCCCCCAGGGGAGTCTACTCTGAGCTAGGGTTGAGCATCACTCCTTAGGGACTTGCCACTCCAAGTGTGGTCCAAGGACCAGTGCCATCCTCAACAGCTGGGAGCCTGTTAGAAATGCAGACTCCGCATCACCTCCGATCTGCGGAGACACCATCTGCATTTTAACAGGATCGCTCAAGGTCGGAAGGGCATGGCAGGTGCATTCATGGGGACAGGGACTTTGGCTCACGTGTCCAGTGGTGCGTAGATCAGCGAATCCCTAACACATAGAAACATTTGGATGGTTTTGAGTGACTGCAAGGGGTAAGCCCAACAATAGGTCCCTCAAAGGCTAGGGGGGGCTCAGGGGCAGCGGGGCTCGGGGGCTTGACCCCCTCCTGGAAGCCAGCTCCCGAGGGTCCAGTCACGACTCTGTGTGTGCCTTGCAGATACCCGGTGAGCCTGTCCTCAGACCTGGAGTGGCGGCCCGACCGGTGCCAGGACGCGAGCGAGGTGCAGCGTGACCCGCGCGCGGGCTCGGCGCCGCTGGCCGAGGACGTGCAGGTGGACCCGCGCAAGGACTCGCAGAGCAGCTCCGAGCGCTTCCTGGAGCAGTCGCACTCGTCCATGGAGCGCGCCTTCGAGGCCGACTACGGGCGCTCGTGCGACTACAAGGTGGGCTCGCCGTCCTACCTGGACAAGCTGCTGTGGCGCGACAGCAAGCCGCACCACTACTCGGAGCCCAAGCTCATCCTGGACCTGTCGCACTGGAAGCAGGCGGCCGGCGCGCCCCCGGCAGCGGCGGCGGCGGGGGCGGCGGGCGCGGGGCCGCGCGAGGACGAGCCCGCCAGCCTCTTCCTGGAGATCGCCCAGTGGGTGCAGAGCACGCAGGCCGGCGGCGACCGCGCACCTGCCAGCCCCGAGCGCCGCCGAGCCGCCTCGCCCCCAGGCCGCCCCGCGGTCGGCGATGGCGGCGCCAGCCCGCAGTTCGACCTGGACGTGTTCATCTCGCGCGCGCTGAAGCTCTGCTCCAAGCCCGAGGACCTGCAGGACAACAAGCTGGGCGACCTCAACGGCGCGTGCATCCCCGAGCACCCTGGCGACCTCGTGCAGACAGAGGCCTTCTCCAAAGAACGGTGGTGAGGGCCGAGGGGTCTCGGGGCAAAGCCGGGCTCCCCCGCCTGCCCGCGTGCCCCTCGCTGCTGCCCTGCGGGGAGCAGAACACCTGTAGGATCCGAGGAGCCGAGGAATGTCCATTGCTTAAACTGCCTTAATAACGAGCCTTTAACCTCTGGGAGCGGGATTGGACAGGAGCCTGATGGGGCATGGGCCCGGGCCAGCAAGGGGGAGGGGGGGTGCGTTTCGCAGGTGGTGGCGCGCAGGGAAGAAACTGGGCAGCAGTCTGCAGGCCCTGCCTGGGCCGCGCCGTGCAAAGTCTCGCAGGCCTTCTGCCCACTAGCCTCAACCGAAGCCGAGGCAGGACGAGTGGCCCCGACAAGCAAAATGACTCGCTGAAGATGGCAGGCCGGGTCGGTGGCAGCCAGTGGCTGGCCTCGATCGGAAAACCTGGGCCACGGTGTTTTCTTCCCTGTCCACTGCCATCGGACCCGTCCCGTGTTCTTGGATTCAGAGCAGTGTTCCTTGAATTCCCAAAGTAACGGGAAGCCCGTTTTTCTGCCCCTCACCAAGGGTATTCCTCCCTGGCTCCCTGTGTGCTTCTATGCTCTCCTCCCGCCACCCACCCCTCTCTTTGCCTTGTTCCTGTGTGGTCTGAACTGGGTGTTTCAGATCCCAGCGGGTTGGGGACCATTGCTATAGTCAGTCATTCTCCCAGGCTTGTGCACACGCCTACCCCAGCAATCACTCCCTATGCACTTTCCTGACACACACATGCACACGCAGCCCTCAGGCCCCAGTGCATGGCGTACACGGGTGAGTTTGAAGATAGCAGTGCCAGGAGCCCCTGTAGCCCACCCCTAGGACCCCCCCCCCCACTCCCTGTAGCCACAGCTCCCCGCCAAGCCTACCTCGGGACCTTATGCTCTTGGCGCAAAGTGTTCGCTTAGAGGAAAGCAGTGAGTGCCTGCCATTGAGCAAACGTGTTAGAAGGTTTCTCTCGGAAACCATCACTCTTGGTTAATGCTGCCCTTGACTCTGATCGTCTTAACCTTAGGGCGAAGAACGGGCCCTAAAGAAATGTGGCTGGAGAGCTAGTGACCTTGAGGCCAAGGAATCTAGAAAGATAGGAGGGTAGGAAAGAAGGGGTGCCAATCCAGGGCCCTCAGGGGTCAGGCACCAGCAGGGTAGACAAGCAAGGGACAGAAAGCAAGTATGCTGCTTGTAGTTCAGTAGTGTAGGCCAGGATGAGGCTGGAGCACACAGGCAGGCCCTGTGCAGGAGCAAAAGGTGGTGACACTGCCAGCTCCCAATTGGGCACCCTGGAGCACTCTGCCATCTCTGCTACTGGTCCCCAGCACCCCCAAGATGCCCACAGGAAGTCTGCAGGTAGAGGGCCCTCCAGGGCTGGTCCTAGGCCATGTTCACTCTCACATCCCAGCACCTTAAATCTGTTCAGCAAACTAGGGGTTGTACGCTGAAACCTGTGACACGTTAGGACTGATATTTAAAACAGAACTAATCACACTGACCTGTTTTTAAGTAGAGAATATGTATATGTGAAGTGGTTGGGTTTTGGTTTTGTTATTTTAAAGAAAAGGAAATGCACACCACTCCTCATGTGCCATTTTGTCCTCAGAGGGCTGCTCTTGGTGAAGGAACCAGCTGCTGACCTTGACCGGGAGTTCATATATGATTGTTATTACAGAGGAATTGTTATAATGACTCATGTTTTAAAAAAAAGAATCTATTACACATTGTTAAACTTGATCAGTTTGGGCCAAATAAAGTTTTATTAGAACATAGATTCATGTGTGCACTCTTGTTCATTTATGCATTGTCTGAGCCTATCTTTGACGCCATTGGGTTCATTGGAATCAAGCTGGCTTCCCCTGTGCCGTGAAAGCCGGTGTTTGGAGGGGTTGCAGTGGTGGGGGGAGCTCAGGGAGGGGGTTGTCTGCACAGATTGCTAATCAGGAAGTAGCTGCAGAATCACCCGGTGAGGCCTGGTGTCCATGTCACGGATTTCAAACCATACCTTGGAGCTGGCTCCAAACCTTGCGACTGACTGGAGCTGGTCCTTCCCTCTCATCCCCAAAAGGGCCAACATCACAAGACGTCGGAAGCCAACCATGCCGAAATTCCCGCCTGGGCCACATCCCACAGCCGCCTGAGAGTCTACCCATTTGCAACTGACCCCTTTGTAACGCCCATGTCACCGTGTCCCCCTCACTTCATCCATTATTGGACAAATGCAGATATTCGTGTAGACAATAGAGTGCCTTTTAAAAATCCGTTTCTGTTTGACTCCCTTGAAAGGCCTTTTGGCTATAGGAGCTGAAATGCACCTGATCCCATATTTTCCAGTGACAGCCGAGAGTGCAATAGCGCCCCCTTGTGTGCATTTCATGCCCCAGTTCTCGGTTACCCATGGACCACCACCATCTGAGACTGTTAAATGGAAAATTCCATAAGTGAAGAGGTCTACACTGCATGCCATTCTGAGCGCTCTGTGAAGTCTGCGTGGGCCGCGAATCATCCCTTGGTTCAGTGTGTCCACGCTGTATGTGCCACCCACCAGCCCCTAGTCACTAGAAGCTGCTTCTGTTATCAGATGGGCCATCAGAGCAGCAAAGGGGTTTGTGTAGAACTGCAGTTCTAGGCATCCCCTGGGGGCTTGGAATGCATCATCTGGGGATGAGGGGGGTGGGACGACTCTATCTCCCTGAAAAGTGTGTGCAAAGGAGAAAGGCCCAGAGCCTGGTCGGAGGCCTGGGGAAGACCTGAAGTCCAGTTGGAGGCCTGGGTTACTAGAAGGTAGGAAATGGGTACTGCAGGTCAGGTGGGAGCTCCCAGGCCCAGCAGCCAGGCAGAGGAAGCTGTCCAGTGCTGGCAAAGCACTCTGCTCCCCAGCTCGGATTTCTCAGCCCTGAAGCCCTTCCTTCTCACATGGAAACTTGTCCCAGGGCAGAGGGCTGCGGGTACAGCTCCGGTGAGCAGGGCCGGAAGCAATCAAGGTGCTCCTCTGAGTGGCCCGTGGCTTGCTTTCCACGTCTCCTAAACATCTACCTTGGTGTGTGCCACTGCTCCCACTAATCCAACTCTGGGACCCGCAGTCCCGCCATGCCTGAGAAGTGTTTAGTGTCGAGACAATGGGCTCTTTGCGTCACAGCCTGCTAATGTGACACTCACACAGCTCCTGTGTCCCTGCCTGATTTTAGGCCCACTCTGGTCTTTGAGATGTGGGTTTTGCCTCATTACAATTACGTCAAGAATCTCATTGAGATCACAAAAACCCTGCAGATTTTTGACAATGGAGATTCCCAAGTTCAAGTTCGTTTCCTCGGACACCTGTCTCTCTTGCTCTGCACATTCTCGACTACCCCCTGTAGGAACACTCCTGTGCCCTGGTGATGTCCTCTGGTGCCGAGGCATGCAGGGGAGGGACAATGTGGCAGAGTTCTGAGTACAATCTGTGTTCAGGAAAACAAACACAACCCACCAACGGGCTGACCTGTGGCCTACAACGGCTCCTTGGCAGAGCGCTCCAGCCGGGCAGCTCAGCTAAAGCCTGGGCCACTTTCCTCTCCCATCGTAGGGACCGCCTCTGTGTCTGCCCTGAAACCAGAAAGAGCCAGCTCCTGGTTGAAACCATACCGGTCCCAAGGTCCCTGCCATGGGGTCATCACAAGCGCCCTCCTCTGCCAGGCCTGGCTGACAGGTGTGGAGCAAGCCGGCTTTGTCACAGGAAAGACAGGGCGTGTGACTGTCACACGTGTGGCTTGCCAGCAAGGCCTCATCTTCAACAGTTCATCTGCTATCTCCCAGAACTGCTCGCAGACAAAAGGGTTCACAGCTCCTCCGTGTAAACAACTGAGAAATTCACAAAGCAGGGCGTGGTGGTGAGCCACGCTGTGCGTTTGCTCACTCCACTGACAATGCCCCCAAATGTGGTAGCGGTGCAATGGTCAAGACACGGCTTTGGACACCTGCATCCTGCATCAGAGTGTTGGGTTCAAGTCTTCACCGCTACTCCCAAATCCAGGTTCCTGCTACTGATACACATTGGGAAAGCAGCAGGTGGTGGCTCAAGTACTTGGGTCCTTGCCACCCATATGGGAGACCCAGATAGAATCCTGGGCTCCTGGATTCAGCCCGGCCCAGCCCTGGCTGTTATAGACATTTAAGGAATGAATTAGCGATTGGAAGCGCGCTCTCTCTCTTTCTCTCTCTCTCAGTCTCACCGGGTGAACTCTTCAAGGACATCTGCCTGACATTTGCCTTCCCATAGTTCCCTCTCCACCACTCTCCCCACCAAAGGACCTCAGCCCAAAGACTGCATGGGGGTCCCCGAGACCACTGTGAGGTTGCTGATCCTCAACAAGGGCTCCCAGAGCTCAGAACAGCTTAGGGCCTCGTGGCTGTGGTTTATTATAGCAGAAGGATCAGGTCGGAATCAGCCACACAAAAAGGCACACGAGTGACGTCCAGAGAAGCCAGATGTCTCCTCCTGGATAGGTCCTGAAGCTGTGCCCAATGCTCCCAGCAACAATGTGGGACAACACCTGAGAAGTGTTGTCAACCAGGGAGCCCACGGACGTGGGGTGGGGAGCCCATTTACACAGCCGTGCAGTGCCCATGGGGCTGACCTTAGCTACTTGGTCTCCAGCCACCTAGAGGTCCAACTGGCACAGCATGGCAGGATCTTCCAAGGGCTCAAACTTTCCATCCAGGACCCAGGAGCCAAGGGCCATTCCTCCCAAACACCAGCGTTTCATTGGAATGTACAGCGTTCAAACAACCACAGGCTGCTGAGTTAACCCTTTACTGCACAGTGGCAGTGCATATATCTGTGTCTCCTGCAGTTCTAAAGACACGTGAGCGTTTGTCTTACGAGAACACTATAGCAAAGCTGATGCAATGCAACTCTTCAGAATAAAGATCCTATTTGTACAGTGTGCCTACATTCTTGTTTTTAAAAGATTTATTTATTTGAAAGGCAGAAAGAGAGAGAGAGAGATCTTCCATAGACTGATTCACCTCCCAAATGACTGCGCTGGCCGGGGCTAGGTGAGGCTGAAACCAGGAGCCAGAAGCTGCACCCACGTGGGTGCAGGGGCCCAAGTGCACAGGCCATCTTCTGCTGCTTTCCCAGATGCATGAGCAGGGAGCTGGATCAGACGTGGAACTGCTGGGACTCGAACTGGCGCCCATACAGGATGCTGGGAGTCGCAGGTGGCTGTGTAACTCACTGCGCCGCAACGCCGGCTCTGCCTACATCGTTTTAAGCCTACGCAGCGTTAATAATAAAAACATGCCTGCTGAGGCAGAGCGGATCTAACACTTAATACTCCTTTTCTTATTAAATAAGGATCAGCCTATGAAAACCGAGCCTCTCCAGAAATTTGCAAGCCAGTTCACCGCTCATTCCATCTGCGCGGTTATGACCACCGGGCAACTGTGCCACCCACGTGATGGATTGCCTGAGAAGGCAGATCTTTCCAGCTCCTCGAGAGCTCTACCATGGCACAGAGCTGAGGGCTTCGGTGTTCTGAGGCCAAGGGAGCTCTCTGGTTATGCAGCTGATGAGGCAAGGCGCAGCATAGAGAAGAAGCAAGATGAGGCAGGTGTCAGCAGCCAGGCTGAGCTACCTCCCAGCTCCAAGCCCTTGGAAGATGACCAGAGACCTGCAAAGCCAGGTTCCTGGGGGCCTGGAGGTGGGAAGGAAGGGAGGAGTCTTTTTTACAACATGTCTTTCTTTGGGGGGCAGAGAGCTTCCATCTGCTGGTTCACTCTCCAAATGCATACAACAGCAAAGGCCAGGCCAGGCCACAGCCAGGAGCCAGGAACACATCCAGGCCTCCCACACCAGTGGCAGGATCCAGACCCCAGCAGCCCTCGCTGCTGCCTCCCAGGGGCTGCACCAGCAGGGAGCCGGAATTAGGGGCTGGAGCTGGGAGTTGAACACGAGCGCTCCAACTTGGGATGCACAGGTCTTGACCCCTCCCCGCCAGATGCCCACCCCTGAATCTGACTTGGAGTAAAGCAGACTGTGGGTGGCCCTTTCAGATCAACTCAAGGCCTAGATGAAGCAAATAAAGCAAAGCGATATGGGTTCTGCCTGCAGGTGCCTCTGACCTGCGCTGTGGCACAGGCTCTGCCCCGGTCTCCAGCCTGCTGGCCCACCCTGCAGGTTCCAGACCGGCCAGCCCCACAATTCCTCCTTCTCTACCTGAGCTCCTCCACGGAGAGGACCTGAGTGACACAGAGAGGCAGGGCTTGACGCACGCCCCGCCGTTGTCAACCCCACAACTGCAGGTGTGTGTGTTGCTCACCCCCATTTCACAGGAAAACTGAAGAACAGACAAGATAAATAACTTATCCAAGGTCAGGAAACCTAGGCATGGGGCTGGTGCTGTGGCATAGTACGTTAACCCTCCCCTACTGCACTGGCATCCCATATGGGTGTCGGTTCGAGTCCTGGCTTCTCCTCTTCCAATCCAGCTCTCTGCTAATGGCCTGGGAAGCAATAGAAGATAGCCCTAGTTCTTGGGCCCTTGCACCCACATGGGAGACCCAGAAGTAGCTCCTGGCTTCAGATCGGTGCAACTCCGGCCGTTGCAGCCATCTGGGGAGTGAACCCGCGGATGGAGGACCTCTCTCTCTCTCTCTCTGTTTCTACCTCTCTCTGTAACTCTGTCTTTCAAATACATAAAATCTTTAAAAAAATAAACAAGAGCATACCAATTGGAAATAGTGGATCTGGAATTTGAATCTAGTAACACTTTCAGTGTTATGGTTTGCTGTCATTCCCACATTATCCTACATCAAACAATGTGGAAAATTCAGTTCCCCATTAAACACAAAAAACAATTACACACCACCCTCTGGAGAATTCGCCCAGCCCACACGCTCTCTCCCCTGCCCTTGGCCTCGCTGCCCTGATGCCTCACCCCACCTCTGTCCCCACCGCCCCCTCCTCACCCACGTGGGCGGCTCCTCCATTGTGTAGGAATTGGATTAACGTGCACAGTCGCCTGTGAGTCTTTGCTGTGGCTTGAACTGAAGACAGGGCTCTGGGAGGTACTCAGACAAAAACTCCATCCAACCAGAGCAGGTGGAAGCAGCCGTAAGAGAGCAAAGCCTGCTGGGGAGGAGGGGCCTCAGGAGCCCACCCTCCCTGCCACTGCCTGCCTGGCCAGGACAGAGGCAGCCAGTGGGGAATGGAGCAGCCCCTTCGGCCTAGCACACACTACCTTTTCAAGAAGAAGAGCCACAGCTGTTTAGCCAAACTGGACCTCATTAAACTAATTACTTACTACTGGACAGCTCATCCAGTGCCCGAAAGGGGTTTTAACAAAATCAGAGGTGTTAAGGCAGAATCCGAAGCCTCACCCTAGAGATAAGGCCACAGGCTCAGAGAGGCGAGGTGATGGCTATAAGGTCACACAGCAAGCGGGTGGCTCCTGGCTCCTAACCGAGAGCCCTCCCTTCCGTGATACCTTATCTTGGGGCTAGAGGCATCTACTGTGGTTGGTTCCACAAAAGCCAATCGCAACACCATCTCCTCTCATTTCTCTCCCCCAGAAGCTGAAAAAAGTTGCTTCCTCAGCTTTCCTGGGAGCAGTCCACAGTCATGTGACCCAGGAAAATGAACTAAAAAGGGATGTTTCCTGAGAAGCTTCTCTCTCTTTTATTTTTTCTTTGATGGGCAGAGTGGACAGTGAGAGAGAGAGAGAGAGACAGAGAGAAAGGTCTTCCTTTTTGCCGTTGGTTCACTCCCCAATAGCCGCTCCTGCTGGCGCACTGCAGCCGGCACACCACACTGATCCAAAGCCAGGAGCCAGGTGTTTCTCCTGGTCTCCCATGGGGTGCAGGGCCCAAGCGCTTGGGCCATCCTCCACTGCCTTCCCGGGCCACAGCAGAGAGCTGGCCTGGAAGAGGGGCAACCGGGACAGAATCTGGCGCCCCAATTGGGACTAGAACCCGGCGTGCCAGCGCCACAGGTGGAGGATTAGCCTAGTGAGCCACGGCACCGGCCAAGAAGCTTCTCAGTACTCAAAAGGGCAGTACCCTCTTCTTCCTGCTTTCTTGTTTTAAAGATTTATTTATTTGACAGGCAGAGTTACAAAGAGAGAGAGACAGAGAGAAAGGTCTTCCATCTGCTGGTTCACTCCCCAAATGACTGCAATGGCCAGAGCTGTGCCAATCTGAAGCCAGGAGCCAGGAGCTTCCTCCAGGTCTCCCATGTGGATGCAGGGGCCCAAGCACTTGGGCCATCCTCCACTGCCTTCCCAGGCCACAGCAGAGAGCAGGATCAGAACAGAAGTAGCCGGGACATGAACCGGTGCCCATATGGGATGCTGGCGCCACGGGCAGAGGCTTAGCCTACTATGCCACAGCACCTTCTTCCTGCTTTTCGGTGGTGCAATGCTGAGACTGCAGCAGCTATATTGGGACCATGAGGCAACAAGCCAAAGGATGAAAAAAACAAACAGACTGAGAGAGTGAAAAAGAAAGAGCTCAAGTCCATGAGAACCTCATTAAGCTGCCGGACCAGCCCTGGAACTGCCCTCGCTCACACAGCGCTGGGAAAGCCACAGATGTCCCTCTGGCTAAGCCAGTAGAAGCCACGAGCCTTCTTCTTCTTTTTTTTAAGATTTTATTTATTTATTTGAGAGGTAGAGTTACAGAGGGAGAGACAGAGAGAGAGAGAGAGAGAGAGAGAGAGAGAAAGAGAGAGAGAAAGGTTTTCACCTGCTGGTTCACTCCCCAAATGGCCGCAACGGCCAGAACTGGGCTGATCTGAAGCCAGGAGCCTCTTCTGGGTCTCCCACGTGGATGCTGGGGCCCAAGCATCTAGGCCATCTTCTGTTGCTTTCCCAGGCCACAGCAGAGAGCTGGATCAGAAGAGGAGCAGCTGGGACTGGAACCAGCGTCCATAGGGGATGGCGGCACCGCAGGCAGAGGTTTAACCTAGTGAGCCACAGTGCCAGCCACCACGAGCCTTGTGACACTGCAGCTGCCGGGAGCCCAGTGCACTGGGTTACTGCAGGCCCCTGACTCCTCCTCAGTCTTGTTCCGCTCCATTCCTACACTTGCAGCCTGGAGCACGGTGTGCGGTCTGCTAGCACTCACCACCGGCGCCTGAGACACCTGCTGGCTCCAGGGCCCTATTTCCACCCAGCCTTGTGCCTTACATTGCACGAGGACACATGAGCAGAAGAGCCAGGCCGCAGGCTGTGTCTGTGCTCTCAGAGGCTCCACAGACGGCACATGTGGCCTGTCACCTCCCGCCACCAAGGGACACCACCCGTGTTATTTAGCGTCTTTACCCTAGAAACCTCTGGCCTTCCCATTTTGTCCATCTATTTTCTGAGATGGTTGCTGGACACTTAGCCCCTTTCAGCAACAGCCTCATTCCACCTCCTGCAAGTCCCCGCCCCTGCCCCCCTCCCCCACTTACTCTCTGCAGGGTCTCCCACCTGGGCACCTACTGGGAGAAGGCATCCACACAGATGCACTCCCCCCACAAGCCCCGTTCCCTGGTGCTTTCCAGTCTCACTTCTCCCTCCACCTGGGGGCTCAGGGGAGCGTCTCGCAAGGCAGGCACAGACCAGGAACCTGCGGGGTCACACACTCCCGGCTCCCCAGCTCCTGGAGAGGGTGGGCTCTAGGGCAGGCACGGCTTAGACCTGAGAACTGCACAAAACGAGGAACAGGAGGCCTTTCCCTTCCTGCTTCTTTTCTCATCAAATCCACCTGTCCTGCTTTTTGCAACCCTAGTTTTGTTGACGTTCCCAGTCCTCACTGTCCAATCCAGTCGCCGCTGGCCCCCTGTGACCACCGACCGCTGGAAATGTGGCTCCTTGGACTTGAGATGTGCTGTTTAGGGAAGGGAAAACCTCTTCACCCTCCCAGACTATCAGCTCAGGCCCTAGAAATTAAACTGACCGAAGGAAGACAAACAAGAAGAAAATCAAGTTTGTTAACATCTGCAGCTTGCATACGTGTGGGAGAAATTCGATGAGGACCTGCATAGCATCTTAACCAAAAAAAAAAAAAAAAATCATAAAACGGTTGAGGAGGAAAAGAGGTTCAGGCATTAACGGGGAGGGGAGGCAACCTATGGGAAGACAAACCCGTGGGGGAAGCTCACGGAAGCTAAGGGATGGCTGAGTAAGCTTTGCTGTGCAGTGTCCCCTTCGTGCTGACAAGAGTCTAGAAGTGGATCTGCCTACTTTTATGCAAGTGGGGGGAGGGCAGAGTTTGTTGGTTTTTTTAGCATCTACTGCTTCTCAATTGTCTTCAGCTCAAAATAATATTCACTAGCAGATTCCAGGGGGCATAGCCTGGTCCCCTTCAGTTTCGAGTGTCAACTACAGACCAGAGGGGCAGGGGTTTAGCCTAGCAGGTGGAAGGCAGGGCTACACGCTACAGTACCTGGGTGTGATGCCCAGCGCTGGCTCCCTAATCCAGCTTCCTGCTCATTCAGATCCTGGGAGACAGCAGTGAGGGTGTAAGTAGTTGGGGGTCCCGCAACTCCCACGGAGACCTGGACTGGCCCTGCCTGAGCCCCCACCTTTGGGGAATGAGGCAGCAGATAGCAGCACTCCCTCTGACTGTATGATTCTCCAAGAAAAAAACAGGAGGGATGCTTATAAGACATAGAGAGTAGCATCTCTCAATACCAGAGGGCACACAGCAGCGTGGGCCTCACCGGGAGCTACCCTTAGATCCCTAGGAAGCCAAGCACCAAGGTTCTTTTCTCCACGTCCCTGCGCGAAGAGTTTTATCATCTCATCTCTTGGTCCAACAGCTTTCCTTTCCCTCGAAGCCCTGAACCAGAATCTCCTTCTGCTTTATCTGAGTTTAGCAAAAATCAATCCTTGAAGTCTCCAGAACAAGTGGAGCGCCAAGACGACCAGACCACAGGTAATTTATTTTAGCTTCAGGGTGCCAGACATTGCCTCTGACATCTGAGTCCTCTGGCCCTCGGCTGTGATTTATTTATTAGACTTGACAATGAGACAGCCTGAAAGTGGAGGAAGCTGCTGCCAAGGACATCCACCAATTTAGTGGCAGGGAGAGGGGAGCTGGGGGGTGCAGGGGAGCAGGCAAGCCTTGCCACGCTCATGAAGCGCATCTCTTGGCTTGCAAAATCAGGTCAAAAGGAATGGAAACCCCTCTGATAGCTCAAAATTAGGAAGTTCTAAATCTATGAAGAGTTGTGGAAATGACATTTCTTCCCTTAAATCCTAATGGGACCTGGCCAGACAGCCGGGGCTAGACCTCTTGGAAGGGTGCCAGATGTGTCCCCAAATAAGACGCTCAATGCTCTCACCGGACCCCGCCACTCTAGTCTGTCCCGGGACTCCGCTCTCTTCCCATTGCAGTCATTCCACTGAGATCTCATGGAAGGAACAATGCACTCACCAGCCAGAGCTGTCCCCCCGCCCCCTCCACTCCGCTAGGCTCAGAGCAGGCTGCAGGGAAAGGGGCGGGGGGGGGGGGGGGGGAGGCCTGTCCTAGTGAGACAGGCAGGAAAAGCATGAGCCTGCAACACGATCTCCCTTCAAAGGCAGAGGCGGTGCAAACCAGGTGGAAGAATCGCTGGTCCCTTGACAAAGGAGTGAGAAGTTGAACTAGACTGAGAATTGTTAGTGGGGAGGACTGGAATGGAGGTACTGCAAGGTGTCCAGCGCATAACAAATCTGCCCAGCCAATCAATATACAGGCTTTTATTGGGATTCCACTCCCTGGTCCCAACAGGGGACCGCACGTCAGAGGTTGGGAGGGCTCCTTTTACAGATACAAGGCATGGGGGTTAAAGGTTGAAGTAGGTCTGATCCTCATTGGTGCGGGAACCTTGACAAGGACTTTTCGTTACCGGAAGTACGGCTAGGGACTCCCCATTCCTGGAAGTGTAGGCCTTCTCTCCTTGCGGTTCCCAAAGCTACCAGGTTCTTGTCTTCCCAAGAGGAAGGAATTTCAAGCGTGAGACAGAGTGGTGGTAGGCAAGGTGGCCAGGGTTAGCGAGGTGGGCGTCCGTCAGAATGATGGGCACCTCTCCAGATGCATCGGCGAGTGCCCGATCACTCAGACTGGGGTGAGCCAGGGTAAAAAGTGTAGTGGGGAGCATATACTTGACAGCCAGGGGGACATCTCAGCAAAGAGCTGAGAGCTGACAGCATTGTTTGCATTCAGCCTGGGGCTTAGAAGGGATGGAGTCTAGTTCTCCCCGCTGTTTCTCCCCCTGGACGAAGGATTTGCTGGGTGTGAAATAGGTAAAATTCCTCCTAAGGTTTTGTGACCCAGTGTTGTCAGACTGAGCAGCCCATTTGGCACTGAGCAAGGAAGGCTCTCCCGGGGTGCTTTCCCGGGGGGAGTAGGCTGTGGCCACCCATAAAGTTACCGCAGCACCGGGCAGGACTGGAGTACTGGGCTGCTTCCAAGGCTTGCTGCCCTGCCAGGCTGCTACATTCGCTGCCCTTTCACACCCCCAAGCTGATTTGCATCTCCCTAGGATCAGAATGCTGGGGAAAGGCCCTCTGGGGACAGGGCATCTGAGGTCCCTCCCAAAGGAGAAAGAGCCGGGCCAGGCCAGGAAGCCCCGCCCAAAGACAGACCTCTACCTTAGCCAGCCAAGCGATTGCTTTCCATTGCTTCTGACTTCAGACTGCAAACCTCACTCGTGCTGCTGGGCTTCTCCGTGCCTTCACAGCCACCCTTTGTGCCAGTAAACTCTGCTGGACTTCATGGTCTCGAGTTTTCTTTAACACCTGATACTACAGAACTTCCAGCCCTGGCCGATTCCCTTCTGCGGAAATGCCCGAGGTCACCCGGGGACGCCTCGCTGTGCACCTCCCTCCCTCGGCAGCTCAGGCTCCCTGAGCCAGGCTGGCCGCAGAGGCCACAGCACCTGATGTCCAGGGGGCAGTGCCATGGCCGCAGTGGCTGCAGGGAAATAATGGGGCAGCCAGCAGCTCTCATGAATCAGAGAGCTCCAGCCATGTTACCCTTCCTGCCTCTTCCTCTGCCTTCACGCTCTCTTCCCTTAGACAAAGGGAGCCAGCGGGAGGGGCTCCGTCCCCCAGGCTAATGGACTGCAGGCAGGGCCCTGCACTTGGGGCTACAGGCAAGCCCAGGCCTGCCTCCCGCTCTAGGGCTTGCATCAGAGACCCGCTGTGCACGTGAGAAGCAACCATTGGCCTCTCTCCTCTAGAAAGCCGCTGACTTAGAAGAGGAAGAGAGGGATTAAACTCTTCAAAGCTGTAGCTGTGGAAGCCTTGGGAGCTGGAGCCTGGCTGTGTGGGCCATTATTCTGCAGCCCGCCAGCTGTGCCCCTGCCCACCCCATGCTCCACGCGCAGCAGCTCAGCTTGGAAAAGACAGGAATCCGATGTCTGTGGCCAGAACGGATCTGAGCGGAGCATCCTTGGGCCGTCAGCACCTCTGCTCGCCTGCAGGGAGAACCTTCCAGCTGCTTCTGCAATTGCTGTTTTCCTTTCTCCCTCACACCTCTCTGCCCGTGGCCAGTGGCCAAAAATCAACCCCCTCAGTGTCTTCCCATGGCTTGGTCTCACATCTCTCCAGGCCAGCCTGGGGGAGGCTTTGCATTTGCACAAAGCAGCAGAGTGACAAATTAGCCACCAGTCTCTATAGCCTGGAGTCCAGGAAATTGGTTCTGGGTGCCTGGGGAGGGCTGGAGAGGGTTCGGATGGGCTGCTGCTGAGAATCAGGCACCCACTTGGTCCTGTCAAGTGATCGTCACCCCGCCTGTGTGACCAGCCCACACGCAGGACAGACCAGGCTTGGAAGCAAATGCTGGGCATTCAGGCCCTGAGATGCACACAGGCTGTGTGGGCAGGCGTTGTGGAGAAGTGGGTTAAACCGCCCACATCCCATATTGAAGTGCCTGGGATGGAGTCCCAACCAGCTGTTAATGGGGAAGGAGGGAGAAGTAGAGAGAGAGAGAGAGAGAGAGGTCTTTTATCTGCTGGTTCATCCTCAGACTGCAATAGCTGGGCCGGGCCAGGCTGAAGCCGGGTTTCCCTTGTGGGTGGTAAAAGACCAAGCATTTGGGCCACCTTCTGCTGCCTCACAGGCACATTAGCAGAGAGCTGGACTGGAAGTGGAGCAGCCGGGACTTGAACCGGTGCTCATAGGGGACAGCTCAACGCACTGCACCACAAGCTGCCCCCATAAGTGTAGTTGAAGGCTTCCTTAAGAAGGAGGAGTTAAGGTGGATGGGCACCTGGTGGAAGCTCCCACAAAAGGAAGCTCCCTTGGATAAGTCTCCATGGCAACAAGAGCCCCAGGCTGGCCCCACCCTGTCAATGAAGAGGGGTGGGGCAGGCCCAGCGCCTGCAGCTGGGGACATAGCAGTGGACACACTCCCGCCCTACAGGAAGTCACAGCCCAGCGAGGAAGGAGCATCAGAAACTGCCCCCCTCCCCATGCCTGCTTCTGGGCCCCGGGCATCGCCAGCCCCGTTCTGCACCTGGGGCTGCTGATGCTGCCCATCTGGGAAGCAGCCAACCCCCAGTGAGATCCAATGCCTGCTGATGGACTGACCGGGAATTATAGGAGTATTGGGAGGGTGGGCGAGGCAGGTGGAGGTCAGCAAGGATATGGAGGAGACACAGCTGGGCTAGCAGAAGTCTCCTGTCGTGTCAGCTGACCCCCAGTACAGTGGGAAGTGGCAGCCATCCATCCCCACAACCTCCCCCTCCCCCACCCCCAAGGCCTCCAGCTGGCTGAATTCAGACCTAGCCAGACTCCCATGTGGGTGCACACACAAAGTCGCCCCACCCCTGCAGGGCGGAACAGGAAGTTCACTGTTAGAGACCCACCGCTGGCCATCGAAGGCCTACGGTGGTATCCCAGAGATTTCAGCCCAGCTCCCAGTCACTGCAGCTCAGGGTTAATGAGTTGGAGGATGGGGAAAGTCTCTAAGGGCCCCGGGAAGGAGAGGCGGTGGCCCCAGGAGGGATGGAGAGGGAGCAGAGATGGGGCTCACCCCCGGAAGACAGGCGTGCAGTGGGAGCAGGGAGGGGGAGGGGAGGGACCAGGCGCAGCACGGAGACTTAGGCCTGGAACAATGACATCATGCTTTCCACTTTCCTCCTCTGGCACGAGCTACCCAGGCGGGGCCTGCTTTCCTGTGAATGATCCTGTTTCCCCATTTGCTTTTTTCTGTCCTTACCCCCGCGAGCTATTGGTCCTATTGGGTGTCTCCAAGGACCCACTCCCCACGGGCTCCCTCAGTGACAGTCTGCCCCACTGGAGGCCACCAGCACAGAACATGCAGAACGCCCCCACCCCCACCCGAGCGGGGCTTTCACGCACGCAGCGGAAGCCTGCACTGGCACTGGTCAGCTCTCCCTCCTGCAGCCTGGTCCCTGCTCCACCCTGCACTGTCGGGCCAGAAGCACCCACTCCAGCCTCCGGCGTCCTGTCCGCTTTTGCTTCCTGCTGATGGGAGCCAAACTTCCATCAGAAGCCGGGGAGAAAGCCACTGAGCAGGAATGGACGGAGTTGAGAAAAAGATGCTACGCTCCTAGCAGCTGCGCTTCAGTGCAGCCACAGTGTGCATTGGATCCCTGGGCCTCCTTGTCCCGGCTGAGAGGGACAATGAGAAATGAGGACACGTGGAGACCAGGACAAGGGTCGGCCTCAAACAGTTCCCTGCGCTCAGGACTTCGTCAGGCGCTCTGTTCCGTGCCTCCGTTTTGTGACCTGCAAATCCAGGACACTGAAAACTCAGTCCGTGTACTCCCTCACTGAACAGTCAGGGAGTGGGGGGCTGTTAGATCCCAGGGACTGGGCCGGCGGCTGGGGAGACGTGGGTGTGACAGCCCCAGAGTGACTGCTGCAGCTGCAGCGCCCCCGCTGGTGAGAGGCAGGACATGCAGAGTGGGCGTGCACTTGCGACTATGGCACAGCCCCACGGGGACGGTCCAGATGAGGGCTCCCCAGGCAGCAGGTGCAACTGGTCCATGGCTGGGCCTGATTAGAGAGCCAGACCCCAGGCGGCCCTGGGGCTGCTTGAGCCCTGTCATTTAAGCATCAGGAGAGCCCCCACCCCGCGAAACTAAAATACTCGTACCATGAAAGGCGAGGGAAGGGGGTGGGGTACAGGCTTGGCCAGCTGCCTCCCCAACCTTGGACTTCCTGGCACTGACCACGTTCTTGGCCTTGCGCCAGTGTCCTGGCGGGGGGTCTACAGGCTGCTCTGCTCCTGCACCATTTGCATGGGTGTTGTAAGCACCCAGCCCCTTGTAATGAACCCTTTTCTGCTGACAAGAGCCACGGCAGCTTCTGATACCTGCAACGGAACCTACCTGGTCCAGGCCCCGCACACCTGCTCAGAGATCGCCTGTCAGCCTTCTCATCCATTCTCTGAGCTACCCGAAGCCGTGCAGCAAATTCCTTTTGCTTTGCCAAAAATGGATTTCTGTCGTTTGCAACCAAAGAAGGCCAACTGATACGAAAGTGGAAGCTGCCAATTAAGTGGGTGGCTCACGTCGATTCCCCTCTTGAAGAACGCACGTTGCCAAGGAACAGAGTGGGACGCAATGGTGACGTACATAGGACTGCAAGGTTATCTTAGTCTTTAGGGGTGACTCTGTTGTACAGAAAAGAAAACTCAGGCGTTACTTTAGTATTTAAAGTTATTATTCCCATTTATTACAGAAACAAATTCCTAACCCAAACTCTAAATTTTTAGTTCAATTAGCCTAGAAATATATTCTATTTCCAAATCTTGCAAATTTCCACAATAATTTTTTTGAGATTTATCTGATTTATTTGAAAGGCAGCATTACAAAGAAAGAGGAAGAGAGAGAGAGAATGAGACAGTCCATCTGCTGGTTCACTCCCCAAATGACCGCCAAGGCCAGGGCTGGGCCAGGCCAAGGCCAGGAGCCTGGAACTCCATCTGGGTCTCCCACAGGGGTATCAGGGACCCAAGCACTTAGCCCTCCTCTGCTGCTTTCCCAGGCACATTTGTGGGGAGCTGGAACAGAAATGGAGCAGCTGGGACCCCAGCTGGTGACTGTTTGGGATTCCAGTGTCGTGGGCAGTGGCTTAACCTGCTGTACCACAACACTGCCCCTTCCACGATAATTTTTAAGGAGCCTTTTAGAAATTAAATTCCTTTGGATTTTCTAACTGTACTTACCAATCCAACATACTCAATTTCCTCTTAAAAGTAATTCACTTGTCCGGCTAACCAATTTCCCCAAGTACTTTAATAAATCTAATAAATCAGGTTTATAAATAGGATGATGAGCTTATGTGCCAATGCTATATGCAGAATAAGAGTCTTTTGTAGGTTTTAGCTTAAAATCTAAATCACTTGTTCAGAACTCCAGCCAAACCCTCCAAATATTTGTGGCTCCTGAACATGTCTCACCTGAGCATCTCTCAGCCCACCCGTTGCTGGAGCTCCCAGCGCCGCACAGGGAGACCCGGCGGCATCTCTTGTCCTCCACCTCTCTTGCTTTCCGCCTTTGTATTGCTTCTCAGACACCACGGCACAGGACCGCTGGGGGACAGCTCTGTGTTCACTCAGGCACAGGTAAGGGATTTCGACACTTTGTGGGGAAAATCCAGGCAGAGAAAGCCAGCAGCTGATGGCTGTCTTTTACCCTTCCATGGGTAGATAAGGTTGAGGTGCCCTTCACCTGATTCCCCAGAGGTGCCCTGGGGGGCAGTGCCTCTGTTGTGCCAACTCAATTGCACGCCCAGCTTTCCTGATTCCCTGATCAGAACACGGTACCTGCCCACCAGCTTCACCCCAGCTCCGCTTTCTAAGGGGATAGCAAACAATTCTAATGTACACAAATTATTTGGCTAAGACAAACACCAAGCTGCATAACTTATTCCCAGATTTTATGCACTAGTAATGCTAGGGGTTTGATGTCTTCATAACCTCTGTTCTCAGTTTGAAATCACCCCCAGGGTTCAAAGACCCACCATAGCTGCCATGGCAAAGTACCACACCTGGTGGCTTAAACCGCTGAGACCTCTCTCTCAGCTCATCAGGGCCCTGCTTCCTCTGGGACTCTGGTTAGCATGCAACAGCTTCCAGGGGTGGCCGCCAATCCTAGGCTTTATTGGCCGGCACCTGCATCAATCAATCATTTAACCCAATCCCTGCCTCCGTCTTCACATGGGCTCCTCCCTCCTTGCATCCATCATCTTTCCCTCTGGAGATGTGTGTATTCAAATTCCCCCTACTCACCAGAATACTGCTCCTGTTGGTTTAGGGCCAACACCTTAAGGACCTCATCTTACTAGTTATCTGCAAAGATCCTGTTTCCAAATAAGGCCATGTTCTGAGGGACTGGGAATTAGGTCTCCAATTTACCTCTCTGTGAAGACGCAATTCACTAGAACAATTTTGCAATTTATAAATCCGGAAGAGGGCTTCCAGGCAAACTTCCAGGTGTCCTGTCCCAGCTGGCCATTTTGCAAACTGCCCAGAGATCCTGGCAGGACATGGGATCTGAAGCTGTGTGTCTCCAGGACAAGGGAAGGCAGAGACATCTTCACAGCCTCCATGCCAGTGGGAACCGAAGGCTGTGGCTTCCAGGTGGGACTATGGAGACAGAGATCAGAAACACGTGTTCTTTAGCTCAGTTAGAAAATGAGGGGAGGGGCAGAATCTCCAAAATCTGATTAGCAATTGATCAGGAGGAATCCAGAGAAAATGGAGCAGTCCAAAGCCAGGAGCCTAGAACTCTGACCAAGTCCCCACGTGGCCGGCAGGTAAGGAGCCTGCAATCCCAGACCCATCAGCAGGGAGCTGGATCAGCTGTCAGGGCAGGACTTGATCTGGAGCTCCCACGTGGATGCTGGCGTGGCAGGATGGCACTTAACCTGCTGCACCACAACACCTGCTGCACCACGTGGTGTTTTGAAATTCAGCCCAGCTGTAGCCAGCGTGACTTTCAGGTTGGACAGACGGCCAAAGTCCAGAAGCTTCAGCATTTCCTTAGCATCGGGATCAGCTTCCACGGCCTCCTGACCTCAGGCTGAGGTTCTCTCTCCTCCTCTGTAGCTCCGTGGAGATGCCCCGTCACGGGGCCTCTCCGAGTTCAATTCAGCAGATGAGTGACGAGCTTCCTGCTGGGGGTCCCCCACCCCCTGGTTTGTGCACTTGTTGCTGTGGAAGCCGTTGCACAGGTGTGTGGAGCTCGTCTCAGTGATAACCTGCGTGTTTTCTGGTTTTTGTTTGCTTGTTTGTTTTTCTTTTTGTTTTTCATGTTTTGGTGCAAACATGGCCCATGTTGAGGTCCTGAGTCAAAGAGGAACACCCTGTTTCTCATCAGAGCTGAAATTCTGTCTAGTAGAGGGCTTTGCTATGATACTGAAAGTTTTATTCATAGGGTTCCAAGGAATTCTGTTTTATGAAGCCACGTTGGTGAGAATACTTATTGTAAGAAACAATGTTTGTTCACTTGAGTCCTTAGCCACATTTGCCATGGGAAGTTGATGCTTCTCAACCCTCCTGGTGACAGATTAACTCACTATGATGTCATTTGGCTCAAATGAACTCAACTTATAAAAGGATGGAACCAGTTTCATTGACTTTAGGAACATAGATAAAGGGGGTATTTCTTCTTGCACTCTGTATGTATCGGGAAGGTCACTCTGATGGATTTAACCTCAAGCACGATTTGATAGGGTGATCTTTATGACTAAGTTGCTTGAATTCGGGCTCCCCTTCACCTCATTCTCAAATCTATGATCACATAGTCAGCCCCCAGCCAGGCCGGCAGCTGCCTAATGGGCTCTGACTTCTATTGAGTTGGTCTCACTGTGAATTCTGTTCATAGCCTCCCTCCAAGCCAGGAATTCGTCTGAATCCATCAAAAGACACTTTGCTTGATTTGTCTCCCCAAATCGGGATATCCATGACTTCAGCTAGACAGTCATGACTTCTTTTTTTTTTTTTTCCTTTTTCCGTTGGTTCACCCTCCAATGGCCGCTATGGCCGGAATGCTGCAACGATCTGAAGCCAGGAGCCAGGTGCTTCCTCCTGGTCTCCCATGTGGGTGCAGGGCCCAAGCTCTTGGGCCATCCTCTACTGCCTTCCCGGGTCACAGCAGAGAGCTGACCTGGAAGAGGAGCAACCGGGACAGAATCCGGCACCCCGACCGGGACTAGAACCTGGGGTACTGGCACCACAGGCAGAGGATTAGCCTAGTGAGCCGCGGCGCCGGCCCAGTCATGACTTCTAAGGTCATAGGTACCACAGAAGAAAGTTCAGTGGCACAAAGAAATATCAGATGGACACCCACTTCCACTGTTTCCATAAAAAAATTTCTAGGTAAGAATAAGACAAATATCGACAAGGCTGATACTTAAAATGAGCCATTAAAATCCTTTCAAGAAAAGCAGTGGTGGTTGGCAAACACCATGCATTCCTGCTTTATTTATATTAACAGGAATCTATAGTAAATTATATCAAAATAAGTGATAATAAATGCACCAGCATGTTCCACGCTGTGAGAACACTTTGCACCCATGGCTTCTCTCTCTGGGAAGCAATGAAGCAAAGCAACTCTCTGTGTCATATCCTAGCTGAGCTGTGTGCAGATGATCACTTAGTGTGAATTATTTGGGCTGTCCCAGGAAAGGTGCCCGGCCAGTTTTATTCTTTTTTTTTTTTTTAATTTTTGACAGGCAGAGTGGACAGTGAGAGACAGAGAGAAAGGTCTTCCTTTGCCATTGGTTCACCCTCCAATGGCCACCACGGCCAGCGCGCTGCGGCTGGCGCACTGAGCTGATCCGAAGGCAGGAGCCAAGTGCTTATCCTGGTCTCCCATGGGGTGCAGGGCCCAAGCACTTGGGCCATCCTCCACTGCACTCCCGGGCCACGCAGAGAGCTGGCCTGGAAGGGGCAACCGGGACAGAATCCCGCGCCCCAACCGGGACTAGAACCCGGTGTGCCGGCGCCGCAAGGCGGAGGATTAGCCTGTTGAGCCACGGCGCTGGCCTGTTTTATTCTTCAATAGCAAAATACCTGTTGGTTTCTGACATGAGTCCAAGTCAGTAAATGATCAAACAAGGGGAGGGGGAGGGAGTGAGCACCTCCAAGGCCCAGAGAGATAAACCCGGAGATGCCCATGGCCGGAAACAAGAGGGAGAGCTGAGCGAGAAACCGTCCATAAAGACGAATGCCCCACCTTGACCTCCTTGTAAACACGTGCAAGCAGATGAGAGCGCAGGAGACTCGAGGGGAGCTGCTGCCGCCCTCTGCACAGTTCCCCGGGCAGCTGGGTCAGTCTTCCGCTCATCTGTTCCCATCCTGCTTTGCCAGTGCATGGAGCCCAAGCCTTTCCCTGCAAGGGCTGTTTGGAGGCCAAGGATCTCCATCAGGAGCTTCCTGGGGCTCCTGGCTTGGGTGTGGCAGCCGTATTTTTGAATCAGCCCTGGAGCTCCTATCACGTTTCATTAGTTCTGGAGACTTAGAGTACCCGGGCTTCCTCCCCCCATCCAATGAGAGTCAATTACTTCCCATTATGGAGCACAGCTCTCAGGTTATCCAAGGTCCCGGTCCTGGGGGCCACTCTTGACCCAACAGCTCCACCACTGCCCCCTCCTGTCACATCCCAATTCTGAAAACTCCCCCGCTCTGTGGAGTCCACTGCTCCTGACAGCTGGGCACCGCCCAGGGCAGGTGCATTTTCCAGGGCCAGGACTCCGCATACTTATGAGGCCCCGTGGGATTTACGAGATGGCTCACGGTCTCTGCAGGACTCATGCACATTCCTGTGGCCTACAAATGTCTGCACTGTGTGACAACATTCAGGTCACTCCTGGCTTAAGTTCTCCCTAAGGAATCTCGTTCTACTCAAAGGACAGCTCAAGTTTTTGAAACAGGACAAGTTTTCATCCTCTGCATCATGGGAAATACCCCCAAAAGTCATGGGGTTGAGTTACAACCTAACCACACGCGGGCATGGCCACAATGTGGAGGAGCCCTGGCTCCATCTCCCTCCTGATTGAGCCCTGGAACCTTCTTCTAAGCCACACTTCGTGACTGTAAACTGCCCTCAGCAGTAGCACCGTGACCAACCACTAACCACTCATCAACCAGGGGTAGATGAGGACCAGGGAACCCAAGTGGCAATGTGGCTTGATGAGTCACTTGATGGACATGTTGACAACATCTTATAAAAATAATTCCTAATTCATGGAGCTACAGTCATAATAACAATATAGCCAACAGTCATCATCTATCTCCTGTGTCTAACACAGTTCTGGTGCTTTCTCTTGGGTAAGCAACTGTAGACATAATCTATTGACTTCCTGTCATGCTGTATAAAAATTTGAGATTTTATCCAACATCCTTTCTGCTCCTTCCATTCCAATGAAGTTATGATTTTAATGAAGTCCGTATTTAGAATTGATTACTCTGATTATATTTGTGGCTGAGCTAAGTAGTGCTGTGTGGTTACATCTCTCTCTCTTTTTTTAAATTAACTTATTTATTTCATTTATTTGAAAGAGAGAGAGATCTCCTGTCCTCTGGTTCACTTCCCAAATGCCTACAATAGCCAGGATTGGACCAGGCTAAAGCCCAGAGCCTGGAACACAATGACCCAAGTACTTGAACATCACCTGCTGCCTCCCAGGGTGCACGTTCCCCAGAAGTTGGAGTCAGAAGCAGAGCCACTTGAACCCAGGCACAGTGATGTGGGGTGCGGGCACCTCAAGAGGTGTCTTAACAACTGTGCCAACTGTTTACTCCCACTTCCTTTCTTATATTTTGTTTTTCCTGGAGTTAATCACTGGCTATTAAAATTCAATCATTATCTTAAATCTGTGCCTTTCATTCTTCCCACAGCCTCCCCCAGCTCTTGGAAACAGAATCTGCATACTATCAACCAGTCAGGTAATCTGCCAGTTCCCTTTGCCCCTTGGGGACCCTTCCCAGCACACCTCCCACATCCCACACCCCGGCTCCTCGTTGAGCCAGAATGCCTGCCTCCCTAGGGCCTCTGCACCATGGCCGTCCTCACCTCCACACTTTCCTCTTGCTGGAGTTGGAGCCGTTTCTGGGGTTGGCATCTGCTTTCTTTGGCTTGCCAGCATATGAACATCTACATCCTTCCAGATCAAGAGTGTGAGGCGTGTGTCGGTCAGCAGTGGACAGGGATAGCTTAGCAACATCAACACTAAAGCTTTGTTTCTTGCTCCATGACGTGATCACCGGGGGTCACCAGGTGGAAGCAAAGTCCCATGACCCCTCACTGCAGATTCCAGCTGATGGAAGATCACCTTCTCAAACATCATGGGTCACTGGGGCATACAGGACACAGCACCACATTGTTTCCACATGGAGGCATCACTCATCACTTCTGCTCATATGTGATACGACCACACCAGCTCCAAGGAGAAACAGAAGTTTCTAGAAGGAAAGTAGAAATAGTTGCTGAATAGAACAAATGATGACTGCAAGAGGTTAATTTTTAAAAGTTGCTTGCATGGCCGGCGCCGCGGCTCAATAGGCTAATCCTCCGCCTAGCGGCGCCGGCACACCGGGTTCTAGTCCCAGTCGGGGCACCGATCCTGTCCCGGTTGCCCCTCTTCCAGGCCAGCTCTCTGCTGTGGCCAGGGAGTGCAGTGGAGGATGGCCCAAGCCCTTGGGCCCTGCACCCCATGGGAGACCAGGATAAACACCTGGCTCCTGCCATCGGCTCAGCGCGGTGCGCCGGCCGCAGCGCGCTACCGCGGCGGCCATTGGAGGGTGAACCAACGGCAAAAAGGAAGACCTTTCTCTCTGTCTCTGTCTCTCACTGTCCACTCTGCCTGTCAAAAAAAAAAAAAAAAAAAAAAAAGAAAAAAAAAAATAAAAGTTGCTTGCATGTACCATAATGTGTTGATTGTACTCAATGTCTGGGAATAGAACACAAGATTGGGAGCAATTTTCTCCAGAATTTTGGACTGAAACTCTCCTATGTTCTTTGGCTGAGAATCTACCTGCTGGGCTGTTTCCTGATCTCTTTTTTTTCTGATCTCTTTTCTCTGTTGTGCTGCTGTGTCTTTTTTCTCCCTTTCCCCAGTAGCTTTTAGGATCATCCTTTTTCTATGTGCTGCTGTAATATTGTACAGTGACAAGCCCTGTTGGATTTTTAGCATTTATTGTGCTGGGCAATCGGTGGCACTGGTCATCGGACATATATTTACTCTCTTCCTGATCAATATTCTTGGACTTTCTGATAAATTTCTTCTGTTTCCTCTCTTCTCTCTCTCTCTCTGGAGTGGCAACCACATGTCAGCTCCCAGGAACAGGCATCTGTCTTAGCACTACCTTCCAATGGCTCTATTTGGAATTGTTCTCTCTAGATTTTCCAACTTTATCCTTGCATCAATTTGCGTAACTTGCTTGGTGTTATTTTTATTAGTGGCGGCTTTTTCTGAACTGATTCTTCCTGTCTTGCTGCGTTCTACTTCACTCTGGATGTGGATTTTTCCCTGGACCCTTCCCTGCCACTCAACACCTTAGCATCTACTGTGTCTTGCTATGTCGCCTCGTGACAATGCCACATCTCTCCATTGGGCTCGTAGGGATCCGGGTGCCTGCAGGTTGGGTAAACACCTGTTCCATCCCACCTTACCCCTTTCCAATTAGAATGAAATTACAGCCTCACTTCTCCCTTCCCCTATACTGAATTTTCCGGCCTTGTAATCTGTTCCAGAGTCAAGAGAATTGGAGCCTGAGGCACGCTCAGCCAAACTGCATGTTTACTATTAGAACAAGAGACAGCGCAAGGGGAAAAACCCACACAGTTCTTTAGAATGCACATTTTCTTTCCTTGCCTGTCCTGAGAAAAAATTCCATGTCCCGACTATAAATTAAATCATGCAAGTAGTTACTGAACATCCCGTCCTGTTTGAGGTATTGAGAAAGCAGAAATGGAAAAATTACACCAAGTGCCTGCTCTCCATCCTGATGAAGGGAGACAGGCAGTCAGTACACAACGTAACACTCGGGAGGTGGCCGACTCGAGAAATAAAGAAGGCAGGGTGGTTGTCCACAGTGGCATCTGGAGGTGGGAAGTGTGGAGGGTGGAGGATCTCTCTGGTCGGGTCTCTGCTCAGATGTCACCTGGAAGACAAGAGGAAGAACTCTCATGGATGGGTAGTGAGGAGCACTCCAGGCCCAGGGCAGGGTGCTCGGGGTCCCAGGGCGCACGGAGGCTCTGAAAGCCCAGTGATGTGTGCCAAGCTGTCTGCTACTGCAAAGGACCCAGCGATTCGGTTGTCATGGACACATTCAGCCTCCAAAACCTGGTGCACACGTCCCTCTGTGACTTCTATTGAATTCTCACTCAATGTCAAACAGAGGAACGGGGGAGGGCAGGTAAAGAGAACAGTGGCCGGCGCAGCGGCTCACTAGGCTAATCCTCCGCCTTGCGGCGCCGGCACACCGGGTTCTAGTCCCGGTCGGGGCACCGATCCTGTCCCGGTTGCCCCTCTTCCAGGCCAGCTCTCTGCGTGGCCAGGGAGTGCAGTGGAGGATGGCCCAAGTCATTGGGCCCTGCACCCCATGGGAGACCAGGATAAGCACCTGGCTCCTGCCATCGGATCAGCGCGATGCGCAGGTCGCAGCGCGTCTACCGCGGCGGCCATTGGAGGGTGAACCAACGGCAAAAGGAAGACCTTTCTCTCTGTCTCTCTCTCTCACTATCCACTCTGCCTGTCAAAAAAAAAAAAAAAAAAAGAGAACAGCGAAGGGAATTTGTAGTGGTGTCTGGACCTGGCCAATAGTAACACTGAGAGGTAAAACAAGGAGGGGCCAGCGCTGTGGCACAGTGGGTGAAGCTGCTGCCTGCAGTGCCGGCATCCCATGTGGATGCCAGTTGGAGACCTGGCTGCTCCACTTCCAATCCAGCTCTTTGCTATGGCCTGGGAAAGCAGTGGAAGATGGTCCAAGTCCTTGGGTCCCTGAACCCATGTGGGAGACCTGAAAGAAGCTCCTGGCTCCTGGCTTCAGATTGGCGCAGCTCCGGACATTTCGGCCAACTGGGGAATGAATCAGCGGATGGAAGACCTCTCTCTCTCTCTCTGCCTCTCCTCTCTCTGTGTAACTCTTTCAAATAAATAAATCTTAAAAAAAAAAAAAAAAACTTGCGAGGAACCACCGAGAAACCAAGGTCCTGGGGGTTTAGAGATGGGTGGCAACTTTCCCACCCACCACCTCCATGGATCAAGGTGAGGGTGCCCCTCTCAGCCGGAGCCTTTACCCAGACTTCACCAGCTTGTTCCCACTGAAGGAGAACCTGGCTATGTATGACTCTGGAAAGGTCAAACTCCACTCTAGTGTCTTCTCTCCAGGGGTGTTCAGCCCCATTCCTGTCCTCCTGGGCCCTGCAAGGCCCCACCTGCCCTGGACAGCCTGAGCTGACTCCCATGGACTTGACCTCTTGCCCTTGCAGCCTTGCTCGGTCTGGACTTTCTCCCAGATCTGGGGTCCAGCTGTTGGGGCTTCACATCTGCATGCCACATTGTTTAAGATTAAAAAGGTCACCTGGGGCAGGTGACTGACACAGTAGTTAAGACATGGCTTGGGATGCCTGCATTCTACAGCAGGGGGCCCGGGTTTGAGCCCTGGCACTTTTGATTCCAGCCCTAGGATGCAGCGGGTGATGGCTCGAGGATTTGAGTTCCTGCCACCCATATGGGAGAGCCAGATTGAGTTCTGGGCTCCTGCCTTTAGCCTGTCTGAGTCCTGGTTCTTGCAGACAATTGGGAGAGTGAACCAGCTTGGGGGAGTGAACCAGCAGATGGAAGGTGTCTGTCTGCCTTTAAAATACATAAAATTTCTTAAAATCATCTGTGTCCAGGATTCTTTCCAAATGTCCTGAGAAGCATTCTAGTTAGAGTAGCTTTGGGCCACATGCTCCACTCTGACCAGGGTGAAGGGATGTTCAGAGCTTATCCCAGAACCACCTGGATCTCTCTGGGATTGTTGGAGGGAACCAAGGAGAAAATGGAGACTAGAGGTGAAAACCAACCCTTGTGTAATTCAGCCTGCTCCTTGCCAACTCACCTCCTAATCCTTCTTCTCATAAGAACACCTTCCAGGAGCCCAGAACTCAATCCAGGTCTCCCACAAGGGCAGCAGGGACCCAAGTGCATGGCTGCCACCTGCTGCCTCCCAGGATGCATTAGCAGGAAGCTGGACTCAGGAGCAGAGCTGGAGCTCAAGACCAGGCACTCCAACATGGGATATGGGTATCCACACAGTGTCCCAACCACCATGTCAACTGGCACCCGCCAGCCTTCATTTTAATGGCATCCACTTTGGAGAAAGTCAAGCCCACACACAGGGGTAGCAAGGCTAGGAAATGAGGATTCTGGCAGGTGCAGCTCTGAGACTTGACCTCTGGTTGGGTGGAGGAGCATTAGCAGGAACCACTTAGTGAGCTCTGCGTAGTTCAAGGATATAAGCCCCTATTTTAGAAAGGAAAATATAAAATAAAATGGATGGGTTTCTTTAAAATGGGATAAGTTTTTTGTTAAAACAGAAACTACAAACCAAATCATTTGAACCTGACAGTGCTTTGTTACTTAGTGTCACAAGCCCTTCCTGAACAACTTAAGATAGAGAATATTTGCAGCCCAGAGGGGCCAAAGAAAACACAATTTGTGTGCTAATCAGATTGACACAAGGTCTCAGGACTGATGATTTAATTACCTACTGTTCAAAAGAATTCTTTCTAGCAAATTGTTTCATTCCAGAGTCATCATTTTCCCACTTGAAATATACGATCTAATATTCATGTCATTGTCAGGATTTATAAACACAATTTAGGTAATTGTGGGCAATTAAAGGGTGGCTTATACAGGAGATGGTATATTCATTTTATATTCCTGTGCAACAAATTCAGCCATTTGAGATGTCTCCATTTATGATCTCACTTCCCTGGGTCAGGAGTCCAGGCGCACCTCAAGCTGGGTCCCCTGCGTGTGGTCCCAAGGCTGCAGTCAGTGTGTTTGCTGGGCTGCGGTCTCACCCACAGGCTCAAGTTGGGGAAGAATCAGCTTCTAAGCTCATTCATGTGGTTGGCAGGATTCAATCCCTTGAGCCATGGGACTGAGGTGCCAGCCGGGATCTTCGCTTCTAACCTGCTGGAAGCCACCATCAGATCCTGGAGCCCCTTGCAGATCCCAGGGATGGCAGATGGCTCTTGACTGCTCCAATGCACCCACTGACCCTATTAAGCCAGTGACAGGCGCCTCTCTAACGTCTTTGCTGTACTCTATAGTTAGAAGCAAGTTGCCTGTTCTTCCCATATTCAAGGGCTGTGCGCATTAGATTGAAAGGCTGGGGAGTATTAGTAGTTAGGAGAATCAAGTCTGAATCCCAGCTATACCCCTTTCCAGCTTGGGCAAGTAGCTGAACGTCTCATAATCTTTAGATTACCCCTGTATAAAATGGGCTGATTCTATCCTATATTAATTAGGATGTTTTCAACTGCATGCAATTGAAGACCAATTAAAAGTAATAAACACCAAGAGATTTATTTTCTTACAACAAGAAGTCTGGCACTGAGAGTTTCAGGGATGGTTAATCCAACCGTTCTGTGTCTTCAAAGATAGAACTTGATGGTTTTTTGTTCTGTTTGAATTCTGATCACTCCAAGGTGCTGGCGTTCAAAGATGGAGCAAGAAAACCCTGGTGCGATGTGCTTGCTCTCTTGCCTTCCTTTACTTTGTCTTCCTTTTCTTTTGTTGATGAAGTTTTGCATTTTTTTTAAAAAAATAATAGACTATTTCTTGGAAGAGTTTTAGGTTTACAGAAGAATCGAGGGGCCAGTGCTATGACATAGTGAGTAAAGCCACTACCTGCAATGCTGGCATCCCCTATGGGCACTGGTTTGAGTCCCAGCTATTCCTCTTCTAACCCAGCTCCCTGCTAACGGCCTGTGAAAAGCAGTGGAAGATGACCCAAGTGATTGGGCCCCTGCCACCCATGTGGGAGACCCAGAAGTAGCTTTGACCTGGCCCAGCCCTGGCCATTGCAGTCACCTGGGGAGTAAGCCAGTGGATGGAAGATCTCTCTCTCTCTCGCTCTTGCTCTCTCTCTCCCTCTCTGACTATTCTAGAATGTTAAGGAGTTGGAGACATACAATATGTAGCTTTTCACACTCGCTTCTTCCATTTAACAACATGCATTTAAGGTTCTTCCATATCACTTTCTGTCATGGCTCATTTCTCCTCATCACTGAATAACGTCCCATTGCATGGATAACCCACAGTTTCATTACCCATCTACCCATTGGAAGGAAACATTGATTGCTCCCAACTGTGGGCAATTGTAGATGGTAGCTTTGGGATCCGCAAGGAGAGAAGTAACTACACTTCCGGGAATGGAGAGTCCCTACCTGCACTTTCGGGGACGAAAAGTCCTTGTCAAGGTTCCCGGGGGTGCCTAAAGGTCAACCAATGAGGATCAGACCTGCCTCAACCTTTAACCCCCATGCCCTGTATCTATAAAAGGAGCCCTCCCAAACTCTGACATGTGACTTCTCCAGCCCCTGCTCTGTTGGAACCAGGGAACCTCGCCTGGAAGCAGAATCCCAATAAAAGCTTGTGAATTGATTGATTCATCTGCCTGGGAAGATTTGTTACTTGCCGGACACCTTCCAGTAGACAAAGCTGCTGTAAACTGGTGTGGAAGTTCTTGGATAGGTTTAAGTTTTCAATTCTTTGGGGGTAAATATCTAGGAATGTGAGTGCTGGATCATTTGACAAAACTGTGTTTGACTTTGAAAGAAACGAAAATTGTCTCCAGAAGCGACTTTATCATTTAGCATCCCCACCAGCAATAGTAAGAGTTTCTGAAGTTCCATCTCCTCACCAGCATTTGGCATTGATAGCGTTTTGCACTTTAGCCATTCTGATAAGTGTGTAATGGTATCTCATTTTTAAAGCATTTTAAAAAAAAATTATTCAAGAGACAGAGATAGTGATGATAGAGATAGAGATATAGAGATAGAGATAAGAGATAGGGATAATAGATATAGAGATAGATCGAGATGATAGAGGACTCTCATTGTCTGGTTCTCTCCCCCAAAATTGTTGCCGTGTCCAGGACTGGGCCAAAGCAAAGCCAGGAGCCAGGAACTCAATCCAGGTCTCCCATATGGATGGCAAGAACCCAACTTCCTGAGTTAGCACCTGCTGCCTCCCAAGGTTTGCACTGGCTGGAAGCTAGAATTGGGAGCATAGCTCAGGATCAAACCTAGGCAACTCCAATATGAGATGTTTCTGTACCAACTAGCATCTTACCTGGAAGGCTAACTGTCATCCTGGTATCTCATTGTCTTGAGCTGCCATTCCTTGATGACATTGGAGTGGATTTGGAGCCTGGCATTTCTGAAACTATGATTATGTGTACAGTGGACTTACTGGTGCTTACAAGACCAAGGGAATACACCAGTGGAGGCAAGTGTCTACTGTGGGATAGGAGAATAGGAGGCCTTAGAACTGAGAGGTACAATTATCAAAGATTAAAATTTCCAGACATTGAGTTAGAAAGATCCAACTGGTTTTTGCCAGCAATTCATGACTTGAGCAGCATCCAATCTCCAAAATAAAAAGGAGCCCTAATAAGCTAAACAGAGTGAGTGGGTTTCATAGGCAGAGAAAGGCGGACAGAACCCCGACACGGGAACCAAGAGCAGATGCATAGTAACCAAAGGGACAAGAGTGGGAAAACAAGCAAAGCACTTTAATCTCAGGAAGTCCATGATGGTTTCAGAACAAGGGGTAGGGATGGGCACTGCGGCACAGTGGTGAAGCCACCATTCGGGACACACGTCCCATTTCCGAGTGTCTAGGTCCGAGTTCCGCCTTTGCCTGCAATCCAGCTCCCTGCTAATGTGCACCCAGGGAAGCAGCAGGTGATGGCTCATGCACTTGGGTCCTTCACACCCGTGTAGGAGACTCACATGGAGTTCCTGGCTTCAGGCTTCAGCCTGGCCCATCCCCATCTGGGGAGTAAATGGATGATGGCAGCTCTCTCTGTCTCTACCTCTTAAATAAATTAATTTAGAAAACATTTTTTAAAAAGATACTATCATGAAAGTGAAAACACACAGTCCACAGAAAGGGAGAAGATACTTGCATACCATTTGTCAGATAAGGGCTTACTATCCAGAACATGTAAAGAGTGCTTACAATTCAACAACAAATTTTTAAATAATAAAAATTCTGCCAGTAGATATTTCCCTAAAGAAGGCTCACGAAGAGCTGACAGAGAGGTGAAAAGATGTTCACATTGTTAGGGAAGCCTGAATCAAAATCACAATGAGATACCACGTTGTAGCCTCTAGGATGAATGTAATAATTATTTTTAGTGGGAAATGACCAATGCTAGTATCCGAGGGTGTGAGGAGCTGGAACTCTCATACATTTCTGGCAAATACGTAAAACGGTGCTTCCACTGTAGGAAAGTTTTCGTTCCTTAAAAAGTGAAGCCCAGCTTGACCATCTGACCTAACAATTCCGCTCCTACATCTATACCCCAAAGATGCAAAAGCAGGGACCCAAACTGATGCTTGCACACCCACCGTTCATAGCAGCAGGGCTCAATCACCAGAGGCAAAAATAAGCTAAATATCCATCCATGGGTGATTGGATAAACAAAACGGAAAGTTGTCCAGCCACAAAAAGGGATGAAGTATTTTTTTTAAGTTTTTTTTTTTTTTTTTTTTTTTTGACAGGCAGAGTGGACAGTGAGAGAGAGAGAGAGACAGAGAGAAAGGTCTTCCTTTTTGCCATTGGTTCGGCGCACGGCGCTGATCCAATGGCAGGAGCCAGGTGCTTCTCCTGGTCTCCCATGGGGTGCAGGACCCAAGCACTTGGGCCATCCTCCACTGCACTCCTTGGCCACAGCAGAGAGCTGGCCTGGAAGAGGGGCAACCGGGACAGGATCGGTGCCCCGACCAGGACTAGAACCTGGTGTGCCGGCGCCGCAAGGCGGAGGATTAGCTTATTGAGCCAAGGCACCGGCCGGGATGAAGTATTGATGCACACCACAGGGTTGAACCTTGAAAACAAGATCAGGGAAAGAAGCCCAGCACAAAAAACTGCATCATACTGTGTGAGCCCATGCGCATGTGGGATCTGGAATAGATGACAGGAAGCAGATTAGTGATTGCTGGGCCCAGGGGAGGAGGTCACAGGAGCAACTGATTAAAGCTTGCAGCATTTCCTCTTGGAGAGATGGAAAGGTTCTAAAATTGAACAGCAGTGACGGGTGCAGCATTATAAAGGTACCAAATGCCACCGAACTGTACACCTTAAAATGGCTAAAATGGGGAATTTGCGTCATATGAATTTCACCGTCTCCAAACAACAAGCAAAATCCAGAGTCACTCACAAAGGGAAGGGGGCTTGGAAGGGTCAGCTGGGAGAGCAAGAGGGAATTATTCAACCCTGGAAAAGAGGGAGAGGCACTTGTTTTGGAGTAGCCCGAGTCGAGGCGAGCTGGCTGGAGTGCACGGGGCGACTCTCAGAGCACAGCAAAAGGCATGAACTCGCCCCTCTCCCAGGCCAGAGACAGGAATGAAAGCAATGTCAGGCCTCCCCTCCCCCTGCAGCCGCGGAACAAAGCCCTGAGCTCTCCCTCTGAGCATCCAAGTGTGGCCTGGGAATCCTAAACTATTCTGTGGCTCCTGGAAGGTGCGCGGCAGGGACGTTGGCGCCCTCCTCTGGTCGCTGAGAGCTTTCGCTCCCTGGTCAGGGACTGATGGGAAGCTGGCTGGCCCTCTGCCCTGGCCTCCTGTGCAAGACCAGGCTCTGGAGCTGCTCGGCAGGTGCTGGGGACCAGGGCTGTGAACGAAGCGGCCCTCTGTGCCCCTCACCCCTCCACACCTGCCGCTGTCCTGCACCTTCCATCCAGCGTGGGCGGGCACCTGCAGCCCAGCTGCCCGCCCCTCCTTTACCAGGAGACCCTTCGGGAGCCCATACCCTTTTACTCATTGCTTAAAAGATAAGTTTGTGTTCACTGCTAACCTGTACCTTGAGCCTGGAAAATTGCAAAGACAGCTGCTCCCCCTTGTAGTGCCTGGCTCCTTCCATCCTAGGGTCACACACTGGGCTTCTACCCCCATCTCCACCCCTGAGGAAGGAAGCCCCCAACACCCTCTCCTATAGTCAGCCCAGACCCAGTGCCAGCCGGGTGGCCTGCTCGCCAGGAAGGCCAGTGACACAGGTCACACCTGGGAGAGGCATCCCCTTTGCCTCCAGTACTCTAGCTCCACCCACAGAGACCTACTGGGTGCTGCCCACATCACCATCTCTCACCCCACATCCCAGATCCGAGGCGGCCTGAGCATTACCACAGACAGAGCTGCAGTGAGACAGCAGGCTTTACCCCCAGGTGAGCGGTGATTAAAAGTCTGATTTGGGACAGCATTGTGGCACAGCAGGTTAAGTGGCTGCTTGCATCACTGGCATCCCACAGTGGAATGTGCTTTGAGGCCCAGTTGCTCCACTTCCAACCCTGCTCCCTGCTAATGTGGCCTGGGAAAGTATCAGATGATGGCCCAAGTGCTTGGGCCCCTGCCACCTATAATGGGAGAGCAGATGAAGTTCAGGGCTCTTGGCTTCAGCCTCACCCAGCCCTGATCCTTTTTTTTTTTTTTTTTTTTTTTGAAGATTTTATTTATTTATTTGAGAGGTAGAGTTACAGACAGTGAGAGGGAGAGACAGAGAGAGAGGTCTTCCATCCACTGGTTCACTCTCCAAATGGCCTAAATGTCTGGAGCTGAGCCAATCTGAAGCCAGAGCCAGGAGCTTCCTCCAGGTCTCTGACATGGGTGCAGGGGCCCAAGCACTTGGGCCATCCTCCACTGCTTTCCCAGGCCACAGCAGAGAGCTGGATTGGAAGAGGAGCAGCTGGGACTAGAACTGGCATCCATTTGGGATACTGGCACTGCAGGTAGATTAACCCACTGCACCACAGTGCCAGCCCCAGCCCTGATTCTGACCATTGTGGCCATTTGAGGTATGAACCAGCAAATGGAAGGTCTCTCTCTCTCTCTCTCCTTCTCACCCTCCCTTTCAAATTAATACATAAAATCTTCTTTAAAATAAGGTCTGATTCCACTTCTAAGTATTTACCTGTAGCTACATTTGCACATGAATCAAATAGCAAAGCTGTGATCACAAAGGCCAGGGAACACGCCCTTGTCCATCACCAGGAAAACCACACAGTGGAACACCGTGCATTTATTAGTTTTTAACGTTCTGATAGGAACCTAAGAAGGCAACACGTAGAACAGTGTTACTGCGGGGGGCTCCAATTGAAAAGGAAACAAGGCCGTTGAGCCTTTGCTAGAGTGTGCTGCACTTCCGCATCCCAGTGACTCAGCGTTTCCAACAATCCAAGATGGCCCCCGGGGGCGGTACCTAGCCTGACCGGAGACTTCTGTATGTGTCCTCGGCTGTGATAGGCCCTTGAGGGCATGCCCGGCTCACGTCCTGCCTTACCTTTCAGCTGGTTGGCTCGGTTCCCTTGTGCCCTGGACAGCCCCCTTTCTGTGTCTATAAAAGCTCTTCCTCTCCCAATAAAGTCGAGAACTCGGCTGCGCCGTGGGTGTTGACTGATCTCCTTTGCCCGCCGAAACTCGTCATCCCGCTCGGCCCCTGAGCTCCCCAGGCTGGCCCTGAGGAGCTCCATCGGACCTGCTGCCCTGTAATAAGCAGCATGTTACGGTTCCAGGTGAGTGGGAAAAAATGCACCCTTGTGTCGCACACGTGTTTGCAAATGTAGACTGAGTGGAAGGTTGCTCAGGAAGTGGTGGACGGGGGTTTTCTGGAGAGAAGCACTAGGAGGCCAGGACACCACGCAAGGTTTGCCACTGCAGCCGTAGGAAACGACTCCCACTCCCGTGCACGTGCGCCATCCCAGCGTGCATCTCCCTGAAGTGGAGCTCTGTTACACACTCACTCCCCCAGCTCTCCCCAGCCCTGGGGGACCTCCATCCTGCTTCTGCCTCTGCTCTTCCCGGAACCTCCTGGGGGGTGGATTCTGGGCCCGCGGCTCTTCTCCCTGGGTCCACTCTGCTGATGGAGGGGTCCACTCCGACCCCACACCTGTCAGTCCATCACAGCTCCTCCAGCCTGAGTGACCCCTCACCCCACTCCTTGGCAAACTGGGACAAGGCCAGTGGAAGAGCCAGGACTAGATGTCAAGTAGCTGCCTCATGGTGTGGTTTGGCCAGGGGGTGGGATTTTGCGAGGAAAGAAGCTAAGCCTGTCTTCCCCTGAGCCTCCCCTGGAGCAGCCGCCGCCTCTAGAAAGACCGAGGGGTGCTGGAAGGGGGAGAGCACACAGGTCAGTGTTGTGGGCCACGCGTTTATCCATGTGCCCCTCTCAGCCCAGTAGGGAGCCCACTGGCCACGTGCAGCCGAGGAGAGGGTCGTGAGCAGGGCTGCTTGGAGCCATCAGAAAACCCCTCAGCTGGCATCGCATCCATGGGTGCAGGGGCCCAAGTGCTTGGGCCATCACCAATGGGCACTGCTTCCGGTCCAGCTCCCTGCTAATGCACCTGGGAAAGCAGCAGGAGATGGCCCAAGTGCGAGTGGGAACAACCCGCGTCAGTCGCTGAGGCTGGGTGAAAGGTGGGACCGTGGGGGCACCCAGGTCTCAGGCCAGGGCCTTAGGGGGCTGGCTGCTCAGGTGTCACTGAGCGGTGGTGAAGACCGTGTGTTCCTGAACATTCTGGATGAAGAGGCCGGAGGTGGGAGATGGGAGGCTGGGAGGCTGAGCCCTGAATAGTTCCCCAGCTGTGTCTGGTTTGGGACCAGGCAGGTGCACATTAGAATCGCCTGGAAGAGCCTAAACACCCAGCTTCCCAGCCTGCCCTGCACATGCCCTGCCATGAAGTTTGACTTTGCAGGGCTAAGACCTGGGCACCAGAGTTAAAAAAAAAAAAAAAAGCTGCACAGGTGCTTTTAAAAGAAATAAGAGGGTATTGATGAGGACACTGCACAGAGAGAAATAATGCAGAAACAAGGGGACAAATTCTGCACAAAATGGAGCGTTCAGGCTTCTTCTTGGCCTGCCAGCCCTGGCTCCCGACGACGAGGGCCACCGTGAGCCAGGGCCGCGGCTGCCTCGGCAGGTGCAGCAAGTCTGCTCTGTCTTCCACCTCCTTCCTTGCCGGCTTCTGGCTCTGATGCCCCAGATGACAGCACAGGAGAGGCCTGCGGCAGCCCACACAGTACTTGTCAGAATGACTCTTGTCCTTGGAGGAAGCAGGGAAGCACTGCAAAAACTGTGCTTCCTGGGGGCTGGCACTCGGCACTGCGGTAAAGTCGCTGCCTGGGACACGCGTGTCGCATAGCCGAGTGTGTGTTTTGGGTGCTGGTTCTGCTTCCATTACCTGTGAGGCAGCAGGTGTTGGCTCAAGCACTTAGGTGCTTGCAACCTATTTGGGAGACCCAGATGCAGTTCCTGGCTCCTGCCTTTGGCCTGGCCCAGCCCTTGGCTGTTGTGGGCAAGTAGGGAGTGAACCAGCGGATCTTGCTCTGTCTTTTTGTCTCTGTCTCTCTCTGCCTTTCAAATAAGATAGAAAAAAAGTGCTTTCTGGGAATTGTGTGCCCAAAACCTTTTCCCACCTGCCTGGCTTTTTCAGCACATCCTAGGGCACCAATGTCCCAGAGAAATATAATGTGAACTGCAAATGTAAGGGCAAACTTTCTAGAAGCCAAATGAAACCGTTAAAAAAGGAAACATGAAATTAATTTTGAGTAATATCTCATTGAACCCATTATATCTAAAAATTGTCATTTTGGAGTATAATCCATACTCCAATAATGTTGTTATTGAGAGAGTCCACATTCTTTTTCTCGCTCCAGGTACTTGAGACCCAGTGTGCACTGCACACACCTTCATTCAGATCTTTAAGTGGTCCCACGTGGCTGCTGGCTGCCATATTGGTCCGCACACGCTAGGGCCCAGGGTTCAGTGCAAACCTCTCAACAATGCTCTCAGCATCAGAGGGCACAGGATCCTTGGGAAAGAGCAGATGAAATTGTTGCCTATTGTGAGAGCAGAAAAGTTAAGACCAGGCCCCACAGAGCAGGTTCACAGGGAGCTGCTGCCACCATCTGACTCTGGGAGGGGTCCCTTGCACCAACAGCTCTTTGTGGGCTAAGGCTAAGGGGCTACAAGGGGCAGGACCAGGGATGAGGCTCCTTGTGCATGACCAAGAGTATCGAGGAGGAAGAGAGACGGCGTGACACGGGACTTCGAGGAGGAGCCAGGGTCTCACCCACTCCACCCCCACCTGCTGGGCATGGTTAGCCCTAGTTGCACAGACAGTGCCTCTCTTCTGTGGAGCCTCTGTGGCCTCTGAAGTGGACACATTAGCTCCCACCAGGCAAGCTAGGTAAGCAGAAGCTTCAGTCTCTCGGGAGAAGACCAGCCGTTCTTAACACAGAACCCTTCTTGGACAGAGCAAAACACTGATGGCGCTACTTGCCCCCTGTGGTTCAGTTCTTGACAATGCAATCATGAATCAGGAGACTGAGCCTACAGTCCAAAAGTTAGTTGTCCCATTGCATGTGCCAAACCGAAGAGAGAGCATAAAAAGGAACGCCTGGCTAGACTGGGCTAGAGGGAGATGGAGACGGTTTAATGGCAGCGCCACTGAATCTCCCAGCAGTCTTTGAAACACAGGTTCCCTGAGCAGTACTGTGTATTTGGGAGAGTTTCTCTCTCTGCAGAAGTATTGCTCAAACATACCCAGAACACACACACAATGTATATGTGTATATATGTATATATGTATATATATACACACAAAATGTATTGTGTGTATATGCATATAAAATATATTCCTCCCTAAGTTTTTTGGAATCAGTGGCATCCAACAGTGTCAAAGAAGCCAAAGAACTATGTCTAAATTTGGTTGAGACAGTGGGTGTTAAGATGCCCATTAAGACATCAACGTCCCAGGCCATGGCTCTGCTCCCGATTTCGGTTCCCTGCTACTCGCACCCTGATTCAGAGGAAGTGATGGCTCAAGTAATGGGGCCCTTGCCACCAATTTGGGAGACCCACATGGGGTTCCCTACTCTTGGCTTTGTCCTGGCCAGAGGCCTGTTGCAGTCATTTGGGGAATGAGCCAACGGATGGGATCTCTCTCTCTCCCGTCTCTGTCTCCTTAAAAATACTTTTTTAATTGTGAAAGAATGACAACCTGATGTCAGATGAGGACATCAACCTGAATTGGCCACTCTTGCCTTCACTCAGCTCATGCTATCAGATTGTTCCAGAAAGGGCAGAGCAACAAGAGGCACTTGGAGTTCCCCGGGCAGCCCTCACACCTGCTGCCCCAGGCTCTGAGCTGAAGTTAATCTCCCAGCAGCAGAGCATAAAGACAAAACTGCATCCTAAGTGTTCCCCGAGTGGGGTGGCTGCGGTGCACAATAACCTCTTAGATATTTTATGAACCAACAGAACAGAGGCCCTGGCAGGCTCTGAACATAAACAAGAGGAGATGTTAATGACGCTGATTTGATCAGCACACATTGTATACGTTCATTGAGCTATCACACTGCACCCCAGGGATATGCAACATTATTAAGTATGGATGGAAAATACTGTTGATTTTAAAAAGATGGAAATGTCAACTAACCTGTTTGGATCATCACACATTGAATACATGCATCAAATTATCACAGTGTACCCCATACATATGTGCAATTAAAATAAATAATAAATAAATGTTCCCACAACAGAGCTGATATTAGAAAGAACAAGAAATACATGGCTGGCACTGTGGCACTGCCAGTTAAGCTGCTGCCTGTGATGTCGACACCCCAGACCTGCACGGGGTGCCTGGTTCAAGTCCTGGCTGCTCCACTTCCCATCCAGCTTCTTGTTAATGTACCTATCAAAGCAGCTGAAAATGGCCTAAGTGCTTGGGTCCCTGCCGCCCATGTGAGAAACCTGGATGGAGCTCCTGGATCCTGGCTTCAGTCTGGCCCAATCTGGGTTGTTGTGGCCATTTAGGAGTGAGCCAATGGATGGAAGACCTTTCTCTCTCTCTTTCGCTCACTCTCGCTCTCTCTCTCTCTCTCTCACACACACACACACACACACACACACTGCCTTTCACGTAAATAATTTTTTTCAATATGCCCAACAGGGCTGTGGGGGTGGCTTTGCTCCCCATGGGGAGAACAGGTTAAGTTTTGACTGAGAAGTGTTTTCTATCACCTGACCACATTCGCCCAGGGGGAAATCCTGGCCAAAGCCTCCCCTAGGAGAGCCCCCTGAGATGTCTTGCCTGCTTCCCCTTCTTTCAGGCTACCACACACTGTGCTCAATCCTCCCGGCCAGTCAGAGAAGGGCCGGGAAGGAAGGTAGAGGCATGAACTAGAGAAGAGGCAAGGAATTTGTCTGGATTGCTTGTTTATATTTTGATCATACTTTCTCATTTACTTTCATCTAGAAATGAATAGACACACTGAGAGACAGACAGACAACGAGAGATCTCTTACCCACTGATTCACTCCCCAAATGCCCACAGTGGCCAGGACTGGGCCAGGCCAAAGCCAGGAGCAGGGAACTCAGTCCAAGTCTCCCATGCGGGTATCAGGGACCCAAGTCCTTGAGTCATCACCTGCTGCCTACCATTGTGCACATCAGCAGGAAGTTAGAATCAAAGTGGAACTGGACTCAAACCCAACCACTTTGGTAAACTCCCACCCCGTTTACTGTCAATGGTTTTCCTATACCTCCAATGAAAAAATATTCACTATTGCTTTCATTATTTAAAAGATGACCTTGGGGCCGGCACCACAGCTCAATAGACTAATACTCCACCTAGCAGCGCCGGCACACCAGGTTCTAGTCCTGGTCGGGGTGCTGGATTCTGTCCCGGTTGCCCCTTTTCCAGGCCAGCTCTCTGCTGTGGCCCGGGAGTGCAGTGGAGGATGGCCCAAGTACTTGGGCCCTGCACCCCATGGGAGACCAGGATAAGCACATGGCTCCTTCCTTCAGATCAGCGCGGTACGCCGGCCGCGGCGGCCGTTGGAGGGTGAACCAATGGCAAAAGGAAGACCTTTCTCTCTCTCTGTCTCTCTCACTGTCCACTCTGCCTGTTAAAAAAAAAAAATGACCTTGAACTGTTCTCTCCCATAAAGAACATGGAGAAGCCCCAGAGCTCAACTGCCTGCCACAGGCTGCCTGCTGTTGGCCACTCTGTGAGCTCCAGTCCCAGGTACGCTCAGAAGCATGGAAGGCAAGATTTGGATGCCACTGACTGTGAGGATGCCCCTGCGACTCCCCCACCCCAGCCTGAGAAGGAAGTCACGGGGCCAGTATCACCTCACTGCTGAGGGAACTGGAAGTTCCAGGCATTGCTTTTGGGAGCTGACCTTGTTCATTGACAACTCAGTCTAGACTGTGTTTAATGCAAAGCCTGGGGAGATCCACGATGCCAGGCCAGCCTCTGGTTTGCTTTGCTTTTTAAGATTTATTTATTTACTTGAAGTTCGAGTTATGCAGAGAGAGGAGAGGCAGAGAGAGATAGAGAGGTCTTCCATCCACTGGTTCACTCCCCAATTGGCCTCAACAGCTGGAGCTGCACTGATCCGAAGCCAGGATTTTCTTCCAGGTCTCCCACATGAGTGCAGGGGCCCAAGGACTTGGGCCATCTTCTACTGCTTTCCCAGGCCACAGCAGAGAGCTGGATAAGAAGTGGAGCAGCTGGGGCTTGAACTGGCGTCCATATGGGATGCCAACACTGAGGGTAGCAGCTTTACCCACTACACCACAGCACTGGCCCCAGCCACTGCTTTTCTTGAGAAAGGTCAAAGCTGTGTCCAGAAGGACAAAGTTCTTTTAAAATTAAGCAGCTTCAACTGAGCATCTTCCATTATCTTCATCATAAACTCCTCTCTGTGTGTTTACTGATAACTAAGGGGAGACAACAAGACATAAATAAAATAGGTTAACCTTTAAATAAGTAAGCTACACTAATAGTCATACGGGAAATTGTGTGTGTTCCCTTATGTGATAAAATTTTTATTTAGGAAATTGAAATTTGCTCATTTAAGTCATAAACTGACCTCGCCCGCTTTGAATTCATGCAACCTGCCACCCTGAGCCTGATGTACACTCCCTTGCGAGTCACAAACCCTCTGGTCCCTGAGTTTACCCTTCTCAGACTCACGAGGTGCCTAGGAAATCCACTTCCTCTCCAGCAGATCCAAATCCAAACATCCTAAAATTTTCATTTTCCCCTAATGGAGTCATAAATGGATTTTTTTTTCAGTTGAACTTAACCCTAATCTTAAAGCAACACAAAGGAAGACTGTTGGGTTTTCCACAGTTTCTGAGTGTCACTCTTCCTTCCTACCCACTCGGGGAGTTTGGGTGGGAGGAAGTTGTACATTACAGTTAGATTTGTAGCCCGCATCCTGTCTCACCCGTGACAGGGGCCTTGTTGTCTAGGAAAGCCTGCTTACGCAAAACAATGTGTCATACCCAATTTTACAGATTTTATATATCTTTTAAATTTTTATTTTTTTCTTTTGAGAGAAAGAGAGAGAGCACTCTCATCCACCATTTCACGCCCCACATGCCTGCGACAGCCAGGGCTGGGCCAGGCCAAAGCCAGGAGCCAGGGATGCCATCCAGGTCTCCCATGTGGGTAGCAGAAGATCGATAACTTGAATCATCACTTCTGGCTCCTGGGGTCTGCACTGAAGGAAGCTGGAGCGAGCAGCCTGATCTGAGTAGCGAAGCCAGGCATTCCAGTGGGGGATGCAGGCGTCCTAACTGGTGTCTGAACTATGGAGCCATGCCGGCCCCTTGCTTTTATGTCTTTTTTCTTTTTCTCTTTCTTTTTTTTTTTTTTTTTTCCTTTTTTTTTTTTTTTTTTTTAGATTTATTTATTTGTCAGGCAGAGTTACAGAGAGAGGGAGAGACAGATCTTCCATCTGCTGATTCACTCCCTAAATGGCCACACCAGCTGGGGCTGGGCCAGGCAGAAGCCAGAAGCCAGGAGCTAGCTTCCTCTGTGTCTCCACGTGGGCGGCAGGGGTCCAAGCACTTGGGCTACCCTCTGCTGCTTTCCCAGCCATATCAGCAGGGAAAGGGCAGCTGCTGCTTTTATATTTCTCAGATTGGTTTATATATCGATTATTTCTTCTTTCACATTGAGATCTGTTTCAATATTCCAATTCACTCCTTCCACCGTTCCCCTTGGGTAAATGGGCTCCGAAAATGAGGGGCTACTGCAAGATCAGAGCACTTCCTTCTGGGTGACACTGCACAGTCACTTAGGCCATCTCCTGTGTCATCAGAGTCTCTCACGTGGTGGATTTTTACCCCTTTTACAGGTGAAGAAACTGAGGCTCCAAGGGATAAGTGATTACGTCAGGGTGTAAAGCCAGCTCTTCTGTCACCATGTCCTGTGTTCTTCTAGCACACACAGGGTCACATCTGAGAGATGAGCCTCTCTGGGTTTCCAGCACGTGGTTCTGTCAGCTGGTGGAGCCAGGGAGGCACAGCAAAAAGCCTCAGCTTCCCCATTGCAGTCCTGCTGTGGCCCAGGCAGGGGCCTCCAGCAGGTGCCTCTAGCAGTGTGGCTTAGGAAGTGACCTTTTCACTCTCTGATCTACACTTCTGAAAACCATTTTCTTCTTGCAGGGGACCGTGGGGCCATTATTATGTGACCATTGGCAGAACTGCTGTAGGAAATTCATTAGCTTGAAAGGAACAGACTCACAGCCGTCACATCGGGAAACAGAAGGCAGAGCATCAGTTATTAACAAGAGATTGCCTCGGACACCCGAGACGGGAGTATTAGTGGGGCTGCTGGGAATATTATGATGCAACGAACAGGACCTCCTGAAGCTACCCTGAGAGCGTGAGAAGCCATCACTCCCCCACAAGAGTTCACAGGCCCCGGGAGAAGGATAACTTGCCAGTCTCGCTCAGTCTTATTTTTACTAAAATCCTAAAACCTAACAGGCGGCAGATTTGTGCACTGTCAAAACACCAGCACTTGTGATTCATTAAATGCAACCAATCTTTCCCAAACTTTCTAGAGGTGAGCCTCAAAGCCAAGTTCCTAGACAACAGGTGAGGAGTGAGATCTGAGGGCTGCCTCCAAGGCCAGAGGACCAAGCCCTCCAAGCCAGGCCAGAGGGGACCTCCCTGGGGACCTGGACAGCTCTGAGAAGAGAAGGTCTGGAGAGCTGGGTGGGAGCGAGAACCAAACGAGAGAGCATTTCCTGAGCACCTTGGTGAGCACCCACTGAATCTGCAGCCCAGCCACTCTGGTGAGTGCCCTGTTGTCTACTGCAGATGGGTAAACTGAGGCCGCTGCTGCTCAGAGTCACACAGGCTTTGCCGGGTCAGCCCCCACCTCTGACCCCACCTCTGCGCTGCTCTCCCTCTGAAGGAGGGGCACTTAGAATCCAACCGGGGACTGGTGGTGGCACACACAGAACAGGAGAGCTGAACAGCAGGGAGTTAGGAGGGGCTAAGGGAAAATATATGAGGGTACTTCAGAAAGTGGAAATCAAAAACTAAAGAAAGTGAGAAAGAAAGTTTTTTGCACAGCAGGTTAAGCCACTGCTTGCAATGCCAGCACCCCATATCAGAGTGCTGGTTCATGTCCCAGCTGCTCTGCTTCTGATCCAGCTCCCTGCTAATGTGCTGGGGAAAGCAGTGGAGGATGGCCCAAGTGCTTGGGCCCCTGCCACCCATGTGGGACACTCAGGAGGAGTTCTGTGCTCCCAGCTTCAGTGTGGTCCTGCTCTGGCAGTTGGTTGCACCATTCCTGGAGGGACCACAATACCAGGTCGATGCATAGAGTGGACAGAGCAAGCTCCTATTCCAACTCCTTGCTCCAAAAATCCATTAATATATTGGCCTCGTATAGAAGAGGTATCAGACGTTAAACGGATAAGAACATACTATTCTTGATCTCAGCCAAAAGGCTAAGAAGTGATTCAGAATTTCTATAGGGGAAGCTTCTGATGGAAAAATGAAGATTTTCCTTAAAACTTTTTGTAAGAGCGATATGATCCCCCCAAAATTGGCATAATAAGCAGGAAGTGATTACTGAAAAAAAAATATATAAATATATATATTTATAAATTTATAAAAATGTGCATTTGATTTACATAAAAGGCTAAGTGAGTTTAATAGAAGAGCAGAAGCTGAGGAGTTGTGTCAGTTTGTTTTATTTTTCACATCTCTAACCATCCGTCAGTGCAGGCTCCAGAAGTCAGACCACATGGGCTTCAATTCTGGCTCCACCATTTCCGAAGTTATTCTCAGCAAATGGCCTCGCTGTCTCATCTCTAAATGAGGGCAATAATCTAGGATTTATCTCACAGGTTGTTGTGTCACGTAATACTTGCCAAAAAAGCACTTAGTACCTGATAAATCGCAAACACTCTCAATAAATATTACTTACTTTGATTGCTACATAAGTTATAACCAGCCTATGGATTTTCAGCCAGGCTTCTATGTAGTTTTTCTCTTTCTTAATTCTTATTTAAGATGATCTCAGCAGCAATGGCTGTTTAAAGTTATAAAACATGCCAACTTCTTGGCATCTTGGCCATCTCTCAATCTTGGCAAGAGAAGGTATCAATAGCAAATAGCAACATATTAATAGAAAAGACATTTTGAAGTTATTTTAAGCTATTCTCCCATGCCTCAGAAATCAAATATTAAAAATACGTAATAGCTGAAAGAGATGAACATAAAGAAAATGCAAAGAAATAATTATTGAATGGACATAGACTTGAATCATTTTTGAGAAAGTGTGTTATGTTCTCATCAAATTTGGGAGAAAATGAGCTATCTGAAAGCCATTTAGCATTTGACTTCGGATGCATTTATGGGTGTATGTGATGTAAGGCATTATTTTGGTTATGGATTTCTCTCCTAACAGCCCCCTTTCCTGTGGCAAGCAGAGCGGGAAGAAGAGGCGTCCAGTGGAATAGACAGGGGAACCATGAGGCCCCAGCAACGCGTCCACACGGGGCCATTCCCTGCTTCTCTGCGCTTACAGAATTTTATTTGCGTAGAAGAACTGCAGGAGCTCTGGATGACAGTGGCTCTGAAAGAAATTAGCAGACGTACACGTGAGGGAGGGATCGGTATGTCTCCTACACAGCCGTTGACGGCAGGCCGAGGACAGGCAAACGGGAGGGCTACGGCTCGCCGTCTGCAGTCAGCCAGTAACCTGAACAGGAATAGCTGATGCCTCTCCCAGGGTGTATAGCCATTTTGGTTGCATCATGGGACAATTGCAATTGGAATATAATTGGCCCGAGGCATTTTCTGGGGAGTGACTCACCGTGTGTTTGAGCACATTTGGTGTTGGAGATTAGGGGGCCAGGACCCTGAAGAGCATCCTCTCCCACCCTCGCTCCCACCCTGGCTCACTCACCAGCTGTCGGCAGAGTTTAGGGTTCCTCTCGTCTTCCTCACTCTGGAAGCTGAATTCCTTCTGGTGTTTCAGATATGGAGAACAGGCTCGAAAAGTTGTTTTGCAAGCCTGACAAAAATATTACTTTCTTACCGTCAAAAAGATGAGGGAGTTCCAGAATCCCAAGTCCAAAAGGCTGTCCCAGGAGGCTGTCCCCTCACTGTGGTCAGGGACCACTGAGACCGTGAAAGTAATGCCCAGGTCATTTGAAAACTTCAATCTTAAAGACACAAGCCTAAAAAGCAGCCCTGTCGCCGGCGCCACGGCTCACTAGGCTAATCCTCCGCCTCGCGGCACCGGCACACCAGGTTCTAGTCCCGGTCGGGGCACCGATCCTGTCCCGGTTGCCCCTATTCCAGGCCAGCTCTCTGCTGTGGCCAGGGAGTGCAGTGGAGGATGGCCCAAGTCCTTGGGCCCTGCACCCCATGGGAGACCAGGAGAAGCACCTGGCTCCTGCCATCGGATCAGCGCGGTGCGCCGGCCGCAGCGCTCTACCACGGCGGCCATTGGAGGGTGAACCAACAGCAAAAGGAAGACCTTTCTCTCTGTCTCTCTCTCTCACTGTCCACTCTGCCTGTCAAAAAAGAAAAAAAAAAGTAGAAAAAGTAGCCCTGTCTGTAACTTGGGAACTGGTAGGGCGGACGGAGCTTTGCAGTGTATCATCACCTGTGCTACCATCCCATCAAAAGCACTGGAGGAGCAAGCATTTAGCCCAGCAGTTAAGACACCCGCATCCCGCATAGAGTACTGGCTTCGAGCCCAGGCTTCGGCTCCCGAGTCTAACAAGAGTTCTGCAGATGCAGAACTTCTAGAGACAGCCGCGGTGGTTCGAGGGATAGAGACCTGGATTGAGGTCCCAGCTCAGGCTTCAGCCTGGCCCAGCCCCAGCCATTGCAGGCATTTGGGGAATGAAGCAGCGGATGGAAGTTCTCTCTCTCTCTCTCTCTTAAATAATTTAAAACATCGTAAAAGCAGTACTGAATTCAGTCTCTCTGCCCCCGCCTCCGCACTGTCAAGGACGACAGTGGTTTGTTAGAACCCTTTGCCCCCAGTAGCTTTGGGCCGTTCACCCAGGCCCACTCCAGAGCAGGCCAGAAGGTGAGCCAACCCTGTGAGGATGCATCTTCTCTAAGGGTAAAGCAGAAGTTCCAGTGAGAATGGAGAAGCCGGGCGCTATGACAGAATCTATCCGGGCAGGGACACAACATCCTCATCACCTGATTACACCTGCCCCTCTGCCCCGCCCCCAGGAACTGGAGCTTTTCTTTTCTTTTCTTTTTTTTTTTTTTTTTTTTTTTTTGGACAGGCAGAGTGGACAGTGAGAGAGAGAGACAGAGAGAAAGGTCTTCCTTTGGCTGTTGGTTCACCCTCCAATGGCCGCCGCGGCCAGCGCGCTGTGGCCAGCGCACCGTGCTGATCCAATGGCAGGAGCCAGGTGCCTCTCCTGGTCTCCCATGGGGTGCAGGGCCCAAGGACTTGGGCCATCCTCCACTGCACTCCCTGGCCACAGCAGAGAGCTGGCCTGGAAGAGGGGCAACTGGGACAGAATCTGGCGCCCTGACCGGGACTAGAACCCTGTGTGCCGGCACCGCAAGGCGGAGGATTAGCCTATTGAGCCGCGGCGCCCGCTGAACTGGAGCTTTTCTAGCCTTGACAGGGCACTGGGGCTGAGCAGGTGGGACAGGAACACATGGGAAATAACCATCTTGTTGGGAGAGACTACACATGGAGGAAGCCTCCTTCCAGGACTCACGCAGTTTTGTGAGTGCATGTTCATGGCAAGACCCCCGGGGGCCTGGCACCTCCACCCTACAGGGCTGCACCACAGCTCCCTTCATGAATAAAACAAATTCCACGCGGTTGGCTGGAGAGGCGCGGGCTTACCTTGGCAACCTGGGGGTTTCTGTCCTGTAAATGGATCAGGAGGCAATCTTGTGTCTGCTTGACCTGTCTGCTGAAAAACTTCTTCCACTTCCTCCCAGCAAAGGCAGCCAGTTGCCCAAACAAAACAAAGGCCGAGTACCGCACTCCATCATTCTCCTGTGGGACCCAAGTGGCCAAACAACAAAGAAGCCATGCCGTCACCAAGAGCCACCTTCATCAGAGCACGCCAAGGTCTCTGGTCCCAGTCGTCTATCCACCCGATCTCCTGCTCTTAGCCCGGGGTGGGGGTGGGGGACAGAGTGGAGAGGGCTGAGGTCCCCAAGGAGACAAGAGGATTCCCCTGGGGGTCACTCAAGCTACCTCCAGCTTCCTAGATTTGTCATTCATTATTCCAAGCTTTGAAGACGGAATCCACACATATAGCTCAAAACTCAAAATAACCTAAAACATCAATAAAGTAGGCTTCCTTCCTGCTCCTGCCCACCTGCCACCAAATTCTCCTCCCTGCAAATTAATAGCATCCTAAGGTTTGTGTGCACCCTCCACAGTTAGGGAAAAAGCGCGGCCACCTCTGCTGTCCCTGGTCTTCACACGCGAGCAGGTGCACTGCAGACTCCTGCAATGCCCTTGATTCGTCCATCGACCTGGAAGCTCTTTCCACACCACTGCCTGCAGCACTCCCCCTTCTTCCTTCCTCTATGCCCCTGTATCATGGCCCATTCAGCCAGTCCTCTGCTTATAACTCCCAGCATTTTTGCAAGTCACCCCTCTTGACTTTGACCAGAGCTTCTCCCACCTGCAGTGGAAACACAGCTGTCTCCCCCGCCCCCCAGCACCCTTCCTGCTGTCAGTCTAACTGTTGATGGGTCCCTGAGCGCATGTCAGCAGGCCCGGCCATCTCTGTGTCTCCGGGATAAGCTGTCAGGGCCATGTGGCTCCCTCTCCAGGCGAGCAGCCCGAGGCCCAGGCTGTCACAGCGACTTGCTCAGGGTCACATGATCAGAAAACCAGAGTAGAACCCGGGATTCTGACTCTCAGTGCAGAGTCTGTATGTGAAGGCTCCAGGTGAGCTGGAGGGAATGGGGCTGGAGCAAACCTCATAAAGGGGGAAGAAAATTGAGGTCACAGACATGGGGCGAGACCAGGATGCCTGATCATTTTGTGAAGCATTTAAACACAGTTTTTATTCTTTAAATTTATTTGAAAGGCAGTGTAACAGAAAGAGAGAGAGAGAGAGAGAGAGAGAGAGAGAGAGAGATCTTCCACCCACATGGTTCATTCCCCAAATTTGCACAACAGCTCCTATACAAACTCCAAGCTTTACAGTTTCCACGGTGTGAAGGCTGTTCCCCATTCTAGAGGTCGTGACTGGGGGTGGGAGGTAGGCCAGCCTTGCACACCGGCTGTCTCCAGCGCCTCCCATTTCAGACCACCCAACGTCCTCATGCACTTTTTACTCCACCTGTCTTGTCTTCTGGGAGGGGGCAGTTCAGGCCCCATGATCAGCAGGCCTGGTCTGGTCTCCACTGCCTGCCTCCGTGAGCCCTGAGCAAGCTCTCACCTTTCTGTGTCTTCACCTGCAAGGTGAAGTTCATTGCAGTGCCTACCTCCCAGGTTTATTGTGAAGACCACGTGACAGCACCCATGTAACCCAGAAAACGCTAACTACTGTTACTGTCCGGTTCATGGAGATCGCGGACTACGTGTAGGCATCCCCGGCACCCTCACTGAGCATAAATTCAGCTCTCCACCTAAGTGAAAGCAACCGAAGGGTAGTGGTGGAACCCCAAACAGCCTTTAGGCCCTCTGTGGGTCCAGCATGGTTCTGGCCTCTCAGCAAGCTTCGCGCTCGGAGCAACACGCCACCTGCGAGGCGCACTGCTAATCTCTAATTTTTCTGGAGTCGTCTCACTTACGTCATCTAATAAAGTCCTGGTCTGAAGGGTGATGTCCACGAAGAAGGAGCCCAAGCCTTTCCCCTGGCTCTTGCCCAGGATGATGGTCAGAGTCTTCACGCTCTCGTGGATGACCTCAGAACTCACAGGGTCGTACAATCCGTGCACCAGCAGGGCTAGCACAGCCTTCTTATACTTCCTCACCTGTCATCGAGGTTTAAGAAGCATCAGCAGCGTAGCAGTAGCTTCCCCAGGTGCTGGAAAGCAACTGCACATCTAATATCCCCGTAACCTACAGCTCTGACCCTGAGCCCTGGGCTCTGCTCAGGACCTATAGGAACAAATCTCGCCCAGACACAAACACTTCCATTAACCCAACCCAAGAGCCCAACTCAGTCTTGGAGGGAGGAGAGAGCAAGGTGTAGTGCACCCAGGGTGCAAGGCTGCACAGGGCACTGCAAGGAGGGTGGTGGGCTGGGACAGTTTGGGTGCTTGGGGAGAACTCGGTACCTTCATATGGGGAGATGAGATGGTCTCTCTTGGAGGAACTATTTTTAACTAAACAAGCATAAATTATTAAGAGGTCACTCAAGGGTCTGGTGCTGTGGCATAGCGGGTTAAGCCACTGCCTGCAGCATTGGTACGCCATATGGGTGCTGGTTTGAGTCCCAGCTGTTCCACTTCCAATCCAGCTCCCTGCTAATGTACCTGGGAAAGCAGTGGAAGATGGCCCAAATGCTTGGGCCCCTGCACCCACTTAGGAGACCCGGAAGAAGCTCCTGGCTCCTGGCTTTGGCCTAGTCGAGCTCCAGCCGTCATGACCATGTGGGGGAGTGAGCCAGCAGATGAAAGATCTCTCTCTCTCTCTCCCTCTCTGTAACTCTACCTTTCAGCTAAAATAAATAAATATTTTTTAAAAAATTAAAAACAAAAAGAAATCAGTAACACAAGTAAAAGTGGAACATTCACAGACTCATGGCATTGAAGCCACACACTCCTTACTAACTTAAAAAAAAAAAAAAAAAAAAAAAAAAAAGATGTCCTTAAATTTGCAGAGCTGTGTCTGTCCTGCCTGCAGCCGTTTCCCATGGCTGACCTGTGCTGATCGTGACATGACCCCTGATAGTTGTTCCCGTGTACACTCCCCCCCCCCCCCCGGGGCATTCCGGGAGGCTGTGACTTGCTCCCAGCCTATTGAACTTGACATAGGAGGCAGGAGAGGTTGGAGACTCTGGCAGAGGAGTGAGCCTCCTGCTGGCTACCAAGGAGTCGGCTGCCCTGTCGTGAGAGGGAGGCCTTGAGGCAGTGAGCGTGGTCCCCAGCGCACAGCTAGCAAGAAAACAGAAAACCCGGTCCTGCCGCCGGGAGAATCGCATCGCACCCACAAGCGCGTGAGCCTGGACAAGGACCTGAGCTTTAGAAGAGAATACAGCCGGGCCAGCACAGGGACAAGGAGATAGGGTGACTTGGGAAGATGGGTGGAGCCCCACTTTCCCTCCCTACCTTGTCCGGGGCCTCACGGGCCATGGTGCCCAGGCCTCGCATTGCCATGTGGCGCTTCTTAGCACTGGGGTCCCGAGCTCTCTCTGCCAGGAGGAGAAACATATTCTTCAAGGGTTCGCGCTTCTGGAACCTCAGTCTCCCGGAGACCTGGTGGGGGGTGAAAAGCGTCTGAATTTGAGGGTGCTCAGAGTTCCAGCCGCTGCAGGAGACCCTCTGCCTGCCTGCGCAGCTCGGCCCCTTAAAGACACCTGAGTTCTGCTGGAACTCTTCGAGTCTGAGCTACACGGTGAAGAAGCTGATGGAGGAAGAGGAGGGGAGGGAAGGAAAACCACGCAGGGCTGGTGTTGAGGAGGGTCTGGGGGAACTATGGAGAGAGGTGCTCTCCCGGCTGTGGTTTCTAAATATTCAATATTCATTTTTTACTTTTATTATTCAGTTGGCAACCAGTAAAATTCTTCCCACTGTATCTTCTTGTCATCCTATAAACTTTCTGTCCATGTTAAAAGAACTGGCATTTGACCTGCGTTGTGGCACAGTGAGTTAAGCTGCTGCTTGCAACATCAGCATCCTATAGGGGCACCAGTTCAAGTCCCAGCTGCTCCACTTCTGATCCAGCTCCCTGCTAATGCACTTGGGAAAGCAGCCAAAGATGACCCAAATAATTGGGCTCCACCCACATGGGAGACCTGGGTGGGGTTCCAGGTTCCTGGCTTTGGCTTGACCCAGTCCTAGCCTTTGCAGCCATTAGGGGAGTGAACCAGTGGATGAAAGATATTGCTCTCTCTCTCTCTCTCTCTCTCTCTCTGTAACTCTTTCAAATAAATAAATAAATCTTAATAAAAGAAGTTTATTTAAAAACAACCACCATTCACTTGTTTTCAGGGGGACCTCAGCAGAGCAGGTGTAACTACAGCCCAGGTAGGCACAGATCTGCTGGGAGGGGACATTCAGTCACAACGAAACGTTGATGTCAGACCTTGGAAAAGAAAGAAATGATTGAAGTCCTTTTCTTCATGGGCTGGGAAGCAGGGCTGGGAGAGGGCTGGCCCAGCATTCTCCTCTGTGTTTGGTCCATGGAACTGAAAAACAGAATCATCATAAAAGTCACAAATGCTCTTCCAATGCCTCATCAGCAAAAACACTGTCATCGAGGCAGGAATCCTGAGTCTGTCCTTAGGAACCTTTCACCCAGGGCTTCCTCCAGGTCTCCCATGTGGGTGAGAGGGCCCAAGCACCTGGGCCGTCCTCCACTGCTTTCCCAGGCTCATTAGCAGGGAGCTGGATCGGAAGTGGAGCAACCCATCCCCGGAACCGGCGCCCACATGGGATGCAGCACAGGCTGCTGCTTAACTCGCTACACTACAATGCCAGCCCCTCTCTGTAACTCTTACATAAATCTTTAAAAATAAGAAAAAAGGAACTAGGAGTTAAGTCAGGGTCACAAAGTGGGGGCTTTGTGTCTCGAGCTTGTAGCTTCTCAGGGACTCCCATGACCCTCACGGTCCTTCCTGCCTGCAGCTCCTCGCGCTCCAGCCAGCAAGTTCAGCCTGCTACACCCACCCCACCAAAGCAAGCGGATCCCTCCCAGCTGTTGCAGCACCAGATATCAAACAGGCATGTTTCAAAGAGATGACAGGGGCAGGCACTTGGCGTAGTAGTTAAACCACCTCCTGGAACCCCCACAGCTCATATCACAGTGCCTGGGTTTGAGTCTTGGCTCTGCTGATGCAGACCCTGGGAGCAGCAGTAATGGATCAAGTAGTTAGGCTTCTGCCGTACACACATGGGAGACGTGGATTGAGCTCCCAGCTCGCAGCTTTTGCTTAGCCCAATCCCAGCCATAGTGGGCATCTGGGAAGTGAGCTAGCATATGGAAGATGGATCCCTCTCTCTCATTCTCTCTAAGGTGTTCTAGCTCCTTCTGCAAGCCCGGAACACCCTTGTTTCCTGGTAGAAGCAGGTTTCTCTGTGATTTTCCGTGGCCTTCACAGGTGCCCTGCTGGTTGACCAAGCCCAGGAGGTCACCTTGAATGCAAAGACACAGCTCTGCGTGGCACTTCGTTTATCCATGAGCTCTTTCTTCAGCGAGTTCCCCTTGTTCTGGGAAATGCTTCCTGAGTGTGCCACACCCAGGTCCCCTGCACTCGCTACCCCGAGGCCCTGGGGCTCCTCTTCACCGTGACATTGTGGCCGTACCCGGTCTTACTGAAAAGACATGGATCTGGGGTGATCTTCTGATGCTTAGATCTGTTACGCTGACTCCCAGAGGCCTTTGCAGGCAGGAATCCTTCTGATTCAACAAACAAGGTTTACACTTAACAATCCATTCACTTGTGAAACCAACAGCCCAAATTCCCTTGATGTTATCTGTAAACTAAGAGGAAGCAGCTGTCAGTCCTCCCCACACAAACTTACCAGCGGCAGCCATAATAACACGAATAGCTACCAGCTGTGGGGCACTGCCATTTATTGGTTGAGCATTTTGTACCTGGGGCTGGAGAAGCTGACCTCTGACCTCTGACCTCTCAGCAGGTGCACTGCGACTCTCTCACAGGCCTTCTGTGAACCACACCAGCCAAGGTCATGGCTGGGGGAGCCCCCAACCCCATGTCTGCCCCATCAATCTGGCTAGGACAGCTGTTACCATAACTGTGAAATGGAATGGAATATTGTACTCACTGACAAAATATGAGTACCCATACAAAGGAGTTTGGCTGAAAGCAAGGATAAATTTCAGAAAGTTTCAACACTAGGAAACTGTATTAGTGATGCTGTCCAGTGAGGTGCACGGACAGTAACAGTTTGGGAAAAGTTGTAAGAATCTGGAATGACCTCTGGATTGGGAACGATTCTGCAGCAAATGACATACAGGGGCCTCCCCTGAAGTATCTTTAAATGCTCACTAAGTTAAAAAAAAATTTCTATTCATTTATTTAATTTTTTTAAAGGCAGAGAGAGAGAGAGAGACATCTTCCGTCCATTGGTTCAGTCTCCAAAAGCTTGCCACAGCCAGGCCAAGCTGAAGCCAGGAGCCCAGAACTCAAATCTGGGTCTCCCACGTGGGTAGCAGAACCCAAGTACCTGAGCCACCGCCTGCTCACTCCTGGGATGTGCACCATCAGGTAGCTGACACCGGAGCAGAGCTAAGACCTGAACTCAGGCGCTCTGACATGGGCTACGGGCATCCCGAGCTGCCTCTTAACGGCTGCACCAAATGCCAGCTCCCCGTGCAGCCAAAAAAACCCAAACCAGAACTCAAAGTGTGGTGCATGTGGCTTATGGGAGAAAGCTCAAAAAGGCCAACAAGAGGCCCCAGGTTCAAAGCCAAGGTCAGGGCCAGCGGTGGGAGACTGAGGGCGAACCCGGTGAAGGTGGAAGGCTGGAGGCGGCTGCCATCTATGCTGTTTCCGTGCAAGGAGTCCAGGGCCCACCCCCATCTCTCAAACGAGGGAGACTTCGCTGTATTTATTTCCTCCTAAGCAGGTCTTAGCTGTCCCCGTGTTAGAACAGAAGACGCCGGGGGCGTAGAGCCCGATGTTAGACCGCCCTCCCGGAGCTAAGCAGCAGAAGAGCGAGTTCACGGCGCCAAGACCCGCACTTCCATTCCCGATGCCACAAGCCCGAGCTCAGCCCCTGTGCTCACAATGTCCCGTGAGCCAGTGAGGCGGGTGGTGTAGACGCATCCGTGTGGACACCACTCTCTTCCCTCAGTCCCGCCCCTCCTAGCGCTCTTTGCTGACAACGAAACCATTCAGCACCCACCTACGGACCCCTTTTTTGTGGAAAGAAACCAAAGTCGGCTTCAGGCTTCAGCCGCGGCCAGAGCGACGCCTGGGAAGCAGGTGCACCGCGGACCAGGCCTCTTCCCTGCCGCCCTGCGACTCCCGTGAGGACCCCCGCGGCGGGGCGGCTGGCCCACCAGAAGGGATCAGAAAGTGGACGGGGTGTGCTCAGGGTTCCGGCCGGCGCAGGATACCGCCAGGGCCGTCGAGGTTGAGTCGGGGGGGGGGGGGGGGGGCAGATGCACAAGGACCCGCGTGCCGCTGTGTCCCCACGCTGCGCTGGGGTCTCTAACCGCCCCCGCCCCTTGCTGTACTTTCTCTTTTTCCTTCCCTCCAGCTCAGTCTCACCCGCACTTCTCCAGGCGCCGCGGCGGTCCGGAGCCCGGGTCCCTGCACCTGCACCCAGCGCCATTCCCCGGGCGGCCCCTAGATGGCGACGTCGCCCCAGGGCCTCCCTCCCCGCGGGGGCCACAGCCGCGCTGAGCCCGGAGCTGGGACACTGGCACCCCGCCGAGCACCGCGTGGTCACTCACTGTTCATTGCACCAGCGACCACAGCTTTGACCGCTGATGCCCCCTCCTGCTCGACAGACGCAGTCTCGTCTCTCAACAACTCAAATGATTTGTTGGTTAAAACGGAGCAACATGAAAACCTGGGTTTTAAGAGCACCTGCAGAATCTAGGAGCCTGCTTCCCCTCCTCCCTGTCAGTCCTCCTTCGCTGTGCTCTCCAACTAAGTGCAAGAATCTGTTTATCGGTAATTATTTCTTGTCTGCCCCTGTGCTGGGTAAAGTGGGCAAGACGCTCCGAAAGAAAAGCTAAACTACGTTTTCAAAGATCCAGCATTTAATGAACACTTCGTGCTGCAGCGTCTCCTTCAGTTCTTGGAACAACCCTGAGCGAAGTGCTCTTGCTGTAAACCCCATTTTAAGGCTGGGGACACTGAGCCTGCAAACATGACCTTGCCAAAGGTCATGCATGTAGTTAGTAGCAGGGTGGATTACAGGCAGGCTGGGGTCCCACCTGGACTCAGCCGCGGTGGTAAGTTAAGGAAAACCCAGCTGGGAGACAGACGGGCAAACACCAACCAGAGCCACCAACCAGAGCCGTGGGTCGGGGGAGCAGAGGCGGAGGCTCTGGGGAAAAAGAATGAGGCTGAAACAAACCCTCCCTGGGCTGCAGGGGCACCGATGCGGTTCCAGTGAGTGACAGGAGGTTAGACCACCCGACTGAGGGGCTGTGAGGAAAGAGGAAGTTGAGGAGCCTCAAGAGCAAAGCAGTGAACCGGCCAGAAGACAGCAAGGTCAAAGCAAGGGCATTTGGGTTCTTTCACTTGTGTGCCTTTTTTTTTTTTTTAAGATTTATTTATTGGGGCCCAGCACTGTGGCGCAGCAGGTTAATCCCTTTTCTTAAAAAAAAAATTATTTATTATTTATTTATTTGAGAGGTAGAGTTACAGTGAGAGGTAGAGACACAGAGAGAGGTCTTCTGTCTGCTGGTTCACTCCCCAAATGCCCATAATACCCGGAGCTGTGCCAATCCAAAGCCAGGAGCCAGGAGCTTCTTCCAGGTCTCCCACATGGGTATAGGGGCCCAAGCACTTGAACCATCTTCCACTGCTTTCCCAGGCCATAGCAGAGAGCCAGATCAGAAGTAGAGCAGCCGGGACTCAAACCGGCGCCCATATGGGATGCCAGCACTGCAGGTGGCAGCTTAACCTGCTATACCATAGCACTGACCGAAGCTTATGCATTTTAAAAAATATAGTGGTGCCTGGGCATGTTTGCAAGCAGCTGCAGGGAAGCTCTGAGACGCAGGTGACGCACAGGAGGGACGGTGTAAAGGAAGAGGCAGAGGGAGGCAGCAAGGCGGGTCGGGGTTGGGGAGCATTAGCTCAGCAGAGGAGGCAACAGCTGTGTGGAGGGGGTGCACCAACATGAAAACAGGAGGGACACTGGGCTCAGTTCCTCCACAGTAGTCTTCATCTTTACGTAATCTTTATGCATTTATTTTTAAAGGTCTATTTATTTATTTGAAAGGCAGAATTGGGGTGGGGGTGAGAGAGAGAGAATCTTTCATCCACTGGTTTACTCCCCAGATGGCCACAACAGCCAGGACTAGGCCAAGTGGAATCCAGAAGCCAGGAGCTTCACCCAGGTCTCCCATGTGGGCACAGGGGCCCAAGCACTTGGGCCTTCCTCTGCTGCTATCCCAGGCCATAGCAGAGAGCTGGATTGGGAATGGAGCAGCCAAGAAACAAACTGGTGCGCATATGGGATGCAGTGCAAACAGCAGCTTAACTCGCTATGCCACAATGCTGGACCCGTATTTATTTATTTAAGAGACACCCCTCTACTGCTTCTGTCTCCCCAAGTGCCTGCCACAGCTGGGCCTGGGCCAAGATCAAAGTCAGGAGCTGGAGATGGAATCCAGGTCTGCCATGAGAGTGGCAGGATTTGAGCCATCACCAGTGTCTCCCGGGGTCTGCATTAGCAGGAAGCTGAGTCAGGAGCCAGAGGCAGGTGTTGAACCGCACTCTCTGATATGGAACGTGGTTGTCCTAACAGATGTCTTACCGTCCGGGCAAAACGCCTGGCCTTGGCTTTTATCTGCAGTAAAAGCAGAGGCGACTGCCCTGCCAGGAGTGGGAATAGGTTTGCACTGGTAGAATTCCCATGCTGAAGTGATGGGCATGTTGCTCAGACTGATCAAATTATGCCAGGAACAGAGGGGACTGGAGAAAGGAAGTACACACTGTGACTGCCAGGATCCTGTGCAAACCTCACTTGTGAATCAGAACCCAGGTTTATAACCCCTACGCAAATAGAACTGCAACAGGCAGTACGGCCGTTCATTCAAGGCCCTCCTGGCTGGCATGCCTTTATGTCCTTTGGCAGACAGATCATCGTCCCTATCACTAAAGGCAAAACGAAAGGGCAGGGAAGTTTTCCTGTTGGGCTTAAAGCCACAAAGAAAATAGGGCCAGGAAGCCGGCGCCGCGGCTCACTAGGCTAATCCTCCGCCTTGTGGCGCCGGCATACCGGGTTCTAGTCCCAGTCGGGGCGCCAGATTCTATCCTGGTTGCCCCTCTTCCAGGCCAGCTCTCTGCTGTGACCTGGGAGTGCAGTGGAGGATGGCCCAAGTGCTTGGGCCCTGCACCCGCATGGGAGACCAGGAGAAGCACCTGGCTCCTGGCTTCGGATCAGCACGGTGCGCCAGCTGCGGTGGCCATTGGAGGGTGAACCAATGGCAAAAATGAAGACCTTTTTCTCTGTCTCTCTCTCTCTCACTGTCCACTCTGGCTGTCAAAGAAAAAGAAAAGAAAATAGGGCCAGGGCTAGAAGAGGGGCCAGGAGCCTTTCTGATGCTTGCTGTTGCTTGCCGTGGTCCTTTGTCGGCTCTATCAGACAATCCCACAGAGAAGCAGATCTAGCCCGCGCCCCCAGAGGGGGGTGCCAGGCACAGCACAGAACGGGGAGGGATCCAGGCACAGCACGGAAGGGGGAGGGATCCAAATCAGGCTACCTACCCAGGAGAACTCAAGACTCTCATTAGGGGACAGGCTTTGAGGTGCATCAGGTTGAGCCCCTGGTTCAAGTCCTGGCTGCTCCACTTCCGATCCAACTTTCTGCTAAGGCGTGTGGGAGGCAGCAGATGATGACCCAGGTACTGGGGTCTCTGCCACCCGCCGCGGGACCAGATGGAATTCCTGCCTTTGGCCTGGCCCAGCCCTGGCTGTTGTGGGCATTTGGGAACTGACCCAACAAATGAAAGATCTCTCTCTCTCTCTCTCTCTCTCTCTCTGTGTGTGTGTGTGTGTGTGTCTCTCTATCTCTCTGTCTGTCTCTCTGTGTGTATGTTTCTCTCTCTCTCTCTCTCTCTCCCTTTCAAATAAAATATATTTTTTAAAAATAGGATTCTCTGTCTGTGACCCTGAGTCACAGTACAGTTCTTCAGGGGATCACAGGGGCAGTTTCTGAGATACTTTGGTTGCAACATATCGATACACCGACGAGGAGATACCCCTCAAAGAGAGCACCCTAATTACTTCATGCAATTGCTTGATGACTTGCCTCTGGTTCTCAGCGAAGGTTTCCTTGCGGTCAGAAGCCCACTGGGGTGGGTGCCGCTGGAAAATCAGAGGGCAATTAGCCTGTAGCGCTGCTGAAAGGATGGCAGGCAATGCTCGATCCGCCACGATTCACTTTCCACCTGGCGAGTGAGGACGAAGGATGATCGCCCGGAATCTGGTGAAGGGGGGTGTATGCTTCATGCTTCCTCCTCCTTCAGGAAAAACCCCCACACCAGGCCAGTCCTCTCTTGGTTCTCGCTTCTGAAGAGAAGTGAGAGCAGCCACCTCCTGAGCTACGAATTGGGAGTGCCAGGTACTTACTCACTCAGCAAGGGCTTATTGAGATCCTGCTTCTGACAGGCGGGGTCCACACTCAGGCCGTGCCCTCACAGAGCCAGCTAGCACACCCAAGACTGGGCCTTACGCATGCGTATCTCAAGCTAGCAGCTGATAAAAGGGCTACAGAGAGGAATCAAAGGGCAAATTCTTTGTAAATGAAGGAGCATCAGCCCCGGCTTAACAGCAGGTGCAGAGCATGGTGGGGCAGAGGAGAAAGGTGCACAAGGCAGCAGGTGCGGTGTCATTCTTTTGGGGGGGGGGGCGTTGAACCTCAGCCCAGCTAGATCCCGAGGCCTCACACCATCCACCTGCCCTGACAGAGAGACAAACGTGTGCCTGCAACACACGGACACGGGAGGCTTCACCTCCTACTGCCAATGGTGTGCTTGTTTCAATATAAAAGCAGTGGTCTACGGTAGGCATTCGGCCCAGAGGTTACGATGCTGGTTAAGATGCCCATGTCCCACATTGGAGTGCCTGGGTTTGAGTCTCATCTCTGGCTCCTGACTCCAGCTGCTGGCTAATGCAGAGCCGGGGAAGCAGCAACAATGGCCCAGGTGATTGGATTCCTGCCACCCCCATGGCAGACTGCATGGAGGTCCCAGCCCTCGGCCTCCGCCCGGCTGTGTCCCAGCCATTGCAAGTATATGTGGGAGTGAACCGATGGAAGGGAGTCCTCTCACTCTCTTTCTTTTCTCTCTCTCTCTCTCTTTCTTCTCTCTTTCTCTCTCTCTCCCCCCTCCCCCAGATAAGATTTTAAAGTAATAGCAATAAGTAAAGCCAGGTTTTTGGTTTTTTTTTTTTTTTTTGCTTCAAGTTTTTGAATAAAATAGATGCCCCAGGAGGCAGCTCTGGGTTCATCCCTCAGTGTTCACAGTGCTCTGACACACAGACCCCTGGGCCCCAGTGGCCTTGGTCTCTGCACGCCCACCTGTGGTGGTTCTACACAGTCTGGAGCTCCCACTGTTGCCCACCCTCGGCTGTTCTGCCTCCCAACTTCCTGACTTTACAACGTGGCACTGGCGATTAGTACTAGAAAGCGACACAGAAACTCAAACCTTCATGCTCCCTTGAAGAACACTATGAAATGGCCCAGGCCATCGGGGACTTGGGTGTCCAAAAACCCAGCCAGCATCTGGAAGACGTGGCCTTACAGAAGCAGCACAAGCTGTTCTGGGCTCATGAAGGCGGAGCTGGGAGTAGCGCCCCGCTCAAACACCGGGGCTGACCCAAGGTCCATGGCCCAGAAACAGTGCTGAAGTTTTACCTCTCAGGCTTAAAAAAAGTAGAGCATACTGTTAACTTTGAGGGTTCCCTAGAGATTCTTTGATTCGCGGGGTACTTAAGCAAGCCCAAGATCAGGTTAACCCAAACAGATGCTCCCCTTGCTGCCTTGAGGTGGTCCTCACCCACAGGAGCCAGAAAACAGAAGACCTCTCTCTCTCTCTCTCTCTCTCTCTCTCTCTCTCTCTCTCAAATAAATAAGTCATAATCCTCACTCAACACAGAAGACAAGCAGATATCCCAACAGAAACCAAGGCAGCAGAAAAGCATGGCCCTCCTGGAGTGAATCCGGAAGACACTAAAGGTAAACCATAATTAAAACGAAGAAGAACGAGTTCCAGTTTAAACACATTTCCTTCTGGAAAAGTGCGATGCCCTCCAGCATCACCAATACCTTGCTTCCAAAAAGCAATTATAAAACTTACGTGGGCATTTTCTAACCCAGCTGCTTAAACGGAGTATGATCGAACGACTGTGTTGCCGAGTGGGCTGGATCCAGCGGAGGCCTGGGGCTGGCTCACCAGGGCCAGGAGGAATGTAGGGCTGCCGGTTTCTGTGCTCATCCCAGTGCAAGATGAAAGTAACTAATTCCAGGAGCACTGCTGTCTTTTAAACAAGCCACAGCCTTCTGTCCTTGAGGGTGAAACAGAGCAGCCCGGAGTTGTAACAGGAGGCGCAGATCCATTATCAGACCTTTCAGGGCTATCTGCCCCTGATAACTGCTCCAGACAGATCCAGGTCACACAGTTTTGCAAACTTTTTGGGTTCTCGCCTTGCACTCCCCACTTCTTCGAAGGTCCAGGGAGAAAGCTGCACGTGTTTTGCTGTGGGATCAGTGGACACACCCTGAGAGCCCCACAGATCAACCAACGGATGAGACTGCGCGTGATTTTGTCTCTGCTTTGGACACCCCAAAGCGTTCTTGCACCAGTCATTGTTTTGTCCTTTCAGCTTTGGGCAGGGGAAACACTCACGTCTCTTTGACAAGTAGGGAAGCTGGGAGACCGAGTGAGGAGGGGATTTGCCCAAAGTCTCCGAGCTGGTAACAAGGCTGGATCGCCGGTGCTGTGACCAGCCAGAGCCATCCTGAAGGTGTGGTCAGTCATGGCTAAGGACCACGTCCATTGTGGGGCTCTCCTTCCGCCTCCCTGTGCCTTTTCCTGCCCTCTCTTCTTCTGCGTCCCTCTCTGCCACCTTCTTTGTTCCTATTTTAATTTCTTTGAAACATTTTTTATCCTGCTCCCTCCTCTCAACCTAACGATCATCTCGGGATGATGCTTGCTCTTCCTTCAATATTACATTTATGGTGGAATCCAGTAGAATCCCATAGAGAGACAAACATAGGCAATTATTGCAAAGAGAGCTGTGTCAGGCACAATTCAGCCAATAAGACAAGAAACCCAGGGTCCCAAAGTGCTTTTCAACAGATTTCAGTGTACTTTCACAGGGACGCTTGGCTGTTATAGATTGGAAAAGACTGCAAATTTTTGTTTTGTTTTGTTTTGGTGGCTTTCAACTGCTGCTGTTCTTGCTCTTTTTTGTAAACTCAGGTAAGTGAAAGTTGAGCATGACTTAAATAACACAGTAAGGAGACAGGTGTTGTGGCGCTGCGGGTGAAGCTGCTGCTTGGGATGCCTACATCCCAGGTAAATATCTAGCAAAAAAAAAAAAAAAAATCTGTGTATGTATGCCCTGCGACTCTGTCATTCTGTTGATAGTCATTCCCCCAGGGCCAGTTTGAGTCCCAGCTACTCCAGTTCTGCTCCAGCTCCTGCTAATGCACCTGAGAGGCGAAAGATGATGGCCTAAAGAAGTTCTTCGCTCTTAGATTTGGCCTGGCCCAACCCCAATTGTTGTGGGCATTTTGGGAAATAAGCCAGTAAATAGAAGACCTCTCTCTCTCTCTCTCTCTCTCTCTCTCAAATAAATAAGTCATAAATAAACAGCAGTAAGTCCTAGATCTTAGAAATCAAACATCAAAATTGATGTTGACTTGTACAAACATTTTGGAAGGAAAGTGAGTATCTAGCAAAAAAAATCTGTATGTATGCCCTGTGACTCTGTCATTCTGTTGATAGTCATTCCCCCAGGGCCACCGTGATTTTGTGCAAATGAGAACAAGGAGCACCTTCATCAAAAGATTTTAGAGGATGAGTGTTTGGCATACTGTTAAGACACTGCTTGGGACACCAGCATTCCATCTCAGACTGCCTGAGTTCAAGTCCTGGCTCCACTCAGAATTCCACCTTCCTGCTCAGGTATACTGGGGGTGGCAGCAGGTGATGGTCAAGTGTTGGATCTCTGCCATCCATACCGGGGATGCAGGTGGAGTCCTGGGCTCCTGGCTTTGGCCTGGCCCCATCAGGGCTATTGCAGGCATTTAGGGAATGAACTTTGGAGTTTCACAGTGTGAATCATGTATTTGTTTCAATATCAGAGCACCAGGCCTTGATTTTGACTATAAGTTACATACACTCTATTCTTCTACACATCAGAAAATAGGTTTGCTGACCCCATTCAGTGAATAGGAGATCTCTCTGTTTTCCAAATAAATAAAACAAGTAATTTTAAAAATTGATTAAAAATAAAGGACTGGCACTGGAGTGCAGCAGGTTAAACCACCACCTGCAACCCCAGCATCCCATATGGCGCCAGTTCAAGTCTGGCTGCTCCACTTCCCATCTAGCTTCCTGCAAATGCACCTGGGAAAGCAACAAAAGATGATCCAAATACTTTGACCCCTGCACTCACCTGGAGATATGGATGGAGCTTCTGGCTCCTGGCTTTGGCCTGGCTCAGCCTGGGCTGTTACAACCATCTGGAGAGAGAACCAACAGATGGAAAATCTGTGTGCTTGTGTGTGTATGTGTGTGTGTGTGTCTCCCCCTCTCTGTGACACTTTGCCTTTCAAATAAATAATTTTTAAAAATTATAAAAAATGTTATGGCTATCTTCCAGAAAATTATCATAAGTATTTAAAGCTGTGATAGTTACAAAGTGAATGGCACCTGCACAGATAAGGCATTTGGGGCTGTGTAGGCATTGGCCCCAGTTACCTCATGAATGCACATAAAAGATGATGTCAAACATATTCATTGAGTAGTTTGCATTATGGTAGCAAAAATGATTGCAAATGTCCATCAGTGGGGGACAGGTTAAATACTTTTAGGGTACAATAGTTAATAAAAAAAGTTAAATACTTTTAGGGTATAAAATAGAATACTAGAGGCCGGCGCTGCGGCTCACTAGGCTAATCCTCCACCTTGCGGCGCCGGCACACCAGGTTCTAGTCCAGGTCGGGGCACCGATCCTGTCCCGGCTGCCCCTCTTCCAGGCCAGCTCTCTGCTGTGGCCAGGGAGTGCAGTGGAGGATGGCCCAAGTCCTTGGGCCCTGCACCCCATAGGAGACAAGGAGAAGCACCTGGCTCCTGCCATCGGATCAGCGCGGTGCGCCGGCCGCAGCGCGCCTACCGCAGCGGCCATTGGAGGGTGAACCAACGGCAAAGAAAGACCTTTCTCTCTGTCTCTCTCTCACTGTCCACTCTGCCTGTCAAGAAAAAAAAAGTTTAAAAAAAAAATAGAATACTAGAGTTAGTAACAAAAAGAATGTGATGATCTATCTGTTGATACAAAGAGAAGTTAAGGTGTTATTAAGTGGAAAAAAGCAAGGTGTAGACAAAAATATATTATAATGCAATTAATGTACATTTTAATTATATATATATATATATGCATGCTGATCTATAGAGAAAGTGTCTTGAAAAGACACTTAAGAAATCATTACTAAGAGCATATTAAGAGGAAGGTAATTGGGTGAGGAAATGAGCTTTTAGTCCAAATGTATATTTTTCTCTGTTTGAATTTTCTTACTAAAAGTATTTAATATTTTCAATTTTAAAAATCAACAGGGACTATTGGAATGAAAAGATGACAGATCTTTTTTCCTTTCTACCTTTTAGAATTTTCCCAAAAGAGGTAGTTTTTTTAACCGCTGTGTACATGTCCCTGACTGAATACGTTTAAAAATAGACTACAGGACCAGTGTTGTGGCACAGCAGGTTAGCTGCCCCTTGCGACTCTGGGACCCCATATCCCAGGGCCTGCTTTGAGTCCCAGCCTCTCCACTTCCCATCCAGCTCCTTGCTAATGCACCTGTGAAGGCCCGAGTCCTTGGGCCCTTGTCCTCCACTATGGAAGACCTGGATGGAGTCCCAGCTCCTGGCTTAGGCCTGGCCCAGTCCTGGCTGTTGTGGCCATTTGGGGAACAAATCTGCAGATGGAAAATACTCTTTGCTTCTCCCTCTCTCTTTGTCACTGCCTTCAAATAAATACTAAGCAAATAAACAATAAATCTTCTTTAGAAATTGACTTCAGATATTCCCACTGAACTAGGGTCTTTTTCTTTCTACTTGTTAAACTTCTTATTCAGTGAAGTATGAGCCTTTTTACTGTAATGTAAATTTTAAAATATGTTATCTCAAAAACTAAAGCCAAGACTGGCGCCTTGGCTCAATAGGCTAATCCTCCGCCTTGCGGCGCCGGCACACAGGGTTCTAGTCCTGGTCGGGGCGCCAGATTCTGTCCTGATTGCTCCTCTTCCAGTCCAGCTCTCTGCTGTGGCCTGGGAGTGCAGTGGAGGATGGCCCAAGTGCTTGGGCCCTGCACCCGCATGGGAGACCAGGAGAAGCACCCGGCTCCTGGCTTCGGATCAGCGAGGTGCGCCGGCCGCAGTGTGCCAGCCGCGGCAGCCATTGGAGGGTGAACTAACGGCAAAAGGAAGACCTTTCTCTCTGTCTCTCTCTCTCACTGTCCACTCTGCCTGTCAAAAAAAAAAAAAAAAAAAAAAAAAAAACCTAAAGCCAAGAAGAAAAGGGACAAGGCGGAGGGTGGGAAGAAGAGAGGGGAGGAGGGAGGAAGGGAATGTCAATATGTTCTTAGAATTGTATCTACAAACCATAATGAATCTGCTAAAAAAAAAACTGATTAAAATTAAAATATAAAAACAATTAAAAGTATGATTGACTTCCCATGTTTGGACAGCCCTGGGGCTAAGGAAAGGAGGCAGCGTGGTAGAGGCTGGGAACTGAAGCCAAGGCCGACCTCTCTCTTTCCCTCTGTTCTTAACTCTCACCTCTCAGGTCTTTCATTATTTTAAAATTAATTTTTTACTTATTTGAAAGGTAGAGCAACAAACCTAAAGACAGACAGGCAGAGACTTGCCATCCTCTTTTTCCCTCCCCGGATGCCCACAACAGCTATGGTGGGGCCAGGTGGAAGGAAGCCAGGAGCCCAGAGCTGCTTCAATCCACCTCTCCCATGTGGATGGCACTTGTTGCCTCTCAGTTCTTGCTTTTGAAAACAAATTCTGGGGCTGGTGCTGTGGTGCAGCGGGTTAAAGCCCTGGCCTGAAGTGCCGGCATCTTATATGGGCGCTGGTTCAAGACCCGGCTGCTCCTCTTTCGATGCAGCTCTCTGCTATGGCCTGGGAAAGCAGTAGAAGATGACCCAAGTCCTTGGGCCCCTGCACCTGTGTAGGAGACCCAGAGGAAGCTCCTGGCTCCTGGCTTCAGATCAGCGCAGCTCTGGCCGTTGTGGCCAATTGGAGAGTGAACCATCAGATAGAAGACCTCTCTCTCTCTCTCTCTCTCTCTCTCTCTCTCTGCCTCTCCTCTCTCTCTGTGTAACTCTTTCAAATAAATAAATAAATCTTCAAAAAAAGAAAAAAATGCTACATTTACTTATCTACTAGGCAATGAATGTAATTAATCATAGAAAATAATTAAAATCATTCTTTTATCAATTCAGTTCTAATTGAGTACAAAGATGTGGCTCATCACTTAAAACCCCAAGAAACTGTAAGGAAGCCATGGACCCTCGACTTCCTCCCTGTGCAGCACTAAATGCACATCCCATGATCCCAGCCGTCTTTCTCCTTCTTATTTTGGTCCCTAGAGAAGAGAGTGTTCTAGCTTTCTATGTTCCTGAAACTTAAACTGTTAAAATAAAAGTTAAGCTGAATTCATTATTACTACTTCTGTGCAAAAATTCACTCCTTCAAGGGAATATTTAGGTATGCATTGATTATTCTAAAAAAAAAAAAAAAAGAGGATGAAAAGAAAGACTTTTCTTTGTCAGAAATTACATTTAATACAATCAAGTAACATAGCAACCCCAAATCTAACAATAGAGAGACATGTCTTTTTTTTTTTTCAGATTAAGTATTTGTATTAAATGACATTTCTCTAAAAATTCCCTTCACTAGTGAATGTCAGAGGAGAGCTCTGTGGATTTTATAAATTTACAGAGCATTTTCTGGCTTGGGAGTGTGCATCTGAACCACGTATTTGCTTCCATCTCAAAGCAGCAGACCTTGATTCTGATTACAAGCTAAACACATATTGATTACAAGTCGCGCATAGTCCATTCTTCCACACATTAGAAAATGGGTTTACTGACCTCGTTCCCTGCACAAGGTCTTCTCTGGACATGTGAATGCAAGTGCTCTTTTCTACCTTACTGAATTTCTGTCTGGAGCCTGGATATTTAGAGCCTCGTATTTATTGTTTTTACCACATTGGACTTGGATGCCTTGACTGTGTCATCAAACAAGCACTCATTCACTCAATAAACATTTGCTGAGAATCCTCTTGGTCTCGGGCTCTCCGCTCAACACTAGAGCACAGGGAATACCAAAATAAATATAAGATTAGGAACAGCATGATGTCTGCTCTTAGACAGAACACAGGCCACAGGCCGTGGGCACTTCTGTCCCAACGTTCATTATGATGTTTGCACTCTACAGTCAGGTGAGGCCAGAGAGGCTCTCAAGGTTGTGCAGGGTCAGCTGAGCTGATCCGAAGCCAGGAGCCAGGAGCTTCTTCCAGGTCTCCCATGTGGGTGTAGGGGCCCAAGGACTTGGGGCATCTTCTGCTGCTCTCTCAGGTGCACCAACAGGGAGCTGGATTGGAAGTAGAGCAGCAGGGACTCCAACAGGTGCTCAGATGGGATGCCGGCACTGAAGGCCAGGGCTTTAACCCGCTGTGCCACAGCGCTGGCCCCTACCTCATATATTTTAAGAGCAATTGTTCCTAACTGTTCATCCTTGCACTTGAACTTTTCCTCTTCCGCAAGATGTGGCTATGCGAATAATAGGAGTCTGTTCCCCTCCCTACCACGGCTCCAGTTCAGGCCCTTCTAAATCCCTTCTAAAATTCCTCAGGGATTTCTCTGCCTCTTCTCCCAACCCACACAACATGTTACTTCCAAGGCCATCTTTCTGGAGCGTGAAACCATAGTAGCTCTTCAGTGACTCCTCATATGGGTTGGTCCTCAGGCCTGCCAGTTCCTAGCCTAGCCACCTGGCTGGCTGACCACTCCAAACACTGTCCCCTTCCCTTCTGCTGTCCTCCTCTCAGTTCGTACATGCACTCACACTTGAATCACACGCAGCTCCTTTCCCTTCCCCGCGCATGCCTACACCCCATGTCCAGGACTATGCCACCCTCCAGAACCTCACCCACTCACCCTCTCCTCCACCATCTCTGCCAGGCCTTGTTCAGACTCCACATTGAAAGGCCTCCCTGGATCTAGCCGCTGGATCAGTCTCTTCCTGTGTACTCGGCCCTGTTACCAAGGCCTTTTCCATCAGCCAATGTGTGTGTGTGAGTTATTACATGGGAATTTATCCACAAGACCCTGGCTTGTGAGCCTGCAGAATGCAAAGCCTGCATTCCAGCACGGTGGTTGGTCATGGTGGGCCTTTAGCAAAGGAGTCCCCCGTTTATCTGACTCTGTGTGAGCGGCAGGACACTTCGTGTTTGTTTTCACTGTAACAGAAGCAAACATGAATTTCAGGCACTCATAACACTTGAATTTAATTCTGTGGAAGCAAGATAGAAAACGTAGTAAGTTAGCTTGCCCAAAAACAATGTGCATTTAGAAATGTCCTCACAGCTAATTAAATGCAACAGGAGCTTAAATGGAGTGAGACAGGAGTCTGAATTTGGTTATGACAATGGGCTTCCTGCCTGTGAGTAACAGCTCGTCAGTCATTGGATGAAGATTCGTATAGCCACATCTTGTAGTAACAACCCTACTGAACAGCTTCTAATAAAGAATTACACTAAGGAGCAAGTGTTTGGTGCGGCAGTTAAGATGTCACTTGGGACACATGTATTCCATATTGAATTGTGTGGGTTTGAGTCCTGACCCTGCTTCCGACTCCAGCTTCCTGGTAATGCACACCCTGGGAGGCAGCAAGTGATGGCTCAAGTAGTTGGGTCCCTGTCACTCATGTGGGAGACCCAGATGGAGTTCCTGGCTCCTGGTTTCAGCCTGGCCCAGCCCTACTGTTGTGGGCATCTAGAAAGTAAACCAGAAGATTGAAGATTCTCTCTCTCTCTCTCTCCCTCTTTCAAATAAATATAACTATTAACTATTATTAAGACACTACACAAAACTTAAATAATTGTGTTTCCTCAATACCAGGCCATGAAAAGGATGCTCTACCTATCTTAATTATCCACTACATCCTAGACATTTGTAAAATTCATCAGGAATTAACTTAAGGGCCAAAGCTTTGAAACGGACCAATCCGTGGAAGTAGGTAGGAACTCTTGCCCCTGCCCTTGCTGCTTCCTCACTAGCACCTGTACGTGGGATGTCTGTCTTCATGGTATCACTTGACAACAGAACTTGGAGATACAGTAATTTTGCTAAAATATTTTAGGCAAGGCCGGCGCCGTGGCTTAACAGGCTAGTCCTCCACCTTGCGGTGCCGGCACACCGGGTTCTAGTCCCGGTTGGGGCGCCGGACTCTATCCCGGTTGCCCCTCTTCCAGGCCAGCTCTCTGCTGTGGCCCGGGAAGGCAGTGGAGGATGGCCCAAGTCCTTGGGCCCTGCACCCGCAAGGGAGATCAGGAGAAGCACCTGGCTCCTGGCTTCGGATCAGCAAGATGCGCCGTCCGCAGCGGCCATTGGAGGGTGAACCAACGGCAAAAAGGAAGACCTTTCTCTCTGTCTCTCTCACTATCCACTCTGCCTGTCAAAAAATAAATAAAATAAAATATTTTAGGCAAGAAAATTCCAAGCACTGAATGGAAAACTCTTACCTAGCTAGAAAGATTTTAAACTCCTTTGTGTCATATTTATCCTTCTTCCTCCCTCCACATCCAGCCCTGACTCTTCCTCCATCTAAAATGTGTAACAGTTAAAATCCAAATGAGCACCACTTGCTAAAAACAGGGAGTTTCTAGTCTGGTGGTTTTAATGCTGCAAGCAAAATAGGCAGAGTTGGGGAGCCAGCATTGTGGTGCAGCAGGTTAAGCCTGCTTGAGATACCAGCATCTGATATTGGAGTGCTGGTTTGAGTCCTGGTGTTCTATTTATGATCCAGCTGTCTGCTAATGTCCCTAGGAAGGCAAGGGAAGATGCCCCAAGTGTTTGGGACTCTGACACACATGTGGGAGACTCCCATCGAGTTCCTGGCTCCCAACTTCAGCCTGACCCAGCCCTGGCTGTTGTGGCCACTTGGGGAGTGAACAGCAGATGAAAGATGTCTCTGTCTGTCTGTCTGTCTCTATCTCTTCCCCTCCCTCTGTCACTCTGACTTTCAAACAAATAAATAATTATTTTTTAAATGAATTATTGTTTTAAAACAAATAGGTATAGTCGGGGTTGGTACAATGTATTGGGCCACCCCCGGGACACCTGCATCCCACATTGGTGTGTTTGGTTCAACCCCTGGCTACTCCACTTCCCACTAATGTGCATCCTGGGAGGCAGATGATGTCTTGGGTGCTTGAGTTCCTGCCAGCATGTGGGAGACACAGACAAAGCTCCATGCTCATGGCTTTAGCATGGCCCAGTCCCAACTGTTGCAGGCATTTGGGTAGTGAACCAGTGGACAGAAAATATCTCTCTCTCTCTCTCTCCAACAACAACAACAAAATTTTTTTTAAGCCACAAAAACCAAACAGACATGGTCAACCAGGAAGAGCTACAAACTTGAAAATTCAGCACACATCCGGGATGTGCCTTGAAGTGTGTCTAAGGGATGGCCAGCAAGTAAATAAAGAGAAACACACAGTGCTCAACTAAGGAACTTCTGGAAAAGTGATATAAAGACTTAAAAAAAAAGTCCTGAGACTCTGAAACACCAACGTGATTTTAAATCTATTGTTTCAGCCTTAATCACATGTTTCTTTAATACTGTCACTTCATTGGTTTGCAGTTTTGGACAAACATTTAGAAGAATAGTTTTTGAATGTGTATCTTAGACACAATGTGGTTTACAGGCACGAGAATACCAAATAGAGGACAGATGAAGTTTATAGATGAATTAAAGAATGAAAATAAAGTTCCCTAGCTTCATTCTCTGTGCATGTCACACCATCTCACAAGACGACATCCCACCGATCTTTCCAGAACCCACAAGAACTTTTCAAGATTAAGCCCAACCTCCTCCAATGGGTCCTCAGAGCTCCCCAGACCCCGCCCCCATTTCACCCCTCCTCCCTTCTCTCCTCTGCCTGCTGTCTACACACAGCCCATCTCCCCCAGGCCCACCCCTACTCCACACAGCCCAGGGGTCTCCCTGTCTCTCCAGGGTCTTTTGCCAAGTTCAGCCTCTGTGTTTACAAAAGATCACCACAATGGCACAGGCCAAGAAAGGCCGTATGGAGGCGATGGTTCTAGGAGATGACAGAATGTTTTAAAGGTCAGCTGTGGCAACCTCAGCTAATCATCTTCCACACTTGTGTGGAAGTGACACACTCACACTCTTACCCAAATGTTCATCTTTTATGTGTACTAAAATTTAATAATTCCCATAATTTGGGTATATGATAATTCAACAAAGGTTAACTTGAATCTTTTACAACTGACAAATTATCGCAATTAACTTATAAGCAAATTGAATAAAATTCCTTTTTTTGTTGTTTTTTGGGGCTATCCCTTACAAAAAATTACTGGTGCACTTATAGAAACAAATATTCCCTACTCTCTCTCTCTTTTTTTTTTTTTTTTTTTAAAGGAGGCAGGGGGCCAGCACCGTGGTGCAGTAGGTCAATCCTCCACCTGCAATGCTGACATCCCATATGGGCGCCCATTCGAGTCCTGGTGCTCCTCTCCCAGTCCAGCTCTCTGCTGTGGCCCGGGAGTACAGTGAAGGATGGCCCAGGTGCTTGGGCCCTGCACCGGCAAGGGAGAACAGGAGGAGGCACCTGGCTCCTGGCTTTGGATTGGCGTAGCTCCGGCCGTAGCGGCCATTTGGGGGGTGAACCAATGCAAGGAAGACCTTTCTCTCTGTCTCTTTCTCTCACTGTCTGTAATTCTACCTCTCAAATAAATAAGTAAAATATTAAAAATAAATAAATAAATAAAGGAAGGAAGCAGATTTCTCACAGGGTGGAGATTGCATTTTTTTCTTTTTTAAAAAAGATTTATTTATTTGAAAGTCAGAATTACACACAGAGAGAGAAGGAGAGGGAGAGAGAGAAAGAGAGAGAGAGAGAGAGAGAGAGAGAGAGAGGTCTTCCATCCGCTAGTTCATTCCCCAACTTGCTGCAACAGCTGTGCGGATCCAAAGCCAGGAGCCAGGAGCCTCCTTCAGGTCTCCCATGTGGGTACAGGGCCCCAAGGACTTGGGCCATCTTCCACTGCTTTCCCAGGCCACAGCAGAGAGCTGGATTGGAAGTGGAGCAGTCAGGACTCAAACAGGCACCCACTGCAGGTGGCGGCTTTACTCACTACGCCAAAGTGCCGGCCCCCTTCTTTACTTTTTTTTTTTTTTTTTTTTTAGATTTGTTTATTTGAAAGTCAGAGTTACACAGAGAGAGGAGAGGCAGAGTGAGAGAGAGAGCGGTTTTCCATCTGCTGGTTCACTCGCCAGATGGCCGCAATGGCCGGAGCTGCACCTATCCGAAGCCAGGAGCCAGGAGCTTCTTCTGGGTCTCCCACGAGGTTCAGGGGCCCAAGCACTTGGGCCATCTTCTACTTCTTTCCCAGGCCATAGCAGAGAGCTGGATTGGAAGTGGAGCAGCTGGGTCTCAAACCAGCGCCCATATGGAATGCCGGGGCCTCAGGTCAGGGTGTTAACCCGCTGTGCCACAGCGCTGGCCCCGCCCCTTCTTTACTCTTACAGCATGATTCAGGTAGATAATCTACTAAGATTTTAACTTGATTGAGATACTCTAAATACTTCAAAGTAATCAAAATACTGTTTACATACAAGGGTACTTTAAACAGTTTTTAAAGAAATAATTAAATGATCAACTTATTTTGATGCAAAAACATTTATAATCCATACTACATAGTTTTTTTTTTTTTCACAATATGCATCTTCCATGAACTTTTTGAAGACCTGTCATATTATCCAGTTCAACCTTTTCACTAATTCCAGTAGTCTTCAATTTAGTGCAAATGAACACAACTTCGTTCATTAGAATATCACTAAGATAATTCTCTGGGTCTAATTCTTGGCTGTAAGTTCTACTGTGTGACCTTGGGCAAGTTATTTTAACATCTCTTAGATTCAATTACCTAATACATAAGCCTGAGGTTTGTGAAGATTAAGTGTGAAGACACCTAGCATGGAACCCAGTCAGTGGTGGGCACTCAATAAACATCAATTTCTTGGGGCAAGTGATTGGCACAATGGTTGAGTGCCTGGGTTTGAAATTCAGCTCATCCCTTGATGATAGCTTCCTGGTCATGTGCACCTTGGGAGACAGTGGTTATGGCTCACGTGGTTAGGTTCCTCCCTCCTGTGTGAGAGACCTGTATTGAATTCCCAGCTCCCAGCTTCAGCCAGGCTCAACCTTGGCTATTGCAGGCATTTGGGGAGTGAGGCAGTGGATGGGACTCTCTTTCTGTCTTTAACAGTAAATAGGATTTAAAATAAATAAATGTTTTTCTTTTTCCTTATCTCCTTCTTCAAAGATTCTCAAAATATGGCCTGTATATGTCTTTAGATTGATCTTTAGTGCCATGTTTTTATTTGGATATGAATTCATTTCCTTAAACCAAAATCCATATTACTAGAGGCTTCCACAGCCTTGGCAGCTCATGACAAGAGCTTCGGGTGATTACTGATGTCATAAATAAGAATGTCAATTGTTAAATCAACAACAGGAGTCACTGTGCACTTGCTCCCCATGTAGGCTCTCTGTCCTTAATGTGTTGTACTATGTGAATTAACAGTAAAACTAGTATTCAAACAGTACTTTATACTTTGTGTGTCTATGTGGGTGCAAACTGTTGAAATCTTTTCTTAGTATATATTAAGTTGATCTTCTGTATATAAAGATAATTAAAAATGAATCTTAATGAAGAATGGGATGGGAGAGGGAGTAGGAAATGGGATGGTTTGTGGGTGGGAGGGTGGTTATGGGGGAAAAAAACAACTATAATCCAAAAGTTGTACTTTTGAAATTTATATTTATTAAATAAAAGTTTCAAAAATCCATGTTACTAAGATAAAAGCAATTATTTTCCACTAGTTTTAGTCAGTTATTTTAATAGTACTAAGAAGAGGTGATCATTGATATATTCCTTTTAGCTCTATCAATTAGAAACACTTTGAACTGCAAGTATCAACATATTCAGGGACGAGCAGGTGGCCTCGCGGTTGAGATGCCCGTGTCCCACATCCAGGAGATAGAGAAGAAACAATTATTTGTCTACAAGGAGTTTTGAACAGGGAAGGAGACTGATCTGCAAGCCAGTAATGTATGAGGAGACTTCAAAACATTCATGGAAAATGTGCACTATCTTTTATTTCCATTTTTCAGGAACTCTTTAAGCCCTTCCGCATATAAGCAATAGGATGTAAATGTGAAGGCGAAGGGGAGACAAAGGCAGGAGCGATCTAGATTCAGAAGTCTAAGAATCTGATTTATTAGCATCAGAAACTTTGTCCGGCGCAAACATTCTCTGGATTGCTCCAGCACTGTCAGCTCTAAATACAAGAAGGATCTGGTTTTACCTAACACTGCTAATGAGATACTCAGTTAGGAGTTGGTGTTCATACAGGTGGCTTACCCTTCGTTAGCAATCACATATATTCCCAACTCTTCATTCAAAAATTTGTGAGTTTCAAAGCGGCTATGGTTTGAATACGGCTTGTATCTCCCAAAAGGATCACGTATTGGGAGCTTGGTCTCTAAGGTGGTAACGTTTGGAGGGGCTCTGTAACCTTTAAGAAGTAGGGGTTTAGTGGGAAGTCGTTGGTCATTGGGGGCACTCTCCCAGAAGGTGATCTTGTGGGACTCCTTGGTGGAATACATGAGAGGGTTGCTCTAAAAGCTTGAGCTGGGCCTCCCCTAGTCTCTGCTCCTGTTTTGAGATGTGACTGCTTGCCCCAACACACACTCGCATGTAGCCATCCACCACTCTCCATGAGGTCTTCACCAGAACTAAGCCAGCACCAATGCTGTGCCCTTGAACCTCCGTGAGCTACATAAACCTCTTCTCTCCCATAACTAACTGTCCTGAGTATTTTGTTATCATGACACCAAGTTGACTAATATAGGGTGGGGGAGACTATTTCTTGGTTTTCATTGATGACAGACATTCATCATTGCCTATTTTTATGATTTTGAGATTGTGGAAAAACAGCCAACAGGAAGAAAAATGTTGCTTCCTGTCCCCTTCAGGTTCACTAGGAAATCACTCACGTTTTTTAGTTTGGTCCCTTAGGCCTCAGATACATTTGTGCATGACACTAACCATGTAAGGGACAATCAGTCTATGATCACCAACTCCTAGATTCTTAGCTAAGTGAAGACAAGATTAGAAATTCAGTGAATTCCTGTATCAATTAATGTCTTCGAAACAGCAGATTGTGACTCATCATGAAATCAAGTCACTGATTTGTAATCAGAATTTTTTTAAAGAAGTAGAATTGATAAAGAAATATCAAAATGGATTTCACCTACTCTATTAGTGGGCTATTTGTTACCTTAACTAAAATCGCTGAGGAGCAACTTGGGAGAGAAGATGGTTTACTTCAGCTTGCAGTTGGGAGGTTCACAGGCCAAGATCAGGTGGCAGCATTGGTCTGGCATCTGGTGGAGTATCAATGGCAGTGCGTGTGGAGGAGCAGTCACAAGATGAGCCAGGAAGCAGAGACAGCCACGGGACGCACATTCGGCTTCCATAACCAACCCTTCCAAGAGCAATGACCAAAAGACCCCACCAGCCCACCTCCCACACACCGTAATTTGATGAAGCCTCCACTCTTAACACATCAACTGCCCAGCTAAGACTTTGATGTTTAAATGTATAGGGGTGGAGCTGTGGCCCAGCAGGTGAAAGTCCAGGCCTGCAGCACCGGCATCCCTTGTGGGTGCCGGTTTGAGTCCTGGATGCTTCACTTCCAACCCAGCTCCCTGCTAATGCACCTAGAAAAGCAGCAGAGTGTGGTCCAAGTCCTTGGGCCCCTGCACCCACATGGGAGACCCGGAAGAAGCTCCTGGCTCCTGGCTTTGGATAGACTCAGCAGATGGAGGACCTCTCTCTCTCTGTTTCTACCTCTCTCTGTAACTCTGTCTTTCAAATAAACAATAAAATAAATATTAAGAAAGAAACTCTTTAAAAAAAACAATGTTTGTATAAGTTTGGGAAGCTAAATTCTATTCAACTCACAATACCTACTAAGGTAAGAATTATTTCATGAAACTTCCGTCCGTTGTAGGAGTCTTTGTGTTGAGTCACAACATACACAGCACAGAACATATTTCTTATTGTGTCACAGTCAAAAAGCTAAGCCTAGAACCAGATGTTGGTTCACAGGCAGCCACTTGTGAGCCATTTAACAAATATTTGTTGAATTGATTTGTGTGTGTGTTTGCAAATTTACTCAATAGACACTAAGACTGTGTACACATTGACCATTGCACTCCCTTGTTTAAACTCGAAAAAATATAGGCACCAGCAAGCTCTCAAATGCTAAGCAGATTCAGTAAATGTTCTTCTGTAGGAATAAACCATCCTGCTTACTAGAACTGCTTCTTAATCTTTAATCCAGCTTAACCTCCCTCCCCCACCTGCTGTACAAAATAGATGCCGTGGTCTCTAAACAGGTGCTTGGAAGAAATTATCAGAGAAGCGGTGGGTATGGTTGGTCTCTGGCCAGCAGAGCTTTCCAGCATTCGTTACCTGCAGCAACACCTGTCCTGTCCTGATCCATGTCTCTGTCTCCGTCACATCCAGATGGGCAGGGTAGCCTGTGTCCCAGCACAGATAATGTCACAGGGCTTGTTCCCCAGTGGTATCATTTTCTTCCTTTCTTCCTTTCTTCTTATCTTTTTTATTTCTTTCTGATTAGGATTTATTTATTTATTTGAAAAGCAGGATTACAGAGAGAGAGAGAGAGAGAGAAAGTGAGAGAGAGAGAGAGAGCAAGAGAGAGAGAGAGAGAGAGAGGCAGAGAGAGCTCTTCCATCTGCTGGTTCACTCCTTAAATGGCTGCAATGGCTGAGGCTTGGCCAGGCTGAAGCCAGGAGCCAAAAGATTCATCTGGGTCTCCCACATGAGTAGCAGGGGCCCAAGTAATTGGACCATCATCTGCTGCCTTCCCAGGTGCATTAGCAGGGAGCTGGATCGAAAGTGGAGCAGGTGAGACTGGAATCGGTGCTCATACTGGATGCTGGTGTCGCAGGTGGCTTAACCTACTGCACCACAACACCAGGCCCTGGTGCTGCCCTTTCTTGCTCAGACAGTGGACAGTAGGTCTTTTTTTTTTTTAAGATTTATTTATTTATTTGAAAGTCAGAGTTATACAGAGAGAGAAAGAGAGGCAGAGAGAGAGAAAGGTTTTCCATTCGCTGTTTCACTCCCCAATTGGCTGCAACAGCCAGAGCTGAGCTGATCTGAAGCCAGGAGCTTCTTCCAGGTCTCCCACGTAGGTGCAAGGGCCCAAGGACTTGGGCCATCTTCTACTGCTTTCCCAGGCCATAGCAGAGAGCTGGATCGGAAGTGGAGCAGTCGGGTCTCGAATCGGCGCCCATATGGGATGCTGGCACTGCAAGTGGTGGCTTTACCAGCCACGTCACAGCGCCGGCCCCACAAGTGTATCTTTTGACTGTAATGCAGCCCCCACCCCACAAGCCAGCAACAGCAGCACCAGAGCCTTTGCCCTCCCTGGTGGCCACGTTCTCATTGCCCATGCCTTCACGGTTTCCAACACCCAAATGTGTCCTGAGGGTCTCATGCTGTGCCCAGCCAGCTGCAGTTTGCCAGAGCTGGGCCAGACCCACCGTTGCCTGCACCCTCTGCTCTGCTGTCTACTTTGCCTGCATGTGGTAGGCAATCCCCTTCAAGGGCTTCCAGGTTCTCAGCTTGCCTTGGGCAAGGGGGTCAAGCTGGGGGGTGAAGCGGTGATGAGTCCCTGTGTCCTGCTCACAGCCTGGACCCCTGAAGCTCTGCGGTAGGTCGTGGGGTAGATAAGGCTCTCCTTGGCACTTGTGTCTCACACCCTCCCTTGTCTAAGAGGCCACACCCATCCTTAGCAGGAAACTGGGCTGCGAGTGTTTGTACAACACAGTGTGCAAGTGTTTCCTGGAGCCGGGGCTTAGCACATCCCTGTCCCTTCTGAAGGTCAGGCACAGTCCTGCTGGCTACGCTCCCCAAGCTCTGGCTACCCTTGTGGATGTCCAGCCTGGGTCAGTTACACTCCTGGCCACTCTGCAGCATTCTTGAACTTTCTGAGCTCCCTGGCAAACAGGCAGAGTGAATGCTTCCCAGTAAGCAACAGACATTCCGAACAGCTCTTCCTCTGTCCTGGACTGGGTCCACCTTATGCGGAAATGGGGCGGATTGGTGGGTGGCTCCCAGAGTTGTTTCCAACAAACCCTTGGCTGTGGGATTCTTCTCCTTCCCCTCCGGTGCCTCGGCTTCCCCAGGACCCAGGAGCCCTGGGGACAGTGCATAAAGCATACGTTGCTCTGTGGCCTGCCCCTGGTGCCTGTTCCTTTCCATCCCAGTGTCCGGAAACGGGCGTCACAGTCAGCGGGCAGCCAGCGCTGAGCTGTCCAAGGGAGCACAACTGGCCCTTTCCTGCGCCTCCCGGGATTCATCAGCACGGATGTTGCCTGGCTTGCCCTGTGGGGAGTCCAGCCCTTCACAGGGTGAGAGCTGGAGGCAGGAGAGGGGAGAAGCCTCAGGGAGATGGGACACTGAAGCCCACCACCCAGACAGAACCTGCCAAGAGCTCCTTTTCTGTCAGTCACCCAGAGTTCCAGAACCTCAGAATGGACAATGAATGAGTGGAACAGTGCAAAAATACTCCAGGTGACATGGGCTCAAACTCCCTCAAGGAGATCCTCTTCAGAAATGGAGGAGGAATTCTTGGGTACTTTTCACAATCTGGAAGATCTGTAACTTTCCAGAATTTTCTTCTTATTAAAAAAATCTAGCAAGGCCGGCACCACAGCTCACTTGGCTAATCCTCCACCTGCGGCACCAGCACCCCGGGTTCTAGTCCCTGTTGCTCCTCTTTCAGTCCAGCTCTCTGCTGTGGCCCAGGAAGGCAGTGGAGGATGGCCCAGGCCCTTGGGCCCTGCACCCGCATGGGAGACCAGGAGGAAGCACCTGGCTCCTGGCTTCGGATCGGCGCAGCACGCCGGCCGTAGCAGCCATTTTGGGGGTGAACCAACGGAAAAAGGAAGACCTTTCTCTCTGTCTCTCTGTCTCTCACTGTCTAACTCTGCCTGTCAAAAAAAAAATCCAGCAAAAGCATTGAGTTTTTAGCTGTTAGTTGTCTGGCTTGGGGTGCAGTAGCAAAATGGTTCATATTTGCTCATAGAGCAAGACTTCAGATAAAATCCTACTTCACGGCACATAGCTGAACTCTCAAAACTTTGCTTTCCCCATTTATGATAGGGACAATGTGTGTGCCTGTCTCACCAGACTGTTAGGGGGAGAAATTGAGAGAACTTATGGCAAGCACCAAGCATAGTATCCAGCACACAGGAAACACTAGACAGATGTTAACTGCTGCTGTTACTATTATTATCAGCTTATATGAGAATTAGTGAAACCATAGAATAAGACAGCTAAGACTAAGACAAATGGTCTTAGGTTCTTACTTCAAAGTAAATAGTAAGTTGATTATATTTCAGTGCACTCTAGTTCTTTTCTTGCCTACTTGACATTAGAAACAAAACATGAGAAGTCAGTGTTGTGGTGCAGCAGGTTAAGCTGCTGCATCCCATTCATATGTGCATGGATTCGAGTCCCACCTGCCCCACTTCCCATCCAGCTCCCTGCTGATGTAGTTGGGGAAGCAGTGGAAGATGGCCCAAGTTCTTGGGCCCTTGCACTCAAATGGGAGACCTGGAAGAAGCTCCTGGTTCCTGGCTTCCATCTGGCCCATTTGTGGAGTGAACCAGTGGATGGAAGAGCTCTCTCTCTCTCTCACTCTTTCTCTCTGTAACTCTGTCTTTCAAATAAATAAGTAAATCTAAACAAACAAACAAACAAACAAAAACAGAACATGATAGAGTGGAAAAAATGTAGACCCTGCAGTTAGAGTTGTGCTCAAACCCTTTCTTGAACTTTTTGAGGGACTTGGCCAATTATTTAAGCTTCCCAAGACTCAGTTTACCCATCTAGGAAGTGGCAACAACAGCAGTTAACTTGCAGTGTTGCCTTTCCTCACCGGGCCGTCCCATCCCCTCCTGTGTGCACAGACAATCCTCCAGAGTACCTGGAGGGAGCCTTCACCACATTTCGCCTCCCTCACTATAGCGTACACTTCTTCCTTGAGGTGAGCCTTTTGTCTTTCAGTCTTTGACTTCTAGGGCAGCCTGTGGATGCAGCAGGTGCTTATAAGAGCTTGCTAGCCACTTCAATGAAAGAATAACCGAGGGGCTCGCGCTGTGGCATGGCAAACTCAAGTGCTGCCTGCAGCACTGGCTTCCTATATGAGTGCTGGTTCGAGTCCCAGTTGCTTCACTTACAATCCAGCTCCCGGCTAATGCATCTGGGAAAACAGTGGAAGATGACCCAAGTGCTTGGGCTCCTGCACCCACATGAGAGATCCAGAAGAAGCTCCTTGCTCCTGAGTTTGGCCTGGCCCAGCCCTGGCTGATGCAGCCATCTGAAGAGTGAACCACAGAATTGCACACTCTCTCTTCCTCTCTCTCTGTAACTCTGACTTTCAAATAAAATGAATAAATATTTTAAAAAATACTGAAAATGAAGGAAAAATAGAGGTAATAGAGAAAATGAAATTCCCTAATTACACATGTTCTGGGGAACAATAGCAGCAGCTGTATCACAGCTGTGTTCTAAGAGGAGGTTTTTTCCCACTGCTGTGGATGTAATTTGGTTTCTCTGCCATCCAATTAGTGGTGTTACAATGTATCACACTATAGTCCCAAGTCCCCTGGGCTTGTGTTATCTAACTTGTTTCTAAACTATTCCTCTGAATGGAAATCTGTTCTTAAATTATCAGGCAGAATAAAACCACTCAGTCATAAAAGAATCTCAAGCACAGAGAAATTAAATTAAAAATAAATCCAGAACATATGGCAAGTGTTTTTTTAAGGTTTATTTATTTTATTTGAAAGGCAGAATTACAGAGAGGCAGAGGCAGAGAGAGAGAGAGAGAGAGAGAGAGAGATCATTCATCTGCTGTTCACTCCCCAGATGGCCACAATGGCTAGAGCTACACCGAACTGAAGCCAGGGGCCAGGAGCTTCTTCTGTGTCTTCCTACACAGGTGCATGGGCCCAAGGATTTGGGCCATCTTCCACTGCTTTCCCAGGCCATAGCAGAAGCTGGATCAGAAGTGGAAAAGGCAGGTCTTGAATCGGTACCCATATGAGATGCCAGTGCCCCGGGCCAGGGTGTTAACCTGCTGTGCCACAGCGCCGCCCCAGGCAGGTGTTTTCTAAAACCAACCCCATGTGGAAACTGAGGAATGGCTGCAAAATTCACATAATGGTATTAGTTGGGTAGGGTCACGTATTAGTCAGGGTTATCCAAAGAAACTCTTCTGAGCAGCAGGATGTGTATGGGAGTGAGGGGAGAGCGAGGGATTTATCCTAAGCAACCTGTCCATGCAGCTGTGGGCGTGCAAGACCACAGCCTGCAGGGCAGCCTGGCAGGCTGGAGACCCCAGGAAGGGTCGCACTTGGAGTCCAAAGGCAGCCTGCAGGATCCCTTCCTGCTGGGGGTGGGGAGTGGCTGTGATCCTTTGTTCTAGTACAGCCTCCAGCTGATTGGATGAGGGCAAACTACATTACGGAGGGTAATCTGCTTTACCCAAAGTACACCGATTAAATGTTAATCTCCTCCAACGAAACACCTTCACAGAAACATCCAGAATAACGTTGAACCAAATGTCTGGACACCGTAGCTAAGCCAAGCAGACCCGGAAAGTCAACCGCCACGGGCTGCCACAGCAGAACTGTGTTGCTCCAGACCTGGAGGCTCTCAGCCACCATCACGGTGCCAGAGGCTTGGTTCCTTCCGAGGCTCTCTCCTTGGCTTGACGATGCCGCCTTCTCCCTGTGTCTGTGTCTAATTCATCGGGCTTACCCCGGCACAGTCATCTGAACTACGAGAGCTCAGGAAAGACCCCCTCTGCAAATGCAGCCACATTCTTATATACTGGGGTGTGTGTGTATGTGTGTGTGTGTGTGTGTGTAGGATTTCGACCTGAGAGTCTTAGGAGAACACATTTCAACCGACAGCACTCACTATACATCTGCTCAAAGTGTACAATTCAGGGTTTTCAACACTGAAGATGGAGGGTCTACAGCTGTATTTACAGCTGAGGAGACAGGCCCAGGGGTTAGCCCAAAGCTGGGATGCAGCTGAGGAAAACCAGGTAGCTTCCTGGAGGGAAGCATCGAAGACATGCTGGACGGTCACTTTCTCACTTTCTTAGTTGTACTATTGTTTTTTCAAGTTTCAAAGTAACAATGGATACTTTCAGGGACTTTTCCAGCTATCTAATTTTTTTAAAAAGACCTATTTTATTTATTTGAAAGACAGTTACAGAGAGACAGAGGCAGAGAGAGAGAGAGAGAGAGGTCTTCCATATGCTGGTTCACTCCCCAGATGGCTGCAATGGCTGGAGCTGAGCCGATTTGAAGCCAGGAACCAGGAACTTCTTCCGGGTCTCCCATGTGGGTGCAGGGGCCAAAGGGCTTGGACCATCCTCTGCTGCTTTTTTGGGCACATTAGCAGGGAGCTGGATTAGAAGTGGATCATCTGAGATTGGAGCCAGTACCCATATGGGATGCCGGGGCTGCATGCCAGGGCTTTAACCCACTGCCTCACAGCGCAGGCCCCATCAGCTATCTGAATTATAATTACAATGCATGATTTCTCCATGGCATACCCCACAGAGACGCCAGCTGTGTGGTTGTGCCCCTGGATATTTGCTTCTTCTCTGGTTCACTGGCCTGTTACAGTCTTAGCAGTTCTCAAGTTGTGTTTATTGCCCCTGGTTGCATGTACAAAACACTCTTCTTGGCTAATAAAGAGCTCTACACATCACAAACATCAGCTGCTTGGCGACATGCCTGAAGTTTAGCTCAAAACACAAATATCAGGAAAGAGCTTTATCAATTGTTCAGAAAAACCCAAAATTATCCCCACTTGGAAGGGACAAACCAATTAATTTTATGTCTCTTATTTAGAAAGGACAATGTGAAATGTCAAGATAAACTATGTGATGGGTTATGTGGTTTTTGGATTTGTAAAAAAAAAAAAAAAAAAAAAAGGAGGGAAAGCCTGGGCCCTCAGCCTAGGGGTTAACATGCTCACGTCTCATATCACAGTACTTGACTTTGACACCTGGCTTCAGTTCCTGACTTCAGCTTCGCGGTAACGTACACCCTGGGAGGCAGCAGGTGACGGCTCAAGTACTTGGGTCCCTGCCACTTATATCAGGGATCCAGATAGAGTTGTGCAGCTCCTAGCTTCAGTCTGGCCCAGCTCTAGCTGGTGTGGGCGTTCGGGGGAGGGAAAGGGGCTGGGGATGCTACCCCTCCTCGTGCTCTGCGTCCCATCCTCTCAAATAAAAACAAAACAAAGCAGATAAAATAGGAAAGAAGGGTTTCCCTTCTAGTCAGGTGCATCCCCACCTGATGCTTTCAACCTTTAATTGCTTGTTACATTACACTAAAGTGACTCTGGGCACATCATGCAGCAGCCACCCTCAAGCATCTAGCTCCATGGTTTTCAAGCGGTGAGGCTGTGAAGTTTGAGAAGGCCCACCCAACACACTATTTTTTTTAATAAGATAACTAAAACTAATAAATGAAATTATTCCTGGGTGTTGAGGTTTCCAGTAAAACAAGCCTCATAGACGACAAAAGTTACAAGGGACTGAGAACACCCTTTGCAGTTAGGTGCAATAGGGGAGAAGCAAATACTTTTCAGCAGGGTTAATACAACTGGTGACATCTGGTCTACCAGACTTAGCAAAATGAAAAGTTAGGCACAGTATAGTCTCTGCTACAAATGCATCCAGGTTTGTCCTCTCTTTATAACAGAGTAGCCCCAACATCAAAGGGCTGCAGAATTACATAATATGCTCAGAATAGCCTGTGGTTGGGAGGCTGAACACAGCCCCATCACCAGGGTCAAATACCTTCAAAGAGATAGGTTTAAAGCAGTACTTTGGCTTGGCTTTGCGGTGCAAGGATGTTCCAGGCCTAAAATCTGGGCAGAGGCCCAGCACTTCTTGAGTCAAAGTCAGAGCTCGGTCAAAGCTGCTGCTATACCCCTGTGCCAGCGCACGCCCCTCCCGCTTCACAAGGCTCTCTCCACACTCAAATCCCCAGCTCCTCAGGGTGAAGAATAGAAGCAGAGACGTGAATTAGCTTCAATCTAGAAAAAGACGCAGATGCTACAAAGGCACACACCTCTGCTCAGTGCGTTTGCCATTCTTGCTCTCCAGGAAGAAACACAAACCTTGTCAGCTCCTCACAAAGGCAGCCAAAAAGAACAACCCAGGCCAGTTACAGATCGGCTTTTGCTTCTGTATGTTATTATCTATTACCAGTAAAAGAAGAAGCTCTCTGGATTAATCAAAGTTCTTTAGAGAAAGAGAACAGAGGTATTTACGATGATCTCTTTACACATGTGTGTGCATCACATATGCAGTACAGATGCATGTGAAAATGTCTAATACAGAGTCTTGGCTCGCATGACCGTGGAGGCCAAGGAGCCCCACAATCTGCCATCTGTGAGCTGGAGACCCAGGATCGCTGGTGGTTGCTGGTTAGTGGCCTGGGAGCTGGAGAGCTGACAGCAGAGATTCTGGTCTGGTTTGAAGGATTCAGAACCAGGAGCACCGAGGGCAGATGATGGACCTCCCAGCTCCAGCAGTCAGGCAGAGAATGAAATCCATCTTTTTTCACTTTTTCTTTTTTATTTGAGAGAACAGGGTGATAGAAAAGTAGGGAGAGACACGAAGAGACAGAGGGAAAGAGAGAGATCTTCCATCAGCTGATTCACTTCCCAACAGTTAGGCCTGGACCAAGCTGAGGCCAGGAGCCAGGAACTCCATCTGGGCCTCCCAAGTGGATGGCAGGGACCCAAGTACTTGGGCCCAGGGTGTGTGTGCATCAGCAGGAAACTGGATTGAAAGGATAAGCAGGACTCAATCCCAGGAATTCTAATAAAGGATGCAGGCATCCCAGGCAGCAGCTTAATCCACTGCACACAACACACTTAATCCACAACACCCAGCCCTCACCTTTTAACTCTACCCAGGCCCCCAAAGGACTGGGTGATGCCTACCCACATTGGGGAGGATCAGCTGCTTAACTCAGGCCACTGATTCAACTGCTAATCTCTTCTGGAAGCACCCTCTCAAACACACCTGGAAATAATGTTTAATCAGCTGTCTGGGCATCTTGTGACCCAGTCAAGTTGATAAATAAAATTAGCCATTCCACCACCATTAACAACAGATTGGTTTTCAGATAAGTGCATTAAAATGTGGAATCCTGAGAGTACAGGACAGATTGACATCAAGAAGCAGCAGCATGAAATATTAGGATCCAAACATTTTCTTCATTCAACTTACAGCTCAAGCTTCCCCTATCCATTTGTCATCAATGTGTAGATATTATTTTCTTGAAAAGTTTCCTGGCCATCCTTCCAGTGTCAGAGAGTGGAAGCCCTCAGCAACCACTCACTGATGATAGCATCTCTTAGTCTGCGCTCCTCTCTGCACCCTATTTGCCAGATACCCCTGAAATACTGTCTTCATTTATTCATTCAACTTGAACACCTAGAGTGACAGCCCCCAGTACCTCTTCAATATCAATCTGCAGTCCACTACTGTCTTTTCAAGACCCTTCATCACTGAGCTTCCTCCTGGAGACTTTCACCTCCCCGGTTGACTCTGTTATAAGCCTGCACAGGGTGTAACACAGAGCAGGCAATGAATAAATTCCAACTGTACGAACCAATAAACTTGAAGCTCACGGAGCAGGTCATATCGGCCCCTGGGTTACACTTGTAATTGCTGGAGCAGACTAGTTAGTGAGTGGGATGGGTGTGTGAGAAGGTGAAAAGGCACAGAAAGGGATGTTTGGTCAGTGCTTGGCAAGATTTTGTAAGTTCTTCAGTGCCTTCTTGGGCACAGAACAATTTGACCACAACTGTTGGGGTGGGCATTTGATGCAGAAGTTGAGACACTGCTTGGGACGCCCATATCTCATATGAGAGCACCTGGGTCAAGTCCTGGCTTCACTCTGGACTTTACCTTCCTGCTAATGTTCCTGCTAATGCACTGCTAATGTCATGCAGAAGATGATGACTCAAGTGGTTGGGTTCCTGCTACCTATATAGGAGACCTGGATTAAATTCCTGGCTCCCAGGCATTTGGGGAGTGAACCACAGAGGAAAAGCCTCCCTTCTGTCACTCAAATAAAATTAATAAATAGGTTTTTAAAAAAATACACTTTCTGAGAAGTATTTATAAATAACAGCACAGATTTAGAGATGATGAAATTTGATATGAAAAGTAGTCCTGGCGCCAAGAGATCATTGACTTACTTTGTTATATAAACTTGCACACAAATCACAATCACTATAAATAGGGCCACTTGAAAATACAAAAATAAAGGACATGTAACATTGGGAAAACTACTTAACATTTCTGAGCCTCAAACTACTCATCTTAAGTTGAGATTGAAGAAATCATATGATCTCTGAGTTTCTGTCATTCTTTTTTTTTTCTTTTTGAAGATTAATTTATTTATTTGAAAAGCAGACAGACAGACAGAGAGGGCCCCAAGAGCCAGGTCTGTGCCAGGCCCAAGCCAGGAGCCAGGGACTCCACCTAGTCCAGGTCTCCCACATGGATGGCAGTGGTCTAAGCACTTGGGCCATCTTCCACTACCTTCCCAGGTGCATTAGCAGGGAGCTGCATGGGCAGTAGAGCAGCTAGGACTCAAACAGTGCTCCAGTATCAGATGCCGGCATCAAGTGGTGACTTAACCAGCTGCACCATGTGCTGGCCCTACTTCTGTTCTCACATCATCTGATTCTGTGTGTAAACAGTTACTTGTCTACTCCTTAAATCAGCAAGTTTTTTAGTTTGAACATTCAATTTACAATTGCATAGACCAGACAGTGCCTTTGAAATCGGAGAAGAATCCCTAAATTTTACACTGAAATGTGGCCCCTTGAAGTTCCCTAGAAATGCTATCCCAGGTGCCACATGTGCTACCGGAATTTGGGGTGCGTTATGATTTCACCACAGGCTTATTACTGAATCCCCGATATTAATAAGCCCAAGAGGGTTCTTGCCTAATATTTAGAGAAGAATTCTAAATACCGGCACAGATAAACGAGGCAGCATGGTACGTTTTAAGCTTTTATTTAGTGAGAAAGATGCATAGGAGAGTGAGAGCTTTATTTAGGAGAGGTGAATAGGGGTTCATACCAAGCACCAGGAACCAGCCATGTGGAAGAGCATCTAGGCCTGTATCTGGGCCAGGAAGCCTAGAGCACCTGGCCCGAAGGCCATGCACCCTGGAGGCGCGGGGCTACAGCAAACCCCCTCCTGACAAGAGGCCAGGGAAGAAGAGCCGGCCGGACCACACTGTGTCCCGGCTTTTAACCCACTTCCAAAGGGGAGTGGTGAATTAACCTGATTGACTGATGGGCATTCAGATATGGTCAGGTAGGGGAATGAGGCCACAAAGGGGCGTGGCAAAGGCATCAGTTAGGGGCATGAGGTCACACAGGGGCGTGGTGAAGGCGTGGTCTTCCAGTTCACAAATCCAGTCAATTTTAATCTGTATGCCTGTCTACTTTACCTTCACTCCGGGCTCTTGTTTTCTGTGTGATTTTCCCAGGATTGGAAGCCCTGTATTCATGAAAGGAAGGAATTGTTTCATTTTCCATACCACCATCCTTCCGACTATCGCCTTCTTAACAAGTCATTTTAAGCCTAGAAGTTTAATCTCTGGATAAAAGAGAATCCTTGCTTCTGACACATTTAAATTAACGGAAAAACTCATTGCATCTCCTTCTTTTTATCATGATGCTACGAAGTGGTGAAAATGTTGTCACGAGCTGGCAATTATTGTTTTCCTGATTTGTTTCTCCTCTGTGTGACCTGGGAATTCCCAATTTACAACAAAGGGACAGGAATAAATGCACCAATTTATCATCCATGAGTACTACAAAATCTAAAATTTCAGCTTGGAGGCCGTTGCTGTGGTACAGTGGGTTAAAGCCCTAGCCTGCAGTGCCGGCATCCCATATGGGCACTGGTTCAAGACCCGGCTGCTCCACTTCCCATCCAGCTCTCTGCTATGGCCTGGGATAGCAGTAGAAGATGGCCCAAGTCCTTGGGCCCCTGCACCCGCATGGGAGACCTGGGAGAAGCTCCTGGTTTCAGATCGGCCCAGCTCCAGCCATTGTGGCCATTTGGGGAGTGAACCAGCAGGTGGAAGAGCTCTTTCTCTCTGTTTCTCTCTATCTCTCAAATAAAAATAAATACATCTTTAAAAGAAAAAAATTTCAGCTTGGGAAGGTATATGAATTGGAAGTAAGGATACTTGGGTTCATGCAGCCATCAGAAAGACATGTTCTTTCCCACCACACTGCCCAGTTATCAAAAAGACAGCTGAAGACTGAGGAGTTCTGCTATTCTGAGGGTGAGGGATGGGACTTACCATGGTTAAGTGTATCCATTTGATGAAATACAATTAAAATAACTCACCTCTGTGTGTTTGTCGCCACTCTTCAACGCTCAATACAAAAGTCCCCTCCCCCGGGGAAGTCCCCTCCCCTCCAGCCGGGAGCAATTCATCCCCTCTTGAACTTCCTCAGTATTTGCTGCCGTTTTATGGCACTTTGCATCATCTCCTACCATGATGTTGTGGTGAAATATGCCAAAGTCTGGTTTCCTGCACTAGACTGTCGAGTCCACGGGGTCAGAGACTAGTTTTCTGGATACCATGTTCAGGACACGGTTAGCAGGGTATCCTGCAACCACACAGATTCTCAGCAAATCGAGGGAAGATGGAGCTGACGTGAAGGGGAGAACGAAGTGTGTGACGTCCAGGACGGCCCTCCCTCCGAATGGAGCATTCCTGGAAGGGAGGACTCAGGACAGAGTGAGGCAGCAGAGGGGAAAGCCAGCGGGGTTAAGAACCAGCTCAGTGAGGAAAGGGACTGTGTCTAAACAGCCCAGGCTCAGAGAGAGCGTAGCGAGGAAGGGCCTGGGTACACGTGTCTCTGGCGGTGAGTCAGCCTCAAGTTGACCTCAGGGTTTGTCCTTCTCTCCTCCTCTCACCTGTTGCTGTCCAAGTCCCCTTGCTGACTGTGTCTAATTGCAACCCTTAAAGAACTCAGAGACAGGGCCGGCACCGCAGTTCAGTAGGCTAATCCTCCGCCTTGCGGCGCCGGCACACCAGGTTCTAGTCCCGGTCGGGGCGCCGGATGCTGTCCTGGTTGCCCCTCTTTCAGTCCAGCTCTCTGCTGTGGCCCGGGAGTGCAGAGGAGGGTGGCCCAAGTGCTTGGGCCCTGCACCCGCATGGGAGACCAGGATAAGCACCTGGCTCCTGCCTTCAGATCAGCGCGGTGTGCCGGCCGCAGCACGACGGCCGCAGTGGCCATTGGAGGGTGAACCAACGGCAAAAAGGAAGACCTTTCTCTCTGTCTCTCTCTCTCTCTCTCACTGTCCACTCTGACTGTCAAAAAAAAAAAAAAAAGAACTCGGAGACGGGCATCGGCAGCCTCCCCTCACACTCCGAGAAACCAGGTTAATCCCCTCCCTAGAAATGAAGTGCCGGGCTGACACTGTGGCGCAGCTGATTAATGCCCTGGCCTGAAGCACCAACATCCCATATGGGCGCCAGTTCTTGTCCCAGCTGCTCCTCTTCCGATCCAGCTCTCTGCTATGGGCTGGGATAGCAGTAGAAGATGGCCCAAGTCCTTGGGCCCCTGCACCCATGTGGGAGACCTGGAAGAAGCTCCTGGCTTTGGATCGGTGTAGCTGTGACTGTTGTGGTCATCTGGGGAGTGAACCAAAGGATGGAAGACCTCTCTCTGTCTCTACCTCTCTCTGTAACTCTTTCAAATAAATAAAATAAATCTTTCAAAAAAAAAAAAAGTGCCATCCACATAGACCATCAGCCAGTTCATTCTGAAAGCTCTCCCCTGCGCAAAGAAGTCACCAGAGCATCACTTCTTTGAGGAATCAACGCCAGTGCTGACGATGACAGCCTGTTCGTCCCTGAGCTGAGACACTGTGTAGACACTAGAGCGGGACCTGTGCCAACAGAGTCCTTGGTGCAGAGCTCTCTGTTGCTGATTAGGCTCAAGGTCATATCTCCCACATCCTGCCCGTCAGCCCACGCTTCCCAGTGTAGATCTTATTTCCATCCATGCAAGCTTGGCTTTGTACCAACGAGCCCCATCAGTCCATGGCTCCCAAGACTTGTCTTCCTGGAGCCAGCATCTCAAATTCAACTTGCCTTAGGCCTGGGCTGCTTTTCTTTCTGATTTCTCAATCCTTGATCAGCGTAATTCATTCCCCCAGGTCAGGAGGCCTCGTGGACTTTTCTTTTTTTTTTTTTTTTTTTTTAAGATTTATTTATTTACTTAAAAGTCAGTTACACAGAGAGAGAAGGAGAGGCAGAGAGAGAAAGAGAGAGAGAGAGACAGAGAGAGACGGGGCGGGGGGGTCTTCTATCCTCTGGCTCACTCCCCAGATCACCGCAATGGCTAGAGCTGCACCTATCCAAAGCCAGGAGCCAGGAGCTTCTTCCAGGTCTCTCACGCAGGTGCAGGGGCCCAAGGACTTGGGCCATCCTCCACTGCTTTTCCAGGCCATAGCAGAGAGCTGGATCAGAAGTGGAGCAGCCAGGACTCAAACCAGCGCCCATATGGGATGCTGGCATTGCAGGAGGCGGCTTTATCAGCTACCTCCACAGCACCAGCCCCATCACAGACGCTTCTACAACCCAACCCCAAAGGCTCTTTCTTCCCAGGGCTTCCTCAGCTGCTGGGGTCTTCTCCCTTCTCTGCACCACCCTCGTGGCACAGCAGGTTAAGGCACTGTTTGCATCCCACATGGGTGCCAGTGTGAGACCCCAGTACTCTGCTTTCAATCAGCTTTCTGCTAATGTGCCTGGGAATAAGCATCAGAGAATGGCTCAGTTACTGGGTCTGTGCCACCAGCATGGGAGACCTGGATGGAGTTCCTGGCTCCTGACTTCTGCCTGGCCCAGACCTGGCTGTTGGGACCATTTTGGGAGTGAATCAGCAGTTGGAAGATCTCTGTCTCTTCCCCTTGTCTCTCTCTGACACTCTGCTTTTCAAATAAATCAGCCACTTTTTAAAGGCGGCGGGGAGAGGGTGAGGGCAGTCTTCTAACTTCAGTTTCCGAAGGGAAGCCCACCAAAGCCCTGTCACCCACCTTCCTCTGGCCTGGTCTTCAGCCCAGGACAGGGCAAAACCTGCAGAACGCTGGGCTGCTCCCCGTCAGGCCGTTTGTAGCCACCTCTCAGATTCCCAGTCCTGGGGACTCTGCCTGACCAAAGGAGGGCTGCATTCTGATTTCTCACATCTTTGCAAAAGCCAACTTAATTCAAAACTAGAAAAACTCCTCCCTCTCCCTTTCAGGCTTGCAAAGCTCTATTGTCTATGCCTACTTTGCATTCCCATCTCAGTGTTCCAGCGAGTCCAGGATATTGCCCTATTCTCCTGATTTCTGAATGGCTCCAGAGTGAGCTTTCTAAAGCACATTTCTAGCCACTGCCACTCCTCCCCTTCCAATCCCTCAGAAACCTCAATAACTCTCCATTGCTCACAGAACAAAGACCAAACTCAGCGTGCTCTTCAAGGCTTCCACATTTGAGCCCCAAGCTGCCCTACGTTCTCCCACCCTAAACTCCTGCTAATGGAGCAAGCTCTAAGATTTCACCTGTAATTCTCTGGAATTTATTTCTAATGATCAGAACCTTAGCTATACTTCACGGTTCAGATACAATGACACCGATTACAAAAGCCTCCCTTCCCTTTCCGTATCTGAAATGCTTCTCCCTGTTCATGGCACCCCATGAGCTTCCCCTGTAGCACTCAGCCCCTTTGATTTTATATTATAGTAACTCCTGGACACACCCTAGCTCATCTTCCAAATTTCAAATCCTGCAAGGTCAAGGAAAGCTTCCTTGAATTTGATATCCCTTTCAATACCTAAACCATTACCTTCCATAAAGTTACTTCATAAAGTATTTGTTAATTCCATTACTCCTGGGGTTGGCACTATGCCATAATGAGTAAAGCTGCCACCTGTAATGCCAACATCCCATAAAGGCACCAATTTGAGTCCCGGCTACTCCACTTATGATCCACCTCCCTGCTAATGCTCCTGGGAAAACATCTCCATGGGAGACCTGGATGAAGCTCCCGGCTCCTGGCTTTGGCCTGGCCCTTGGAGGCCATTTGGGGAGTGAACTAATGAGTGGAAGATCTCTCTCTCTGTCTGTCTCACTCTCTCTGTCTCTCTTTCTCTTTGCCTCTGCCTTTCCCTCTCTATTACTCTGCCTTTTAAATAAGTAAATAAATTAAAAAATATATATTTTAGAAATGCATTCATGTAAAAAAATCTATTGCTCCATTAGTGGTAAATTTGCTCAAATTTGTTATAGTTATGTAGATTCAGCTTCCAACTTTCTGCATTCAGGCTCATTTTGTTGGGAAATTATACTGATCACTTCTCAATCATACTCATATTCCAGAGGTTAATCAAATGGGGATAGGCTTCAGTTAGAATACCAAGCGAGAGTTCAGATAACTGTGCAGTGCTGATCCGGCACTTCAGATAAGCACCAGTTCTCACATGTCCCCTGTGAGCCAGGGAGGAAAGAAACTGGAAGGGCAGGGAACAAAGTCAAGGTCTACAGCAAATGAGGGCAGAGATTAGATGTAGAACTTGGCACGGCTGGAGGAAAAGGTTGTGCTGAGATCTCTGGAGCACTGGTTCAGAGCACTTGGGGAGCCACCCATGAAGGTGCTGACTGCATGTCACACACGACACCGGGGAAAGGAGCTCTGTAGACGAATGACTTCCCTGTCAGTGTGTGGAATGAAAAGGCTGAGTTCTGGCCGGGCACTCTGGTCCTTGCCCACTGTGGGTGCTGAGGGAACACAGCACCAACCTGTCCAGGCCTCCACTGTAGTTCAGAGCATGGGAATGACGGGCTGGGGGAAGCAGAAGGCCCTTCTGAGCTGCCACGCTGTCGTCTGGAGAAATTCACTCATGTCTGCAGCAAACATTTGGAGTGAGTGCCTGGGCTGCAGCCCTGGGAAGTACAGAAGAGCCTTGGCACAATGTGCAGGGCAAAACTGACAAGCCTACAAAACAAAACAACCAACGAAGTAGAAGCGGAATAAAGAGGCCAACTCTTGGAGAGTCCAGAGAGTCCTGCTGTGAAATGTGACCTTGACATAGGAGGGGGAAGGTGGCAGGGTGGCAAAGGGAGGGGTAAGAAGGAGGAAACACAATGGACTTGAGACTTTTAATGAAACATCCCTAATCTCACCTGAGCCTCATGATCTGCTGAGAACTGTGAGATACGGGGACATCGAGCAGGTTCAAGCTCAGGTGAATGCAATTATGTTTCACCTACGTGTCTGGATAGAGGACAAATCCTGGGTTCCCTGTGGACCAGCCAGTGCCTACTTCTCACCAGTACTAGCTTTGCATCACCCCTCCCCAGCCCCGGAGAGATGAAGAACCTGAAATGGAAGAAAAAAAAATGTTTGTCTAGACTTCTGATTTGGTATTCAGGGCCTCTTCCCACGACCCTGACATGGAGCATCACATGATAAAAGTGGTATTTTGAAAGACAAGGTAAGCAGCCATTTGTAATACCGAAAGAGAAGGTAGGAGAAATGTGGCCAGTTAGCAGATAGGACAGTTACGGAGGCTGGGGAGAGCGAAGTGATGATCAGGAAGCAGACATGAGCGATGAACTCGTTGCACAGGATCAAGGAAAAGTCAAGTACTTACATTTTGAGCACTCAATAGTGCCACTGAGCACTTTCACAGGTTCATTCAATTTGCTCTTCAGGACAACCCAGCAGAGATAATAAAAGACACTGAGGGGGCCGGCGCTCTGGTGCAGTGGGTTAAAGCCCTGGCCTGAAGCGCCGGCATCTCGTATGGGCACCGGTTCTAGTCTCGGCTGCTCCTCTTCCGATCCAGCTCTCTTCTGTGGCCTGGGAAAGCAGTAGAAGATGGCCTAAGTCCTTGGGCCCCTGCACCCATGTGGGAGACCCAGAAGAAGCTCCTGGCTCCTGGCTTCGGATAGGAGCAGTTCTGGCCATTGTGGTTATCTGGGGAGTGAACCAGCAGATGGAAGACCTCTCTCTGCCTCTACCTCTCTCTGTAACTCTGTCTTTCAAATAAAATGAATCTTAAAAAAAAAAAAAAAAAAAAAAAAAGACATTGCGAGAGCTGCCACAGTGTGAGGCTGAATTTGAATCCAAGTGTCCTGACCCTAAGCCCCATGTTCTCTTCATGACGGTATGGACCTGGAAAAGCAGCACTATATAGAAATATCCCAGGGCCGGCGCTGTGGCCAGCCAGCCAAATTCCTGCCGTCCCACCCCTGCTCCATCACTGCACTACATTTCTGTTCAGGCCCTTGCTTGGCTCCCTTTCCAGGCTAGGAGGTCCCACAACCTCTTAAATATTCTGTGGGCCCCCTTCTTTCTCCTCTTAGTCTCACCCAGACGGTTGCTCCTGCATCCAATACAGCCACTTCCTGCTTCAGACCCTTTCATAACTCCCCATTGTCCTCCCAGCTGACCCTCGCCTCCTCTCCTCTCCTCTCTAGCCTTCCTATGCTCTGCCTTGCTCTAGCTTCTGACTTGGTTGAGCTAAACTTTCATTCTATTCCCTCTGCCTGAAAACCTGTGCACCTCTAAACCCTCGCTGAGCTGACCCTACTCATCCTTTGAAACGTGGATCAGATGCACCCTGAAAATCCTCCTCGGTGCTCAGACAGAGGAAATTTGAGTCACAAGAGATGGCAAGCAGTGAGGACCACAGCGTGCTTTCCCCCACCTGCAGACCACATCCCTAGGCTGTCCCTACCATGACCCTGCCCAAGCCACAGCTGGACCTCTGAGGCCCTAAATAAGACAGAATTTCAGTTTTATTTCATTTAAAAAAATTTATTTTTAAAAATGTATCTATTTGAAAGGCAGAGGGAGAGGGAGACACACAAATGGAGAGCTCTCATCTGCTGGTTCAGTTCCCCCAAATGCCTATACTGACCAGGCCTGGGCTGGGCCCAAGCTGGAAGCTAGGAACTCAATCCAGGTTCCCGACATGGGTGGCAGGAGCCCACTTTCTTAGGCTTTCTCTGCTGCCTCCCAGGGTCTGCATAAACAGGAAGCTGGAGTCAGGTGGTGGAGCCAGGGATCAAACCCAGGCACTCTGATGTGGGACACTGGCATCCTAGCCATAGGCCAATGCTCTTCCCTTTGCCTTTGTTTTCAGGGTAAAGATGTCACTCGTGTTTAAGAGCAAGACCCCGCAAGTCACCGTCTGTCGCTCTCAGCTTTACCGTCTTCCTGTCAGTCAAGCCTCCCTTGTTCACTTCTGTGTCCTGGGAGTCACTGTACCAGCTGCTATTTCCTCTCTGTACCTGATGAATTTCTACTCAGTCTGTGGTTCTGGGCTGGATTCACTCTCCCTGTGAAAGGCTCCTTGGCGCTCTGTGCTCCTCTGTGTAGCACTGATCACAGTTATAAAATCCTACGACTCATTTAAAGTCTCTGTCTCTCAACAGACTCTCAACTCCACGCGGACGAGGCCTAGAGTGGTATTATTTGCTCTTGCAGTCTCAGCACCTGGCTCCATGGCTGGCACCTAGTAGGTCCTTGAATTCACATTAATATGGGCTGAATTAAAATTAATGAATTTCCCCATCCCCTCCCAGATGAGTTAGCTGTCTCTTCTCTATGTCCGCATTATATGAGACTACTTCAAAAGGTTTGTGGAAAAATAAAACTAAAAGATAAGTTCACCTTGGAGGCAGCAGGTGATGGCTCAAGTATTTGGATCCCTGTCACCCATGTTGGAGTCCTGTTACTGGTTGCAGAGGGGAAGGCTGCTGCCAGAGTGAGTTTCATGGGTTCTTTTCATCAGCTTAGTATATAAATAAAAAGCCAGGAAACAATTTGCAAAGAGGCAGAAAATGCATTAGACAGAAAAGAAACTTTTATTTGATTGGCAAGTGACAGTGTCTGGTCCGAGAGGAGAGCAGGTGGAGTGCCCAAGCAGGACACTGGGTTTTTAAGGCATTACTGTTATGTTAATTGGGTCTTTCTGTGGAGGATGCCCATTGGACAGGGGTTTTACATACTGTATGTTGATTGGCTTGGGGCTTATGGAGATAGCAGGGGTCTCCTGGAGACTGTCCATCTCCTTAGGGGCTCAGCCCCCTTCTCTGCTAGCTCTGGGTGAAAGATTGTGGCCACCCTGGAGGTGTGATTTAAAGCCACAAGATCACACATACAGCGCAATAAGCTATTAGTGGTCAGTCTGGAGACAGGCTTTCCAGCCGCAGCTGGCAGCCTGTTTGTGAAGGACATTCTACCTCTGTCTGAGGGGCCCATGGACTCCCAGCCCCAGTGGATGGCCTCAAGACCTGGATTAAGTTTGGGGCTCCTGGTTTCAGCCTGGCCCAGGCCTAGCTGTTGTAGATATTTGAGGAGTGAATCAACAGATGGAATAGCTCTCTCTACTTGTCTCTGTCTCTCTGGTTTTAAAATAAGATAAAAATTTACGAATTAGAATTATTTTTAAAAAGATAAGATTATTTGGGTTCAAACAATCTGAAATGCATGGGTAGTTTCATAATTTTTCATAAATTTCTTAAAACCCCTTGTATGTTGGGGCTGGTGCTGTGGTGTATTGGGTAAAGCCACTGCCTGCAGTGCCGGCATCCCATATGGGTGCCAGTTCACGTTCTGGCTGCTCTGCAATGGCCTGGGAAAGCAGTAGAAGATGGCCCAAGCCTTGGGCCACTGTACCCAGATGGGAGACGCCAAAGAAGCTCCTGACTCCTGGCTTCGGATCGGCACAGCTCCAGCCATTGCAGCCAATTGAGTAGTGAACCAGTGGATGGAAGACCTCTCTCTCTCTATCTCTGCTTCTGCCTCTCTGTAACTCTGGCTTTCAAATAAATAAATAAATAAATCTTAAAAAAAAAAAAAACCCTTGTATGCATGGATCTTAAACATTCTGCACTAGAGACCGTCATTGTGGTGTAGCATGATACAAAGCCTGCATCCCATATGGGATATTGGTTAGAGTCCTGGATGCTCTGCTGTTAATCCAGCCCCCTGGCCTAGAAAAGAAGCTGAGGATGGCCCAAGTACTTGGGACCCTGCCATTCATGTAGGAGACACAGATGGAGCTCCAGACTCTTGGCTTCAGCCTGGCCCAGCCCCAGTCATTGCGCCCTTGGGGAAGTAAATCAGCTGATGGAAAATCTCTCTCTCTCTCTGCCACTCTGCCTTTCAAAGAAATAAAGAAATCTTTAAAAATAAGAAATAAAAAATGTTTGCACCAAAAAAAACATCTTTTAATTCCATTTTCCATGAACTTCTTCAAGTCCCTCATATACTGTAAAACTCAATTCTGTTGTTGCACTGGCACTGTAATTATCTGTGGGGATGTCTGTTTTTCACCTCTCTTCATCCTAAGTCCTTCACCAGCCAACCCCTCCACCATTCACCAGCTCCTTGGGTGCAGAGGTAACCATACATTTTTTTGAAACCAAATCGGTGCTCAAAAAACCTTTACTGAAGAATGGAGCCCATTGAAGGAGAAAGACTAAACCAAAGGTTCCATTCACAGCAGAACACAGGATGTGGTCATCTCCATGGAGTTTAGTATTAAACTGGGGACCACTCTCAACTATGAGGCAGGCACAAGAGGAGCTGGCAAAGGCAAGGCAAGCACCCAGCAGCGGCAGTGCCAGTGCCAGGGGAGCCAGGAGAAGGAAAGCAGTTAGCTGGGTCCAGTTTTGCTGAAAGAATGAGGAAGCTGAGGGCTGAGAAAAGTCTGAGCTCCACTGACAGAGGAGGAACTTGTGCACAAGCTGTCTGCATGAAAGCTGAGATGCTAGAAGTTGGATTGCGTGAGATGAAGGAGGGTTGACACCCCAGAGGGGGCGAATCTGTGGGTCGCTTGTTGAAAGGACTTGGACAGAGAAAAAGGAGCTCCAGAGTGTTCTTTTTCTCACTGTCTGTTCTCACTTCTCCTTCCTGTGGTACAGAACAGGCTGAGAGTCATGGGGTCTGTTCAGTTTCCCGTTTCTCATGGTTGGCATAATGCTTTTTGAATGTTATTTTCACAGCTGGCATGAAGCAAGATGCTGTTTTTTCCCCACCTCACACAAGGAATACTGCTGCTCCTGTGTCAATTCAGAGGATATGAATGAAATATTAAAACACAAACAAGTTATTTTTCTTTACAAAAGAAATAAATATGTGTCTACCAGAAAAACTTGTAAATCACTTTTTAAGAATTCTTGTGGTAGGCTTTCAAAATGTGTTTTACAGGAATTACTCCAAGAGTCTATATATCAGGAACAAATTGCTTACTTGACATGTCTAACACTATATGCCCTAGGCATAAATTCCTCTAAAAATACCTAAAACAAGTTCTCTAAATAGTAAACCTTGGAGAGATTTGGCTAATTTTTAACTGGAAAGTAACCTCCCAATGTTAATTGGTTAAACTCTCACTCACGTCCTAATGCAAATTCACCCAGCACCTGGCAAGCCCAAGTAATGTTGCCCCATGAAAAGCTCAACAAATTAAAATAGAGTCACAAAAAGTCACAAAAGTGAAAGTCACAAAAGTGAAAGTCACAAAAGGCCTGCTGATGGAGAACGTCTCCACATGACCTTGAAGCTGGAGATGTGACCCAAGAAGCTGGTTTCTAGTACAGCAAGTTGAATTTATAAATTGTTGACAGGTTAAACAGGATTCTTACCTGAACCTCGAAGAAAACTGGTACAATACCACAGGAGGTTTTTGGTTTTGTTTTTTTTTTTTTTTTTTTTTTTTTTTTTTTTTTTTTTTTAGTATTTATTTGTTTATTTGAAAGTCAGAGTTACAGAGAGAGGGAGAGACAGAGAGAAAGAGCTTCCATTTGCTAGTTCATTGTCCAGATGGCCACAATGACCAGCACTGGGCCAGACTGAAGCCTGGAGCCAGGAGCTTCTTCTAGGTGTTTCATGTGGGTAGCAGGGGCCCCAGCACTTGGGCCATCTTCTGCTGCTTTTTCCAGGCCATTAGTAGGGAGCTGGATCAGAAGTGGAGAATCCGGGACATGAATCAGCACCCATATGGGATGCTGGCATTGCAGGCAGCTTTACCTGCTACATCACAACACCAGTCTCCCACAGGAGTGCTTAAGCATAAGCAGTGTGTGAACCTGGATTGGAAAAATATATTTATTTCCATCAATTTACAACTGGAATTTAACTTTTTTCCAATCATAAATATAGGCAACAAAACATGAGGATTAAACAAATTATTGATCCTATCACTTTACAATTGCTGCAACTACTTTGAAATATTATTACCAGTTGCTGGTCTTACCATTAGATTTATTAAATGCATTATAGGATAGCACATATATTATTATACTACAGATTTGGGGTTTAAAATTATTTTGTTACTTTGATTCATTGCAATTGGATTCTGCAAATTTTGTTTTATGTGTTGAAAAAAATCATTTTATGAAGTCTCTAGATTCCAACAATGATGTCCAGTGCACAAAAATAGTTAAGAATCTGTGATTTGGTTCTTTTTTTTAAAAAAAGGATTTATTTATTTATTTTTTGAAAGTCAGAGTTACACAGAGAGAGAGGCGAGGCATAGAGAGGGACCTTCCATCCGATGGTTCACTCCACAGTTGGTCGCAACAGCTGGAGCTGTGCTGATCCGAAGCCAGGAGTCAGGATATTCTTCCAGGTCTCCCATGCGGGTGCAGGGGCTCAAGGACTTGGGCCATCTTCCACTGATTTCCCAGGCCATAGCAGAGAGCTGGATTGGAAGTGCAGTGGCTGGGTCTCGAACCGGCGCCCATATGGGATGCCAGTGCTTAAGGCCAGGGCGTTAACCTGCTGCGCCACAGCGCCAGCCCCTGTGATTTGGTTCTTTATGAATAAATTTGAAGACCCATTATTTTTTATTTCAGATGCAAAGACATGAGCAACTGATTCTATTTGCACTATTTGGTAGCTTTAACAAGTTGGAGCTTAAATGTCCTTTTTGCAAAGTCCTGTTACTTAGGAAACATCATTTAGTTCATGTTCTTCTGTGCAATCTATTATAATTTTGGCTCAAGTGCAAGAAAAGAAAGATATTCTACTTCCCTTTAGATGCCTATTAATCCAGAATGCTCCCAGTTAATTGCTCGGACTGGTGCAGATTCCACCATGCCCAAGTCCTAACATGAACCAATAGAATTGAGTCAAACCTCCAGGAAGATCCTGGGATATCCTAGATATTCCTGAGAAAACTGACAGCCACATGAAGAATATCTGAAAGAACTCTCAGCTCAGGTGGTCAGGTTGGCATAGAAGGTAATTCACTTCAGAAAGCATTTCAGAATGCTAGCAAGCCTGGGGCCCGTTTCATGGTACAGCTAGTTAAGCCACTGCCCCAGATGCCTGCATCCCATACAAGCACTGGTTTGAGTCCCAACTGCTCCATTTCAGATACAGCTGTTTGTTACTGCCCCTGGAAAGGCAGCAGAAGATGGCTAAAGTGCCTTGCTCCCTGCCACCCATGTGGGAGACCTGGCTGGAGTTCCAGGTTCCTGGCTTCAGCCTGGCCTAACCACCACCATTGCGGTCATTTGGGGAGTGAACCAGGAGATGAAATAACTCTTTCTCTGTCTGTCTCTCCTTTTTCTGTCACTCTGCCTTTCAAATAAATAAATAAATCTTAAAAAAAAAAAAAAAAAAAAAGGAGGGGTTGGTACTATGGCGTAGCCAGTAAAGCTGCCGCCTGCAGTGTCAGCATCCCATATGAGCGCTGATTTGAGTCCTGGCTGCTCCACTTCTGATCCAGCTCCCTACTAATGTGCCTGGGAAAGCAGTGGAAGATGGTCCAAGTGCTTAGGTCCCTGCACCTACGTGGAAGACCTGGAAGAAGCTCCTGGCTCCTGGCTTCAGTTTGGTTCAGCTCTGGCCATTTGGGAAGTGAACCAATGAATAGAAGATCTCTCTCTCTTTCTCTCTCTCTCTCTCTGTAACTCTACCTTTCAAATAAATAAAACTTAAAAATAAATACTGGGAGTAAAGAAATATACTGAGTGAGAAGGCACACGTAGGAAGCTTCTTTTGTGGTTACAGAATGTCTTGTAGTAAAATACATAGAACCATCCATATAACAATGTTAAAGCTATTTTTAGGAATTGATACCCATGCAACAAAGAACTTATCATTTGTTGCTTTGTAGGAAAAGATATTGAATAATCAAACCCAGTTTATGTATTTTGGTGCCCCTATTTTACTGTATCTGCTGTAGCTGCTCTTTTGGGGACAGGAGTCTTGAACATTTTACAGAAAAAATGTCTCTGTACTGCCCCCAACAGATAGAAGCGCAGAGGTAGCTTTTCAGACTTATATATCCTAACAGCTATGAAGCCTGAAGGTGCTATTGCTCTTACGCAGTTATGTTCAGCAAGCTAGGAACACATTTGTGTGATCAAAGCAAGCATTCCTGGTACTTCATCCCCGAGACATCGGAGACTTTGCAGCCATCTCATTTGATGCAAACTTTCTACCTGGTGTGTAGTTCTGCTACACATGGAATGAATGAACAGTAAAATGGCACTGCTCATGACTTAAGCATAATACACCTTCAGTGTGGGGATGAAATGAACAACTGTGGATTGCCTTGGCACAGGAACCACTTGAAGATAAAGACAGCATCATGGACTTCTCATTATCCCCTATCTAGAAATAAAAATCTATTCCCAGCAATGAGTTCACAGAATCCAGGGCATCAGAGGGCCTCCATGGTTGTGGTTCTATGCATGGTTCCATGGGAACCACAGGGCCATGTTGCTCCAAGCACATTCTGGGGTTTGTTTGTTTGTTTTTTTAAACAAGCTTCCTGGTGATATCAGTGCTGCCTCTCCCAGAATCATCTCACGAGGAGTTACAGATAATGATGAAGCCAGTACTAGGATTTATTTCTTCATCTTTGTTTATTTAAATTTCATCCACTTGACAGAGAGAGAGAGAGAGAGAGAGAGAGAGAGAGAGAGAGAGAGAATCTTCCATCCACTGGCTCACACACTCAAATACCCACTACAGCTAGCAGTGGGCCAGACTGAAGCCAGGAGCTGGAACTCCATCTAGATCTCCCATATAGCTGGCAGCGGCCCAAGCCCTTGAGCCATCATCTGCCTTCCAGAATGCATGAGCAAGAGTGATGGATTGGAAGCAGTGTATCTGGGACTTGAAGCGACACTTGGATATGGGATGTGGGCTTCGCAAGCAAGAGCTTTACCTGCTGCCCTAGAACGTAAGTGCCAGGACTAGGATTTAGAGTAAGTGACACCAAGAAGCCTACAGCTCAGGGAGATTTCAAGGCCAGCCTTGGCAGGATCAAATTACTTTCATAGAATAAAGAGGGTATTTCCCACAAAGTCATGGCGCTACTCAATTTTTACTTTGCTCCTTCTAGGTTAACCTAATCAAGTACAGGAAAATATTGAAGTATTATTTTTCCTCTAGGAATAAATGTCCTTTTATTGTTAATGAACCTATAATGTTAATGTCTTTGTTCTTCACAAAGATTTTTAGAACTTTAAAATATTTTAGTAATGAGGATACTGCTTATTAAGGTATTCATTTACCCTGCAGACAGCCTTAAAAGTTATATTTACTTTAATTATATAAAGACTTGCTAGTACATTTTTGGGGGTAATTACCACCACTTACACTTCATTGTATTTTGGGAAAACATTATTTTTTCTTAATGATAGTACTTACCTAAACAAATGTTTTTGTCTCACTTCCAGATGAGGCCAACAGAAGGTTTGTTTCCTCAGTGTCTAGAACAAATGCCTTTAGACACACTGTTTACTTTCTCTTGGATTTTGAAAAAGTTTGCTTTTTTAATGATCCTAATTTATTGGAGAATAATTTGCAGCAGTGCAGTTAGCTTTCATTATTAATGGTTTCTATTCTAAGGTCCATGGAGATGTGTAAATCTAATTATGTGCTTAGCACAACTTACTTATCTGTGTTTGCTACAGATAAAGTGTCAGTTGAAAAGCAACAGTTCTATTTATGTATACTCTCACCACAAAGAGAATGACCTTCCATAATTCTGAGAGACATCAATAATACGGATTTTCCTTAAGGAAACACATCGTGGTGTTTGGATAAAATAGGCCTACTCCATTTTAATGGCAACTGATGCAAAGTTTTTTCCAGGTATCTTTAATTTTGAGGAAGGCTGGCAAATATGTGTCCATTTTGAAATAATTGGCATATATATATACCACTTGAAACTGAAGTAACACCTTGACAGTAGGGACCCCATTTTAGAGCACCCACGACTCCATCTTGAGAAAGCACCCCTGCACCATGAGGCTGTGGTCTGAAACTATGATCTAAAACTCAGACAATAACAGTCTACGGCATCCCACTTGGCAGAGCACAGAGACTCCCTAGCATGATTGCTCAAGCATAAAAACAGGCTGCTGCACCTGGATTAATGATAAAATTGTAATTTGTCTAAGTCCCACATATGATTTAGGTCAGTACCTGGAAGAATGTCAAGATTGCAATTGGAATTGTCAAGATTGTAATTAATACTAGTTTCACATAGGTCTTAGGTCAGCTTGACACTAGCAACCATGTATTCCCTTTCCCCTCCTTGTGGTTTTTGCCTTTATAAACCCTGTTGCTTTGAGCTTTGGGGTTGAGCATTCCTCAGGTCATGAGCCTACTCTCCACCACCAGCAATAAAGGACCATCCAAGTTTATCAGTGTGTGGTGATCCTCTGTTTGCATTCACTCAGGTACAACAAAACGCTGTCAGTTGAAGAGTTTCACAGGGTACTCACCTGGACAAGTGTATTCCAGCACTGGTCACTGCAAGACTCCTCCCACTTCACTGGTGAACAGGCCAAACTAAAAACAAAGCCCAAAATGGCGACTTCAGCTCCCAACAGGACAGAACCCATGCAGACTGATCCTCACTCACACCTTTCTCTTTTCAGTGACGGAAACCAACACCTGTTTGTCATCAATTTGGGCCTTAGGGCTTTGTTTGATTCAGTCTTGTAATCCATGCTTCCTCAAGAAGCATTTGTGTCTTGTTCCTGAGGTTAGTACTATTTGCATTGCCTGCAAAACCATCTGACAACTCTGACAGGGCAGTGAGCTGTATTCTAGGCAGTCAAGAATGAGCACCTCGCTTTTCTTGGGGGGCTCCAATGTAGGACCCCAAGGAGGAAGGCCATAAGAAAGATACTGGATCCACAACAGAGTTCCAGAAGGCATTTACTTCAAAAGAAGCAAAGTAATTTTTTTATTTTACTTATTTGTTGGGGTGATTATAAAATCCAATCCATGCAGTGAGAAGTGCAGAGTATGTAAATCTCAAGCATGATGAACTTTTGCATATGACCACACCCATGAAGCCATCACTCAGCCTGAGATATGGAACATGTGTAGCCTTCAGAAGTTTCCTTTAGGTCTCTTTTCAGGAACCAAACTTGCCTCCTCTTAAAGGTAACCACTTTACTTTTTTTTTTTTTTTTTTTTTTTTTTGACAGGCAGAGTGGACAGTGAGAGAGAGACAGAGAGAAGGGTCTTCCTTTTGCCGTTGGTTCACCCTCCAATGGCCGCCGTGCCTGGTGCGCTGCGGCCGGCGCACCGCGCTGATCCGATGGCAGGAGCCATGTGCTTCTCCTGGTTTCCCTTGCGGGTGCAGGGCCCAAACACTTGGGCCATCCTCCACTGCCCTCCCGGGCCACAGCAGAGAGCTGGCCTGGAAGAGGGGGCAACCAGGACAGGATCGGTGCCCCGACCGGGACTAGAACCCGGTGTGCCGGCGCCGCAAGGCGGAGGATTAGCCTAGTGAGCCGCGGCGCCGGCCTTTACTGACTTCTATCATCAAAAGCATTTCCTTGGGGGGCCGGCACTGTGGTGTAGTGGGTAAAGCCGCTGCGTGCAGTGCCGGCATCCCATATGAGTGCTGGTTCAAATCCCGGCTGCTCTACTTCCGATCCAGCTCTCTCTATGGCCTGGGGAAGCAGAAGATGGCCCTAGTCCTTGGGCCCTTGCACCTGCATGGGAGACCTGGAAGAAGCTCCTGGCTCCTGGCTTTGGATTGGCGCAGCTCTGGCCATTGCAGCCAATTGGGGAGTGAACCAGCGGATGGAAGAACTCTCTCTCTTTCTCTGCCTCTCCTCTGTGTAACTCTTACTTTCAAATAAATAAATAAATCTTTTTTTAAAAAAAGTATTTCCTTAAAGGTTAGTCTTCTATAATTTATTCCATCAGCCATTTCTGTACTCACAATCAAATGTCATAATGGCTAATAATAATTCATAATAAATTTAGTTTTTAAGCATTACAACAAGCCTTACTTAACTAATACATTATCTGCTTAATCCAGGAAGACTGAAATTAATCACTGTACGTAGTATTTCCCCAAATTCCAGTACCATAAAAAGGGTTGCTCTTGAGGCTAGCATTGTGGCACAGCAGGTTAAGCAGCCACCTGCAATGCTGGCATCCCATATGGGTGCCAGTTCATGTCCTGGCTGCTCCACTTCTGATCCAGCCTCCTATTAGTGGGCTTGAGAAATCAGAGGAAGATGGTACAAGTGCTTGGGCTCCCCTACCCATGTGTGAGACCTGGATGAGGCTCCTAGTTTCAACCTGGCTCAGCACTGGCCATTTGCAGGGAGAACCAGCGAATGGAAGAGCCTTCTTTCTCTCTGTCTCTCCCTCTCTTTCTATAGCTCTGCCTCTCAAATAAATAAGTACATATTTTTATTTAAAGGTTGCTCTTTTAAATTATCTTTAAATTTATTTGAGAGGAAGAGGCAGAGACAGAGACAGAGGGAGAGAAAAAGCACCTATCCCCTGGCTCACTCCCAAAAACTCAATTAGATAATCAGGTGTGGGAGTTGCAGAAGCCTGGAGCTGGGGAACTCAATCCTGGTTTCCCCCATTGGCAGCAAGGTCCCAATCACTTGAGCCATCACTGCTGCCTTCTACATCAGATGAGATTGGGTACGTTCAGGGTGGAGGACAAGCACTGTCTTTTTCATTCTTGTTTCCCAATTCTCTCTTCTCAGTAGGAAATTTTACACAGAAAAATGAACTGTGTCCTGAGATCAATGCATGGCACCAGATAGTGGTTCTTAACCTTGTGGGTGTTATCCAAATCACCAAGAGGGCTTGTTAAAATCAAAATTGTTGGGTCTCAATCCCTGAGTTCCTGATTCACTGGGTTGTTGCAGGAATGTCTTTCCCAGCTTTTATTCCACTCTCTGGGGAAGCCTGAGAATCTGCACTGCTAACAACCTGGGGAGGAAGGTGGCCAGGGTCTTGGGTCACATTTTGAGAACTCTTGCATCTAATGCTGACCCTAATTTACCTGCCCAAATAAACCAGATGCTTTCGTCGTTTAATCAAGCACTAATCACATGGGGACAAGGGATGAATGCGGGAAGAAATAATTTTTTAAATTTATTTATTTGAAAGAGTTACAGAAAGAGGTAGAGACAGAGAGGTCTTCCATCCACTGGTTCACTGCCCAGATGGCTACTATTTGGAGCTGTGCCAATCCGAAGCCAGGAGCCAGGAGCTTCTTCCAGGTCTCCCATGGGGGTGCAGGGCCCCAAGGACTTAGGCCATCTTCTATTGCTATCCAGACCATAGCAGAGAGCTGGATCAGAAGAGGAGCAGCCAGGACTAGAACCGACGCCCATATGTGATGCTGGCACTTCAGGCCAGGGCTTTAACCTGCTGCGCCACAGCGCTGGCCCTGGAAGAAATAATTTTTATAAATCCCTTCTCTTGTGGAATTCATAATACACTGTATAAGTACGCAAAGTGGGAATGCAAGAGAATGATCAGGAAACACGTGTGCTGGAGTCGCAAATCAGATTATGTCATTGGTGTAGGATAACTGATTGTTTTAAAGTTCCCAGGTGATTCCAATGCACATTTATATACTCTTACACCAGAGTCCACTGAAAAGATGAGAGTAGAATTTGTCCTTGAGTTACGAAGGGGATTTTAATTGACAGCTTGTAGAGGGGAGGGCCTTCCCAGTCTGGGAAGTGGGATGGCATCATGCTCCAATGCTCTTTCTAGTCTTTGCAAGACATTGAACTGTATATAAAAACATTCAGAATTGTACAGCAGAGTTTGCATGTTCTTTCCACTCCTTAGAGGCAGCCTTGGGTGAATTAACCTCTAAGTACTCAGTTTTCCTATAGGTGAAATGGGGATAACAGTTACACCTACCTCAGACTGTTAAGACAATGAAAAGATTTTGATGTATACAGGAAGAGCCCTAGAGTGATGATCAGCAAATAATAAGCGCTCAGCAAGTGGCAATTGTTATTCACTGAACAACATCCACATGCCAAGCAGGAAGCCTGAATACTTTGTTTGCATCTATATCCTTTTAAATTTACAAAACCCTTACACTTTTCATCTCCTTTACTCTTTTCAACATCTTAGAGATAGGTAGGGAAAGTTTAATCGTGTCCATCTGATGGGAGAAAAGCCATCCAGTTCCCTAAGAGAGTGTTCTAGAGAACACTAGAACTTACACATTCCAAACTCCCAGGATGTGCTCTTTCCTTGGGAGGAAATAAGCAAGCAAGCCAACAAAAAAAAAGTTGTTAAAAAATTGAAACATTTCTCAGATAACTTTCAAACTCCCTCCCCTTGCACCCACACATTCCTACCCACTACAATCCAAATGACCTTCCTTTTATCACTCCCAGATTATCCATAAATGGGATGAATAACACAGGTAGCCCACCCTCTGCTTGGAAATGTATTTCATGTTCAGCCATATTCCGAGTCAAGGACTGTCAGTTCTACTGTCATCTCCTGAAGAGGCCTTGCATTTAGAAGAGGTTCTTTCATTCTCAAGCCTCCAGATTGAGTAAGCCTGAATCCTACTATGTTTCCTGTCTTGTGAAAGAAGTCTCCATTTGTATAATTCAATTCTCATAGGGTTTTCTGTTTGCAGCTATAAACAATTTCTGTCATTATTAAAATGCACAAAAATTCCATTACTGTACTAATAATTTTTAATATTTTCATCTACTTGAAAGGCTGTGTGTATGTATGTGAGAGAGACAGAGACAGAGAGACAGAAACAGAGGGAGACAGGGAGAGAGAATATGAGACTTCTATTTGCTCTGTCATTCCTCAAAGGCCCACAATAGCAAAGGTTGGGCCAGGCCAAAGCAGGGCCCAAGCACTTGCACTATCATCCGCTGCCTCCCAAGGATGCATTAGCAGGAAAATGGACTGACTGCAAGCAGTAACTGGAACTTGAATTGGCACTCTGATATACGATGCAGCAGCTTAACACACTGCACCACAATGCCAGCCCTATAATAATAATTTATACTTCTTTCTTTAGTTTGTAACTATTAGGTCAAATTGAGGATGCCAGATCTAAAGTAGTAGTAGTAGTAGTAGTAGTAGTAGTAGTAGTAGTAGTAATACTTTGGTTCCATATGCCCCCAACCTATTGGATTAGACATCAGATTTTAGATTACTTCTTTTTAAAAATATTGTATATTTGATGCAAGTTTTTGGAGCAACAGATAGAATGCTGCTTGGGATGCCTGGATCTCATATTGGAGTGTCTGGGTTTGAGTCAGCTTCCAATTCCAGTTTCCTGGCATCTCTGCCATTCACCTACATCCTTTATAACAAACTAGTAAATGTAGGTTAAAGTGTTTCCCCGAGTTCTGTGAACCATCCTAGCAAATTAACTGAATACAAAGAGACCTGGTGGCAACATGGGGCATCTGACATAGGAAGTAGGGACAGTCCTGTGGATCTGAGCTCTTAACCTGTGACAATTGGGCACTAGGAGGGATCTTCAGGAAGTTCACAGAAATACAAAGGAAAAATGAATGGACTCTAAAACTTACTGCACCAACACTCTGTATTTCCATGAACCTTTTACATTTCCAGGTACAGCATGTTAGAACTGAGTGAAGTCATAGCACACCCAGCTAATATCCTCTGAAGAATGGGTTGGTGGGTAGAAAGCCACACATGTATTTATTGACCAGAGGTGAATTATCGTATTCTGTGATGACTGAGTGTGTAGTAGCAGAACAACTACCAGTTTGTTTTCCCAGTAACAAACTGTGAGTTTGGCTTTTCAGTAGGAAGCTTTGACCAATCACTGCTTCGAGTGTCTAAGGAGAAGGAACATGCGAGCTGAGCGTCTGTTTCCTTAGCATTAACAGATACTTCATTTCACGAGGTATAAACTGACCTCAACTTAACCAAACTGAAGTCCCATCCCTGCCAGTTCTCTAGAACCCTTCAACCCCGGGGTGACGCCCTTGGAGGACAATCTTTCCAAGACGAAAGGATTTCCCCTCTATGTGAACTTCCCCAAGTTTCCCTCATTCAGCCTCTGCATGTTAGGGTTCTGGTACGCAGGGTGATTTGAGGTCATGACTTTTTCATGGCCACGCCGCGCTGCGGTGCCTGCTAGAGCAGCCCTATCTACCATTTGTCATCTAATTGCAGTGTTCCTTCCCATGCCCCACCCCGCCGTGCGGCACAGTCGTCAGCGTCCAGGCGGGCACCAGCCATCCCACATTCCCATCACTCTTTCTCCACCCGCCTTGCCTCTTTTTTACCCGTTACATCTCTAAGCTTAAAATTATCGTCTCCACTCCTTGCTTTGCGTACACGAACCCAGCGCCAGCCAAGGCTTCTCGGTAGCACCGTTTCCCGATACCTGAGGGAAGCTCTCCTTCCTGAACTCCCCTCGCGGGCGGGCACCGGCAGGAACGCGCGGCGCCGGCCGGGCTCCAGGACGGGCCTTCCTGAGAGGACGCGCACGCTCTATTTATGGCGGCTGTGAGGGCAGGGACGATAGGTAAGGTCCCCGCGGGTCAGCCCCGCCAGCGGCCGCGGCCACTGAGTCCTCCAGGCACGCTGCACAGCTCGGAAACCGCGTCCCTCAAGGGCGGAAGCCTCGCATTTCCCGCGCCCTCCCTCCCCCAGCGGACGTCCGAACTCGCAGCCTCCCCGCGGCCGCTCGGGGAGACCGGCCCCCGGCCGCGCCTGCGCAGAGCCGCTTCTCGCGCGAGCACGCGGCCCTGACCCCCGACGCCCCCGCCGACCCGCGGGGTCGACGCCCCGCCGGTCCCGACTTCCTCCAGGGAGCACTCGTCTTCCTCCTCCTCCTCCTCCTCCTCAGCACAGCCCTTCTCACGCCCTCCGGATGGCGTCCCCGCCCTCAGGCGCGCGCCCGGCTTCTAACAGTAACCTCGAAGAACAGCACGGAGAGAGGTGCGGCCGCCGGCAGCGCAGAGCGGGGAGCCTGAGCGCCGAGCCCCGAGGCGGGCCCCGCCCCCCGCGCTGGCTCCGAGCCTCCCTGCCTCCCATTGGCCGGCGCGTCTGTCCGTCTCCGCCCATGGGGCCGTGCCTGCCCGCGCCGGGTTCCTGGCTACTTCGGCTGGTCCGGGGGCCGCCCACGCCAGTGCGAGCCTGAGCCGGCGCCGGCTTCTAGGAGCTCCGAGGAGGAGGCGGCGGCCCAGGCGGCGCCGGAGCGGAGCATCACCCGGGTGGGCGGCAGAGCCGCGGCCTCTCCTCCCGCGGAGCCACCTGTCGCAGGGCGCGGCAGCTGGTAAGGCTCGGCGCGGCACGCGGTTGCGGGAGGCCTGGCACGGCGCTGCCGGGGCGGGGGCTGTGAGGGGAAGCGGGCGCCGGCCTTCTCCGGGCCGTGGAGCGAGCGTGGCCCGGAGACGTCCGCGTTCGGCGGTTGGGGCGTGAGGAGGAAGGAAGCGGCCTGGGGCGCCGCGCCCTGGGTGAGGGGCGGGCGCGACCCTCGGGCCCGCGGCCAAACCTGGCGCCCGCTTTTGGGGCGCACTCTGCCAGGTCCTGCCTTCGCTGGCGCCGGGGCGCCGCCCCCCACCCCCAGCCCCGCCCGGGGGTCGCGCCCTGTGGCCTCCAGGCCGCGAGCATCCCTCGCTGTCTTCCCCCCGAGACCCTGGACGACTGGTCTGAGGGCTCAAAGCCCCTTGGCTCCCGATCCGGGGTGGGCGAGCAGCCGCCGTCAGCCAGTGTGTGTGTGTGTACGTTCTTGCTTTTGCGGGAAAGTGTGGCTGCAGCCTAGAAAGTTCTGAGATTGGGATCGTCGTTCGTTCGGGAGAAATGGCATTTGTGCCCCAGGATTGGCAGGTGTTGCTTGGACGCTCGCGATAACCAGCGCTGCGTGCGATATTACATCTGTGGTCCTAGATTTGACTTTCGTTTTTGGTTCCAAAGATAATTCTAGAAAGTTTTTGTGTTGCTTGTGAGCAAAATAAACCTCCACAGAGGTGCTTCCCTACAAAACGTTTTCTCATATTTGTGTATTTGCCTTCCTAATGCGTGTGATATCACTTTTTTAAAAAAATTTTGTTTAAGTTATACAGGTTTCATGTATTTCGTATATACAGATTAAAGAACATAGTGACACTTCCTCCCCTCCCTTCCCTCCTCCCGACTCTCCAACCCTTCCTCCTCCTCTTCCCTGTCATATTCTCACTCTTAATTTTTACCAAGATCTGTTTTCAGTTTACTTAATAATCGTATAGTTAACCCTACTCTTAAATAAGAGTTCAACAAATAGCACGAAGAGGAAAAAAAACTTCCTCAACGAGAGACAAGGGGTGTAAACCATCATGAAATCTCAAAATGCCTGTTTAACTCCAGTACATTACATTTCAGGTACTCTATTAGTTACCTTGGATCAGGGAAAATATAGGCTCTGTCTTTTGGGACTGGCTTATTTCACTAAGTATAACGGTTTCCAGTTGCATCTGTCTTGTTGGAAGAGACAAGATTTTTTTTTTTTTTAACAACTGCGTAGGACCTGTCATAGTGCATATATACACCATAATTTCTTTGTACAGTCAACAGGACAATCACTAATAAGCAAAGCACTTAAAACCATTGCTGCTTCTGTTAGTGTTGCAATTGATGATGATGATGATGATGATAGTGATAAAAGCAGGAGCAATTAAGCGATGGCTGGGCCCTGATCTCTGCATGGATTTTCTCAAAATAATCCTTTAAGGCTGGTACTGTTATTATCTACAGTTTATAGGCAAACTGAGGCTTAGGAAGATTAGCTTGACCTAGACCCATTTTTTACCTTGGTAAAGCCTGGATTTAAACTCAGGCAATGTAACTTCATGGCTACACCCCCACAATGCAATGCTTCTGCAGTACTGTTTACATTAAGGGAAATGCAGTGTGGACTCATGAATTTTAATCTTTAGTTTCCAAATATTCTGGAAGTCAGGGAACAATCACTTTCCTTAAATCATTCGTGAGTAGCTGCTATAACTAGTTGTTGTATATTGCTGTTATGCTTTGCAGAAATACAGAGAAAATCCAGTTTAACCGTATCTTCTAATATTAGACCTTTAATGAACTTTGAACACGTATTTGCAACCTGCACCTGATTCTAACATGGTGGTTATAAAGACTTGAAAGGGGATCAATGCAGCAGCTTAAAGCTCCAGCCTGCAGCACTGGCATCCCGTGTGGGCGCCTGTTTGAGTCCCAGCTGCTCCACTTCCAATCCAGCTCTCTGCTATGGCTGGGAAAGCAGTAGAAGATGGCCCAAGTCCTTGGGCCCCTGCAGCTTCATGAGAGACCTGGAAGACGCTTTGGATCAGCTCAGCTCTGGCTGTTGCAGTCATTTGGAGAGTGAACCAGCAGATGGAAGATTTCTCTCTCTGGCCCTACTCTATCTGTAACTCTTTCAAATAAATAAAATAAACCTTAAAAAAAAAAAAAACTTGAAAGTTTGGCAGAGAGTGAGGTTAGAAATGGTGATATCATAGTTACAGGAAATGTTGGGCTGTGCTTTGGTTAAAGTGTTTCTTCTCTTCAGAATAGCTTGCTCCTGCTTACCAGCTGCTCTGGAACAGGGAACTGCTGGGGGTTACACCCTTAGAGGTGTTTATGTATGATTTTTGTTTTTCAGTGTATTTATGAAAACATTGAAGACTGCTACAGGAAAAACTCATTTACCATTTGAGAATTTCTCAATGCAATGCTGTTCACATATAAATTGTACTTTATAAAAAAGTAAGCTATTCTAAACTACAGTTAATTTATGCTAAACTAAAATTATGATTTATGTTTTTGAATTTCAAACTAGCTGTATTTTAAAACAAGTAACACTAAAATCTGTTTCTTCACTGAAGATTGTTAGTAGAGAAAATTCAGAGTAAATAAAAATTACATTTGATTTTCTAGAAAGGTTACTTTTCCTAAAAGTTAACCATTTTATCTGAGAGTCACCATTTTGATTTTATGGTACTTCCTTTGAAGAACACGGACAAATTTCAAAAATAATGAGAATTAGTGATTCTGCAGATACTGTTTAGGGTGACATTTGATATTGCGAGGATCTGTATGCCATCCAGATTCTCATTCTTGGCCTAGAGGTTTAACTTGAAATATTTTCAGTAGATGTGGTCGTATTACCCTCGTGGTCTCTTACTATGGGATTTACCATTGAAGCTGTTGATGGGAAGCTTGCAGGCATTTAGAGCACCTCTGGCCTCCTTACTCTGTGAATGATGACAGTCAGCATTCCTAGAGCATTTAGAGGGTACTGTGGTAGCATCTGAAGTAGATTATCAGTTTGCATCTTAAAACAGCCCTGTAGAGCAGATCTTCATCATCTCCTTTGGAGTGGTGGGAGACCTGCCACTCAGGCAGTCTGTGACTTACTCGGCCCCACAGAGCTTGCAGGTGACAAAGCCAGGTTTTAAATCTAGGCCAGAGCTTGCCCTCTGACCTGTCTGTTGGACTGCCTGAATATGGATTTTATTGCTCATTTTTGGGTTCTGTTAAATAAATCTTCAAGTCAAGTAGTCAAGCTTTGTGTTGTTGATGGTAAAGCTTTAAGGAGTTGATAACTTTTTTTTTTTAAGATTTACCTATTTTATTTGAAAGGCAGAGCTACAGAGAGAGGGAGAGAGATCTTCCATCTGCTGGTTCCCTCCCTAAATGGCTGCAATGGTTGGAGCTGGGCTAGATAGGAGCCAGTAGCATCTTCCTGGTCTTCTGCTGCTTTCCTAGGCATACCAGCAGGGAGCTGGATAGGAAGTAGAGCAGTGTGGACTCCCAGCTGGCACCCATATGTGATGCCAGGGCCATAGGCGGCAGTTTAATCTGCTACACCATAGCGCTGACCCCAGGACTTGATACTTTTTATATGTCATCATTATTGCACAAACTTCTACAAGAGAGAGTTTGTTTTCCTCCATTGCACTGAAGAGAAAACTGAGACTTCTAAGTCAGTGATTGCTAGATCTTTGGAATTCATGGACAAGTTAAAAAAAAAAAAAATTAAGCTGGATGTATAGGGGTGGCAATTGAGCCCAGATATAAGATCCTCAACTTTTAATTCTGTCAAGGGTAATTAAGGATCTTTCCTTTTCTTTTCTTTTCTTTTCTTTTCTTTTCTTTTCTTTTCTTTTCTTACAGGCAGAGTTAGACAGTGAGAAAAAGAGAGAGAGAGAAAAGACTTCCTTCTGTTGGTTCAGTCCCCAAATTGTCGCAAAGCTGGAGCTATGCCAATCCGAAGCCAGGAGCCAGGTGCTTCCTCCTGGTCTCCCATACCGGTGCAGAGGCCCAAGCAGTTGGGCCATCCTCCACTGCCCTTCCGGGCCAGAGCAGAGAGCTGGACTGGAAGAGGAGCAACCGGGACAGAATCCGGTGCCCCAACCAGGACTAGAACCCGGAGTACTGACACTGTAGGTGGAGGATTAGCCTAGTGAGCTGTGGCGCCGGCCAATTAAGGATCTTCTTAAAAATTACTGTCATCTACTGTTTCCATGCTTTCCTAAATAAAAGGACATTTTATCACCAAAAAGGTAGAAAAGTTATAATTACAAACTTAATAGAGACAATGAATTCAGTATTATGGAAAACTCTATTACATTGTCCTAGTTTGTCTTCTTTTGGTTACATACCAGTGAAGAGCATGTTCCAGATTAAAACCAATTCAAAGCCAATTTGGGAATGCCTGGCTGATAAAACTTATTCTAAACTGGTGATCAGCTGACCCCAGATGCAGACTCAAATCTGTCTAACTACAAAGCCTGTACTTGCAGCACCAAGTCATGGCCTCTTGCCCAAGTGACTTTTTAAAAAAAATTTTTAAAGATTTATTTTATTTGACAGAGTGACAAAAAGAAAAAGAGAAAGTCCATCCACTGGTTCACTCCCCTAGATGGCTGCAACAGCCTGGGCTGATGCCAGGAACCTGGAACTCCATCTGGGACTCCCATGTGGATGGTAGGGGCCCAAGCACTTGAGCCATCTTCTCTGTTTTCCCAAGCATGTTAGCAGGGAGCTGGATCAGAAGCAGAGCAGCTGGGACTTAAACCAGTGTCCAGATACAAGATGCCAGCATTCACAGTTGGCAGCTTAACCCACTGTACCTCTGCCCCCCCCCCCATTTTTTCTTTTTAATTTGAAAGAGAGATTGAGATTGAGACCTTCCACCTGCTGGTTTGCTTCCCAAATGCCTGTAACGTCCAGGGCTGGACCAGGTCAAAGCCAGGAGCTGCTGGCTTCCAGATTGGAACAGACTGTGGGATGCAGGTATTCCAGGCAGCATGGCAGCATCTTTTTTTTTTTTAAGATTTATTTATTTATTTTGAAAGGCAGAGCTGCAGAGAGAAGTAGAGGCTGAGAGAGAGAGAAAGTCTTTCATCCACTGGTTCACTTCCCAAGTGGGCATAACGGCCAGAGCTTAGCTGATCTGAAGCCAGGAGCCAAGAGCTTGTTTCAGGTCTCCCATGTGGGTGCAGGGGCCCAAGGACTTGGGCCATCTTCTACTGCTTTCCCAGGCCATAGCAGAGAGCTAGATTAGAAATGGAGCAGTCGGGACTCAAACTGGTGCCCATATGCAGGCGGCAGCTTTACCTGCTATGCCAGGCAGCATCTTAACCCCTGTGTCAAATGCCTGCCTCATTCTCTCCCAGGTGTTGACTCTCCTTTCTGCTGCCTGTGTAGAGCCTAACAGCTTCAGTCCCAATCCAATATGTGAGCACCACCCAGAGAGTACATTCCATTGCCTCCCAGTTCAGTAACCTCTCTGCCTTTTATTAGCACTTACTCACAGAAAGAGCAAGGGAGGAGAAACTTCAGGCATATTCCAGTATCCAAGAAACTTGCTATAAGCAGCTTTCTTTTATGTCATATTTACTCCGAATCTCTACCACCTTTTGTTTGCCATCTTTACACATTGATAGTCCTCCTTCTGTCCTGTCTCTGGACATAAATTGCTAGGTGTGTTTCTCCCGATTTTTGTCTTCCTGCCTTCAGCTGGTGTTAAGCCCACCAGCCCCTCTCTTTAAATGTCCTGAGTTCTAACTTATTTATTTTTAAATATTTATTTTTTTGAAAAATAGAGTTACAGAAAGCAGAGGCAGAGAGAGAAATTGACCTTCCATCCACTGGTTCACTCCCCAAATGGCGACAATGGCCGGAGCTGGGCCAATCAAGCCAGGAGCCTAGAGCTTCTTCCAGGTCTCCCACGCCACAGCACCAGCCCCCTGAGTTCTAACTTTAGCAAAGTTTTTTTTTTTTTTTTTTAACTTAGGCAGACTTGTTTTAAAGACAGTATTAAAATTATGCTTTGTGTTAGTCAACTTTTCACCACTTTAACTGAGGAGGAGCTTCTTGGGAAGGAAAAGGTTCATTTGGCTTACCTCTTGGAGGTCCGCAGTTCAAGATCCGGCAGCCTCATTAGCCTGGCTTCTGGTGGAGGCTGGCAGAGGCAGAATGTGTGCACAGAGGAGCAGTCACACAGCAAACAAGAAGGCAGAGAGGCTGAGGTGAACTCAACTTACATAGCCAGTCCTCTGGAGAATGAGGCAAGCACCCAGTGCTGGGACAGTCCCTTGGGCCCACCTCCTAGATGCCATAACTATATCAAGTCACCATCGTAATCCATCAACCTTTAGTATTAGCAAAAGCCTTTGGGGTTTAAATGGCTGTCTGAGTTTAGGGAGCCAACTCCTGTTTAATCCACTACCATGTTTTAGTCTCTATCCTTTGGTAATAAAATAAAATTTTCTAATAATTTCAATTATGTAACAATTTTTAAGTCTGTAATTATAATGCTTTTTTGCATATATTCTCCTTATTTTATCATCAGAGTTATCTGTGATATAGATTTGACAGTTGGTATAATTTTTTATAATGAATCTTTTTTTTTTTAAATTTTATTTATTTGACAGGTAGAGTTACAGACAGAGAGACAGAGAAAAGTCTTCCTTCTGTTGGTTCAGTCCCCAAATTGTCACAACAGGTGGAGCTATGCCAATCCGAAGCCAGGAGCCAGGTGCTTCCTCCTGGTCTCCCATGCGGGTGCAGAGGCCCAAGCAGTTGGGCCATCCTCCACTGCCCTCCTGGGTCAGAGCAGAGAGCTGGAGTGGAAGAGGAGCAACCAGGACTAGAACCTGGCGTCCATATGGGATGCCGGCGCAGCAGGTGGAGGATTAACCTGCTGCACCATGGCACCGGCCCCATAATGAACCTTTTTTTTTTTTTTTTTTTGACAGGCAGAGTGGACAGTGAGAGAGAGAGAGAGAAAGGTCTTCCTTTTTGCCATTGGTTCACCCTCCAATGGCCGCTGCAGCCGGCGCACCTCGCTGATCCGAAGCCAGGAGCCAGGTGCTTCTCCTGGTCTCCCATGCAGGTGCAGGGCCCAAGCACTTGGGCCATCCTCCACTGCCTACCCGGGCCATAGCAGAGAGCTGGACTGGAAGAGGGGCAACCGGGATAGAATCCGGTGCCCCAATGGGGACTAGAACCCGGTGTGCCTGCGCCACAAGGCGGAGGATTAGCCTGTTAAGCCACGGCGCCGGCCGTAATGAACCTTTTAAGAAAAGATTTATTTACTTATCTGAAAGGCAGTATGTCTGTCTATTTTCCATTTCTGGATCACTCCCCAAATGGCCAGCAGCAACTGGGTCTCTGAAGCCAGGAGCTCCATCCTGGTCTCTCACATGAGTGGCGGGGGCAGAAGTTCTTGAGCCATTTCTTGCTGCCCTCCCAGGTGCATTAGCAGGAAGCTGGATTGAAAATGGAACAGTTGGGGCTCAAACCAGCACTTCAGTATGAAATACTGAATCACAGGCAGTAGCTTAACCCACTGTACTGTAGTGCTGGCCCTGTTGGTATTATGTGTATTATACAGGCTAAATTCACTATTAAATAGGAACAAGATTTTAACCAGGAGCAAAAAACAGAAAATTTCATATGTCAAAATGCTAATCTCTCTTTCCCTTTCTCTGCCTTCCAAATAAAAATAAAAGATTTTTAATAAAGATTTATTTATTAGAAAAGCAGAGTTACTTAGAGGCAGAGGCAGCGAGAGAGAGAGAGAGAGAGCGAGCGAGAGAGAGAGCCTTCTATCTGCTGGTTCACTCCCCAAATGGCCTCAATGGCCAGAGCTGGGCCAATTTGAAGCCAGAAGCCAGGAGCTTCTTTTGGCTTTCCTATTTGGGTGCAGGGGCCCAAGGACTTGGGCCATCTTCTGCTGCTTTACCAGGCCATAGCAGAGAGTTGAATTGGAAGTGGAGCAGCCAGGTCTTGAACTGGTGCCCATATGGGATGCTGGCACCGCAGGCTTCAGCTTTACCCTTTATATACCATAGTGCTGGCCCCAGAAAGTGTTTTTTTTTGTTGTTGTTTGTTTGTTTGTTTGATTGGCAGAATTAGAGAGAGAGAGACAGAGAGAAAGGTCTTCCTTCCGTTGGTTCACCCCCCCAGATGGCCACTACGGCCGGCACACTGTGCTGATCTGAAGCCGTGAGGCAGGTGCTTCCACCTGGTCTTCCATGCGGGTGCAGGGCCCAAGGACTTGGGCCATCCTCCACTGCCTTCCTGGGCTTTTAGCAGAGAGCTTGACTGGAAGAGGAGCAACCGGGACTAGAACCCTGCGCCCATATGGGATGCCAACACTGCAGGCGGAGGATTAGCCAAGTGAGCCATGGCGCCGGCTCCCAAAAAGTTTTAAAATGCTAATCTTAACCATTGATTGCAATATGATTTTTTTTCAAATCACCTTTGATTTAAAATAAAATATATTCCACACTATTTTAGATTTGCCTCCTTCACCAATATGTTACAGTACTAATCTTTTGATACCAAAGTGTTACTTGAATTTAGCAGTGCTCTCCTGGAAGAACCACACCAACTATGTGGTCAGCTCTTTGAAAACTTAGTAACCGGGGCAAAATTGTGGCTCAGCAAGTTAAGCTACTGCCTGCAATGCTGGCATCCCATGTGCACACTGGTTTGACTCCCAGCTGTTCTACTTTCATCTGGGTTCCTGCTAATGGTGTGGGAAAGCAGCTGAAGATGGCCCAAGTACTTGGGCCCCTGCACCCATGAAGGAGACCTGGATGATGTTCCTGGAAATAATTCATGAACATGCAAGAAGTTTGTATTGGGGAGCTTACAGAGATATGTATCTATTTTTGCTTTTTAAAATATCAAGAAAAGGGTAAGTTAGTTATAGCTTTAAAAAGTTCCTAAAGGAGAGCTTTAAGACTTCGTAACTTACTGATGATATGAGAGTATTGCATGGTAGTGATTTAATTAAATCCTGTTGAATGTTTTTGAAGGTTGGCTTAAAGGAAACCAAATTTGGTAGTATGTTTCATAGAGACTAAAAAAATAAAACAGATTGCTATAGATAGGAATATAGGCATAATACTAAGTGACGTTAAGCCACCCACCCCACATCACAAGTAGAACCCTAAGCCTTCGGCTCTCTTGAGTTTGGGCTTGGACTTCTACTCCTGCAGTTTGTAACCCTTTAGCACAGAAACTGTCTGTAAACCCCTTTACTACCCAAAGTGAGTTCACTTGGCAAGTGGAAACCAGAATCTTGAGCAGTAGTAGTTGCCACATAGTACTGTATATTTGTGGCAAATGAGAATATGGGGAATTGTCTTCTAGAGTGGTGGCTCCTTGGAATGGAAGTGGTGCCTCTTACATTGGGTGGGGAAGTAGCCTTCAGAGGGAAAAGTTTTATCATTCCTTGAGTAGGGGGCCTAAGCTTGTGCAGGTACAGTTTGGAAATATGCTGTGACGCACTTCACATGTCATTGTAATGTAGATGTAAAATTATTGAAGCAAAAGGGTAGCATGTCAGTAGACAAGAACTATGAGAATTTAAGTGGTAGAGAAATTGCTTAAATTAGGAAATCAAATTTTGTCTTGAAAAATGGGATTTAGAAGGGAATTCATTGAAGAAACAAGGAAGAATGTAACAAAAGGCTTGGGCTAAAAATATGTTGGAACAGGAAGGGGAAACCAAACCAGAACCCTGGACTACTAAGAAGCTAAGTGATACTGGATATGTCAGCTTCTATCTCTGAGCTATAGTTTAGAGGTTGAAAGCAGGTGATCTCAAAGACTTGGTGTAACTGTAGTTGTGATTCAAGGAAAATCTGTTTAAGTTTATAAATCTGCTCATTAGAACAAAGCATAGTTTAGTTTAAGGTTTATATCCTTGGTGATATGATAGATTCTTTTCTGCTTTAGGAAGGGAGTTCATTAAATATGTCTTAAGTAGTAGGGCATGACAGGGAATGTATTTGGTCTTTGCCTGGTTTCTTATGGCAGCTCCTAAAACTCTTGAAATGTCAGGAGTTATAGATATGTCTTGTTATTTTTAATGATCCCCTTTTGATCCCACCTTGCAGTATGCCAGGGAGGTAACTCAGAATGGGGTAGGTCACCAGAAAGACCAAATGATTAGAGGTTTGGAACTTTCAGCCCCACCTGCCACCTCTGGGCTGGAAATTCAAGGCTATAAAAATTGAGCAAGATGGGATCAGCTTCTGGGCTGCTGAGCACGTGAAAGGGCTGGGAAGGTGGCATGCCCAGAGAGGCATGAGAGCTCGTGGCCACCACACCCCAGACCTTGCCCTGTTCAGCTCTTCATCTAGCTGTTGGTGTGTATCCTTTGCGATAAACTGGTCAGTGAAAGTAAAATGTTTCCCAGTGTTCTTTGAGCCACCCTAGCAAATTAGCAAACCCAAGTTGCTGGGTCAGAAGTAGGGGGCAGCCTACTTGTAATTGGCCTCTGAAGTGGAGCAGTCTGGTGAGATTGATACCTTAACCTGTGGGATCTGACCAGAATTGACTTGAATTATAAAGCATCCAGTTGGTATTCAGTGGGAAGTTGTTTAATGCGTGGAGAAAAACTGCATGTCTCTGATTGTCAGAGAAGTAAGCTGGGTTGAGGGTGCAGTAGAAGAGAAACAGTGTGAATTCACAGAATGGATGTCTGAAGTGTGTGAGTAGGGAGAAAACAGTTTGTTCTTTACTTTGCAAAGAGGTAATTTTGTTCATTAGTGTTTCTGTTAGCAGCAGATCCATTAACTCGGAAATTCTTCATGTTTCCTTAATATTTAAAAAAGTCCAAGCGGCAGGCTTTTAGCCTAGCAGGTAAGATGCTTGTATCCCACATCAGAGTGCCTGGGTTTTATGTCCTGCTCCACTTCCCAATGCCAACTTCTCACTAACACAGACCCTAGAGAACAGCAGTGATGGTGCAAGTGATTGGGTTCTTGCCACCCTTGTGGGAGACAAGCATTGAGTTCCTTGTTCCTGACTTTGTCTGGCTCAGCCTTGGCTATTGCCTCTTGGTGGGGACAAAAGGTAGCTTTCCTTTAAAAAAAAAAAAAAAAAAGTAGAACAAGACAGCATTTTTTCTGTTACAAATAATACTAATACATACATCTTCATCTAGGCTCATGTTGTGTACATTTGAGCATTTCTCTAGGATAGCTACCTTAGAATTGGAATTGTTGGAATGAGAGTTGATATCTTCATAATTTACAGAAATGGCTAAATTTCCCTCTAAAAACTATCCATTTTTATTGAACATTTTTGTTTTTATATCTTCACCAGTGCTGGATATTAATTTTATTTTTTGACTGGGTAAAAATTTGTTTTCTTTTTTTTAATTATTTGAGAGGCAGAGACAGACAGAAAGTGAGAGAGCTCTCATCTGCTGATTCACTCTCTGAATACCTTCAGTAGCCGGGACTAGGCTGAGCCTAAGTTGGGAGCCAGGAACTGTCCAAATCTCCCTTGTGGGTATCAGGGACCTAATTACTTGAGCTATCACTGCTGCCTCCCAGGGTCTGTATTTGTAGGTAGTTGGAGTGAGGAACCACAGCTGGGACTCCAACCAGGACGTAAGTAACCATCTTTTTTAAAGATTTATTTGAAAGGCAGCGATAGAGCAAGTGGTCTTCCATCTGCTGATTCACGCCCCAAATGGCTAGAATGGCTGGGCCAGTCTGAAGCCAGGAGCTGGGAGCTTCATCCCAGTCTCCCACGTGAGCAGGGAGCTGGATTGGAAATGGAGCAGCCTGGACTTAGTGGCACTCCAGTATGGGATCTAGCATCTCAGGCAGTGGCTTAACCTGCTATTCCACAACTCCGGCTCTTTGTGCCAGTTTTCCCCCATGTATTTGTCTTTAATTTGTATGGGTTCTTCATTCATTCCAGATAAAAGTCTTTATATATGAAGCAGATGTTTCTTCCATTATGTTATTTATTTAACTAGATTTTTGTTGGCTGATTTTACTCAGGTTTTAAATTTTGGTAATATGGTCCATTTTTCTAAAATGGCATCAGGGTTTGCAAACTAATTTGGAAAGGCTTGTGTTACCCCAAGATTATAACCTCATTCTCAGATATTCTGGTATTTGTAATGACAGTTTTCTTTTTTAAATATTTATATCCCTGCTGTCTTTGGAATTCAGGTTTTACTCTTTGCCAAGGAACATTCCTACCTTTTCATTCTCTTGAATTTTGTTACATCTGCTCTTTAAAATGTACTCATGAGCTGAATCTAAAATTTCATAAATATTGGAATTGCCTTGGAATTATGGATTGTTTTGGGGAAAACTGACATATTTACAACACTGAATATTCCCATGCTGAAATCTATCCGTATATTTAGGACTTCTTTATGTCTGTTAGTTTCTCCATTAGGTGTATCCCTAGGTATTTTGTAATAATTATTTTATAATTTCTGTTACTATTTTAAATTGGATTTTTATCCTATTATATACCTGAATTTATTATATATATAGTATACCCAACCACTTTGAATTGCTGAAATATTTTTATTAGTTCCAGTATTTTTTTCAGTTGTGTCAGATTTTCTCGATAGACAGTTTTATCATCCATGACTTCAGTTCTCTGCTGAGGCCAAAAATAATTTAGCAGAGTCATGAGGTGAAAATCAGGTATAGTCAATAATTACCCTTTAAATTTGCTTGAATTCCCCATTAAATAGATTATGTCACTCTACAATAAATATAAATATACAGAATAATAAAATATGTAGGCAAAATATAATTTTATAGCATTTTAATAAATCACAATGAGAGCATAAATTAATTTCTAAAAGGATAACCTGAGTACTTTGATTTTATCCTGGTTATTTTTGCTAACATGTTATGACTGTGGTCATAGAAAAGTAACAGTGAAAAACCGTGAGGACTAGGGGTGGGTATTTGGCTTCACATCTAAGTCACTGGTTGAGATGACCAGTTGAGACACTTTGTCCCCCTATCAGAGGCCTAGATTCAATAGCCACTTCTGGTTCCTGATTCCAGCTTCCTGTTAATCCAGACCCTGGGAGGCTATGATGATGGCTCAAGTAATTGGGTTGTGCCACCCAAGTGTAAGACCTGTATTGAATTCCAGATGCTGGCTCCAGCCTCTTCCCAACCCTGGCTATTACAGGCATTTTGGGAGTGAACCAGCAGATGGGAACATTTTCTCTCTCCACCCTTCCCTTCCCACCATTTCTCTTCTCAAACAGATTTAAAAAATAAATAGAGTAGAATGAACAGTATAGCGCTTGCATAATATATGATAAGACAGTTCAAATGGGTAAAGTATATAATTCCAGTAATTTGTGTTTCTGATCCCCTGAAAACTCTCTGGAAGTTGTTAGAACTTGATGCCTCCCAAGAGAAAATCAGTAGCCTTGAGTGATGAAATCATCTGTAGTGTTTGGGTCAAAATGTTACTGTGGGCCGGCGCCGTGGCTCAACAGGCTAATCCTCCGCCTAGCGGCGCTGGCACACCGGGTTCTAGTCCCGGTCGGGGCGCCAGATTCTATCCCGGTTGCCCCTCTTCCAGGCCAGCTCTCTGCTGTGGCCAGGGAGTGCAGTGGAGGATGGCCCAAGTGCTTGGGCCCTGCACCCCATGGGAGACCAGAGCGTGTTGCGCCGGCCACAGCGCGCTGGCCGTGGCGTCCATAGGAGAGTGAACCAACGGAAAAGGAAGACCTTTCTCTCTGTCTCCCTCTCTCACTGTCCACTCTGCCTGTCAAAAATTTAAAAAAAAAAAAAAGTTACTGTGTAAGTTCATCTGTTGGTTATTATTTTTATTGTCTCATGAGCAGCTCAAATATTTCCTAAAAAGGTCTCAAATTTCCTACATGTAGTTTTAAGGTTTCATTCTGTTGACAGAATATACTCAGAAATTTTTTGAACCATACATTTATGAAGATGTCTAATTGCTGGCTTTTCCTCGTGGTGTTATCATCTTTCTTTTCTCTCATTTTTTATACCTTCTTTGTCAGTGTTTCTTCAAGCCCCACAATTAATTCTTAAATTTCTTTCTTTTTTTAAATAATATGCTTGTGACTTCAATTACTATCTTTATGTTGATGGCTTCCTTAATTTTTTTTTTAAAGATTTATTTATTTACTTGAAAGTCAGTTACACAGAGAGAGAAGGAGAAGCAGAGAGAGAGTCTTCCATCCACTGGTACACTCCCCAACTGGCCTCAACGGCCGAAGCTATGCTGATCTGAAGCCAGGAGCTCCTTCCTGGGTTTCCCACATGGGTGTAGGGGCCCAAGAACTTAGGTCATCTTCTATTGCTTTGCCAGGCCACAGCAGAGAGCTGGATCAGAAGTGGAGCAGCCGGGACTTGAACCAGCGTCCATATGGGATGCGGGCACTGCAGATGGTGGCTTTACCCGCTACACCACAGTGTCGGCCCCTAAATTTATTTCTTGAAGCTATGAACAAAGCCGTCTCTACTGTCTTGGCCTGGCTACTGGTACTGAAGGACCCCAAATCTGGGAATCCAACGCGCTCGGGTGGTCGCCCAAAGACCCAAAACTCTATCCCAGTAGATACAAAAGCAAGAGGATATTTATTTATCGTTTGCGCAAACGGGCTCCCCAGCACCACAGGCAGTCGAGAGAGAGAGAGAGAGAGAGAGAGAGAGAGAGAGAGAGAGAGAGAGAGAGAGAGCTGGAGCAGGGGTTACAGCAGTTTTTAAAGACAATAGCCACCTGATTAACATATGTATGTGGGGTGTTAGGTGATTAGCTACCTTGAAGGGCAAACTCTTGTTGCGATTTTAGTGAGGAAGGGGTAAGTTTATACAATGGTCACAGAACCTTATTGCAACTCTTTTCCGGACCCCTGCAAGTTTTATCGCGTGAGACAGTTACACAGAGCAGTTTCCCAAGGTTATTCTGCAGGTGGGTGGAGACACGGTTATCTTAAGGAATGGCTACTGTCAGCAGCCAAACTTTTTAACCCTTGCTAAAATATTGTTTTAATATTTACTTTTAGCAGGGGTCTTACAGTACGATGCTTTTTATGTTTTTGTCAAGATCAGGAAGCCATTCGAATAATTGACACATTCTTTTCATGTTTATCCCCTACTTACTTTGACTATTTAAAGCTTAATTGCATCCATGACTACTTAATATGAGTGGAACGTTGTTGGTATGGACTTCCAGCCCTGCATCACATTTAATAGCAGGATCAGCATCCACAGCTGGATGAGACTGCACCTCCTGCCAATGGTCTTACGCAGTAAAGCTCACTTTAGAGGGTGGTGGACAGCAATAGTGATTCTGGAAATCGAAAACAACTTCAGCTGTAATGTTGCTGTGCCCACCAATAAGTAATCAGCAACAATTTTTTTAAGATTTATTTATATATTTGAAAGAGCTACACAGAGATAGAAGGAAAGGCAGAGAAAGAGAGAGAGAGAGGTCTTCCATCCACTGGAATGTTGCTGTGTCCACCAATAAGTAATCAGCAACAATTTTTTTTAAGATTTATTTATATATTTGAAAGAGCTACACAGAGAAGGAAAGGTAGAGAGAAACAGAGAGAGAGATATATCTTCCATCCGCTAGTTCACTCCCCAACTGGCTGCAACAGCTGGGGCTGCGCTGATCCCAAGCCAGGAGCCAGAAGCTTCTTCTGGGTCTCCCACGCGGTGCAGGGGCCCAAGGACTTGGGCCATCTTCTGCTGCTTTCCCAGGCCATGGCAGAGAGCTGGATCAGAAGTGGAACATCTGGGACTTGAACTGCGCCCATATGGGATGCCGGCGCTTAAGGCCAGGGCTTTAACCCGCTGTGCCACAGCGCCGGCCCCCAGCAACAGTTTTACAACGTCCCATATTTGAAGTCCTTGCTGACCTCTGGATTGAAACTGTAGAACTAATCTGAAAATAATGCTGTCCCCAATCAGATTTTGTGTGTGTGTGTGTGTGTGTAAACCGCATGGAGAGATTGTACTGCTTACCTTTCAGGTCACAGGGTTTTGTAACCTTTGTTAGTAGGGGCTGGCAACAATGTTTTTGGAAAGGGCTAGATAGTAAAGTTTCAAGCCTAGGAGGCCCGTATGCATCTCTATCACATACTGATTATTTTTTACAATCTCATAAAAATATAAAAACTAAGCTCAAGGATCTTATAAAAACAGACCACACCTTCTGCTTTTTAGAAAGGAAGTCTAGTTTTGAGTGCCAAACTATACTACTGTTAAAAAATAATAATGTCCATAAAACAATGGTCTTGAGACCCTTTGAACCCTGTAGCTTTTCTAATGCAATTGAAAGTGTTGTGGTCATTTTTTATTTTCCCCAGAAAAACTTTGCTGCTTCAACATCTTAAAAGCTTGTTCTAGAAATCAGGAGAAACCAAAACAGAGGGAATATTTGGGATCTCTGTACAATCTTGTCAACTTTTATGTAAATCTAAAATTTTTGGACAATAAAAGCTTATTGTTTTAGGAATGATAACTTTTCTGGGAATGTCTTCCTTTTTAAAATTAATTTATTGGGCCAGCGCTGTGGCACAGCGGGTTAAAGCCCTGGCCTAAAGCGCTGGCATCCCATATGGGCACCGATTCTAGTCCTAGCTGCTCCTCTTCTGATCCAGCTCTCTGCTACGGCCTGGGAAAGCAGTAGAAGATGGCCCGAGTCCTTGGACCCTGCACCTGCATGGGAGACCTGGAGGAAGCTCCTTGCTTCGGATCAGTGCAGCTCCGGCTGTTGCGGCCATCTGGGGAGTGAACCAGCGGATGGAAAACCTCTCTCTGTAACTGTCTTTCAAATAAAGTAAAAAATTAATTTATTTATGAAACACAGTGTGACAAAAAAAAGGGAGCAGGAAAGGTTGAAAGAGATATCTTCCAAAAAAAAAAAAAAAAAAAAAGGCCGGCGCCACAGCTCACTAGGCTAATCCTCCGCCTGCGGCGCCGGTACCCCAGGTTCTAGTCCCAGTTGGGGCACCAGATTCTGTCCCGGTTGCTCCTTTTCCAGTCCAGCTCTCTGCTGTGGCCCGGGAGAGCAGTGGAGGATGGCCCAAGTGCTTGGGCCCTGCACCCGCATGGGAGACCAGGAGGAAGCACCTGGCTCCTAACTTTGGATCAGCACAGCGCGCCGGCTGTAGCGGCCATTTGAGAGGTGAACCAATGGAAGACCTTTCTCTCTGTCTCTCTCACTGTCTAACTCTTCCTGTCAAAAAAAAAAATATATCTTCCATCCTCTAGTTCTCCCCACATGGCTTCAGTGGCCTAGGCTGAGCCAGGCTGAAGCCAGGAGCCAGGAACTCAATACAGGTCTCCCACTTGGGTGGCAGGGGCTCAAGTACTTGAGCCATCACCCCTGCCTCCCAGAATATGCATTAGCAGAAAGTTAGAGCAGATGTGGAGCTGGGACTTGAACCAGGCACTCCAATGGGGGATGTCAGTGTACCAAACAACAACTTAACCACTGTATCAAACACCCACCCTGATCTGAACTTTGAAGCTAGCCTTTGGTGAATTTGAATTTCTATTTATCAAAGGCTGCTCCTCTTTGATAGAAAGTTTGGAAAGAGAAAAAGAAAAAGCCCTTTCATGTAACATCAACACATAGTTCAAAGATGTACCTGGGATGGTTCTTGTGGCACAGTGGATTAAGCTGCTGCTTAGGACACCTGTATCTCATGAGTCCTTGCAGCACCATGCTTCAGATCCAGCTTCCTGCCAATGCACCTGCTGATGGGAGGCAGTGGATAATGGCCCAAACACTTGAATTCCTACCACCCACAGGGGAGACCCAGATTGAGCTCCTGACTTCTGGCTTTGGCCTGGCCTAGACCTGCCTGTGTGGGCTTCTGGGGAGTGAAGCAGCAGATGGAAAATCTCTCTTTCACTCTGTCTCTCCCTCTCTCTTTCTGTTACTCTACCTTTCAGATAAGTAAATGAACTAAAATGTCATATCTTTTAGCCCTAAATATAAAAGTATTTTTCAGTCTTAAATGAGATTTTATTGTGCAAGTAAGTTGCTACTCCAGCATTTATTAGCATACTTAATGCTACTGTTTAGAGTTGTTTTTAAAAATTATTTTTGAAGGACCATTGTTGTGGCATAGTGGGTAAAGCTGCCACCTACTGTGTGGGCAAATGGGTGAGATGAGTCCGGGTTCATGTCCTGGTGTCTGAATTTATGAGACTGGACACAATGGTAAGAGGGGAAGAAATGAAGTTCTATTTGAGCAAGAAACAGAAGATCCCCACAAAGCTTCTTTCTGAGTAAGAAACAGAGAAGCTGGTGAAAAAGAGACCAAGCTATGGGGACTTGCAGTCTGGGGGTATTGGTATGTCTCTAAAACATTATCTCCAAGGAGGAAGTGTGGTTATACGTTAGCTATTACAAAGGCAGATGGAGCCTTTTCTAACTTGTTTTTGTAGAAATCTAAATCTTGTTGTCTGTTACCAAATATTTGTTACAGTGGGCTTCTGTCCTCTTCTGTTTATTGTGTATGTGCTGGCAAGGAGCTGTAGGATGGAATTAGTCTGGCCTGCTTCTAGTCCTGAGCTCCTTCACTGTGATGCTGGCATTCTATATGGGCACTAGTTCATGTCCCAGCGGCTCCACTTCTGATCCAACTCTCTACTAATGGCTTAGGAAAGCAGCGGAAGGTGGCCCAACGTTTGGGCTCCTGCTACCTGTGTGGACAATCCAGATGAAGTTTCTGCCTCCTGGTTTCATCCTGGCCCAGCCAGCCTCGGCTGTTACAGCCATCTGGGGAGTGAGTCAGTGGATGGAAGGTCTCTCTCTTCTCTGTCTTTCCCTCTCTCTGTACTCTGACTTTCATAATAAATAAATAAATCTTTAAAAAATTACTTTTGAAATTATTCAAAATATAGTTTGTATTTATTATATGCCCACTGACACTTTAGGGTGTATATTGAGAACAAGGATATCTTGAGAAAATTTTATAGTATTTTTATGTCATTTTCCATGTGTCTTCCAGTTTTGCCAGTTGTCTCAATAATGTTCTCCATAGTATTTGTTTTTTCTAGTAAGAATCCAGTCCAGGATTAGGTTTTGCATTTAGTTATCATATCTCTTTAGACTTCTCTGAATACAGTAGTTCCTTAGTCTTTGTCTTTCGTGACATTAAGATTTTTGAAGAAAACAGATCAGCTGTTTTGTAGTTTGTGTCTCTTGCTTCTTGATGGTGCCAGTGATCATATAGATCTCTTACCTTTTCTGGCCAAATTTAGGTGCCAAATTTACATGAAAGATCTGAGTAAATCCCTACAAACAGCAGATTGGTGGGTGCGGGGTGCTGGGTGAAGGAGGTATGGGGAGCCACTGGTTACTGGATGTGATGCTTCCTGCAGGGTGCTGAAAGTATTTTAGAACTAGATAGAGGTGGTGCTTGTACAGTGCTAAGAATTTCTTAGTATCTCAGAATCCTAAAATTCAAAGTGGTTAATTTTAATTTATGTGATTTTGTCTCTATAAAAATTACTTTTCGACAATCCTTTGGCAGGCCTACTGGTTATGACATCCATATCCTGTATCATAATACCTGGGTGCATATCCAGCTCTGCTTGTGATTTCAGCTGCCTGCTAATGTGGAGCCTAGAAGGCAGCGATAGTGGCTCAGGTAACTGGGTTCCTGCCGCTCGCCTGGGAGACCTTAACTGAGTCCCTGGCTCTTGATTTTGGCCCAGCCTAGGCATCTGGAAAGTGAACCAGTGGATGGGAGTGCTCCCCTCATGCTCATGGTCTCTGTGTCCCCCCCCCCCCCGTGCCCTCCCTCTCCCCCTTCCTCCCTCTGTCTCTTTGCTTCTCAAATAATTTTTAAAATCCTTATGTATTTGCCGTCCTCTCTCCATATACAGACCATGGCTATCTCAGCAAATAGAAATTCCATTTTAAAAAAGGAACTTACTGCATGACAATTGCAATAATATATGATGTTTAAGGAAATAAATGGGCATTTGTAAATTCTGATTTTGGTGGGAGCATTGATAAACAGAAGAATCTGTTATCACTAAATATTGGAGACTTAATTTGTATTGTAAATTTTGTAAATTTTGAAAATTCTCATATGTTGGTGATAGAGGTGAAAGGATGAAAGTTACTTGATGTGTCCTGTGGCCAATTTCTATAACTATTTTAATATTAAATATAATGTTAGATATATTTTCAAAGACAAAATATTATAGTATATCAAATTTAAATGTTAAGGGGTTGGGGCTGTGGCACAGTATGTTAATCTTTCACTTGTGGCGCCGGCATCCCATATGGGTGCCAATTCTAGTCCCAGCTGCTGCTCTTCCGATCCAGCTCTCTAGTATGGTATGGGAAAGCAGTAGAAGATGGCCCAGGCACTTGGGCCCCTGCACCCCAGATAGGAGACCCAAACGAAGCTCCTGGCTTCTGAGTTCAGATTGATCCAGTTCTGACCCCTGTGGCCATTTGGGAGAGTGAAACAGCAGATGGAAGACCTTTCTTTCTGTCTCTCCCTCACTGTATGTAACATCTTGAATATGGTGTTTTACAACTCTGTATCTAAATGGGAATCTGGTTAGCGTCTCTTCCTGAGAATATGTATGTTTCAGGCTTTTCTATGATTTTTACCTATTAAGCTAGTCTCCTGAATTCATTCAGTGAAATTCCCTTTGCTGTTTAGTGGATGTTATTGTGTCTTTTATCCTCTCAGTTGTTTCTCTCACAAGTAGGAGATTGAGACCTGGCTATACTTACGTGGATTAGAAAGAGGTTGAATGTTTAACACCACTTCTGGTGTATAGTAGGTGACACATACAGTAGGGAAGCAGTGATTACTACCCAAGAAATAAAGAGTGGTACCAGAAAGTCTTTTTTTTTTTTTTAAGATTTATTTATTTGCTTGAAAGTCAGAGATATATATCTATATATCTATATATCTATCTACATATATATATACATACATCTACACACATACATACATAGAGAGAGAGAAAGAGAGAGATCAATCTTCTGTCTGCTGGTTCACTCCCTAGATGGCTGCGATGGCCAGGGCTGGGCCAGGCTGAAGCCAGGAGTCAGGAACTTCATCCGAGTCTCTCACATGGGTTCAGGGGCCCAAGCACTTGGACCATATGCCACTGTTTTTCCCAGGCCATTAGCAAAAAGCTGGATTAAAGTGGAGCAGAGGGGTCGGTGTTGTGATGTAGCGGGTAAAGCCGCAGTGCCGGCATTTCATATGGGTGCCGGTTTGAGACCTGGCTGCTCCACTTCTGATCCAGCTCTCTGCTGTGGCCGGGGAAAGCAGTAGAAGATGGCACAAGTGCTTGGGGCCCTGCACCTGCGTGGGAGATCCGGAAGAAGCTCCTGGCTCCTAGCTTCAGATCGGTGCAGCTCTGGCTGTTGCTGGGGGAGTGAACCAGTGGATGGAAAACCTTTCTCTCTCTCTGCCTCTCTTTCTCTCTTTGTGTAACTATGACTTTCAAATAAATAAATAAATAAATAAATAAATATTTTTTTTTGAAAAAATGGAGCAGCCTGGACTTGAATCATTGCACATATGGGATGCTGTTATCACAGGCAGTGGTTATGCCACAATGCCAACCCACCAGGAAGTCTTTATGGTCACTTTATTGTCACCCTTTTATGACTTTTACAACCTTTGGAAGCAATAGATGTATTTGGGAAAAATGTTTTCATCTGTGGAAAGATAAGCCGTTAAATATGCTTTGGAAAATGGCTACTTGATGTACTGGCAGTCCTAGAACCCATTTCTCATCAGTGGTTTCTTTGCTTCATTTTCCTTAGGTGGAAGAAAAGATGTTGTCTCGATTCAGAGTTGTGTCCATGCCTTGTACTTGGGCATGTCGTCGTTTGCACATAAAAGAGAAAGGCAAGCCACTGATGTTGAATCCAAGAACAAACAAGGTTAGTGTTACTAATACCAGTATGTATTTTCTTTCTTCCTATAAGGTTTCGTGTATACAGATTGATGCCAGAGATAAAACTTTGTGTTTCACAGCTTTATACTAAGGTTGTTCGGGAGTATTTGCTTTCTATTTTTTTCTTAAGATAGTGGCTTATTTATGACCACTATCTTTTTTTTTTTTTTTTTTTTTGACAGGCAGAGTGGACAGTGAGAGAGACAGAGAGAAAGGTCTTCCTTTTCCATTGGTTTACTCCCCAATGGCCACTGTGGCCAGCATGCTGCAGCTGGCGCAAAGCACTGATCCGAAGCCAGGAGCCAGGAGCCAGGTGTTTCTCCTAGTCTCCCATGCGGGTGCAGGGCCCAAGCACTTGGGCCATCCTCCACTGCCTTCCTGGGCCAGAGCAGAGAGCTGGACTGGAAGAGGAGCAACTGGGACAGAATCTGGCGCCCCGACTGGGACTAGGACCCGGTGTGCCGGCGCTGCAGGTGGAGGATTAGCCTAGTGAGCCACGGCGCCGGCCAAGTATTTGCTTTCTTTATGTGTGTTTTTTCTCTCTTCTCCACCTGGCAAGATAGATCATAGCTGCTGCACACCCCTAAATTTCAGCTCTTTTTTTTTTTTTTTTTTTTACAATTTTTACTACTAGAAAAGGATTGAATTTGCTTCCTGTGTCTAGTTTTAAAAAGAGAACAACAACAATAACAAAATCCCAGAATAGCACTTTGGCAAGAACTTTGGGGCAAATATGGAATAGTTGGATTGACGAAACTCCCATGAGATACTCTTCCTGAGCCAGTTAGCCCATTGGAAAATGGGGTCAGAACTGTGAAACGAACCTGCATTTAAAGCCCATCCAACTTTCTGCAGATCTTTGCACACAGTTTTGCCCATGACTGAGACTGTTGCATCAGGGGATAGAGGTGACAGGCAGGATTGAGATCCAGTCCTGACTTTGTCCTTGAAACTGGGTTCTGTGGGCAAGTCCTTTACTTTTTTAGTGGCAATATTAAATAATAACTGTAATACTTAAGGAGGCTAGACTTGGACCAGCATTGTGGAATAGCAGGTAAAGCTGCCATCTATGTCACCAGCATCCCACACAGGCACCGGTTCGAGTCCCAGCTGCTCCACTTCTGATCTAGCTCCCTGCTAATACTCCTAGGAAAGCAGCAGAAGATGGTGCAAGTGCTTGGGACCCTGCACCAAAATGGGAGTCCCGGAAAAAGCTCCTAACTCTTGCCCAGCCCTGGCTATTGCAGCCATTTGGGGAGTGAACCAGCAGATAGAAGATTTCTCTCCCTCTCTCTTTCTGTAACTCTGCCTTTCAAATGAGTAAAACAAAAATCTTAAATAAAAGAAAAAGCAGCAGCAGCAGCAGCCTGGACTTTACATTTTGATAGCCTAGGTTCATATTCCAGCTCCATCTGTTACTGTGTGACTGTGGGTATTGTACAGAGCTCTCTGAGCAGCTCACTTGAAGTTATCTGTAAAATGGCAAAAATAGTACTTTGTACCCTGTGATGCTTTCAGTGTATTAAATGAGATAAGGCTTTTGACACGCTTAATGTAGCATCCAGTGTATGGTTAAAAGATATATAAGTGATGTATAGGTCTAACTAAAATACACACACATGGATATGTGTGTGTGTGGGTGTGCATGAAGGGTTTTCAGAAAGTTCATGGAAAATATATATTATGAGGCTCCTTCCTTCTTGACAAGATGGCTACCCTAGCAGTGTCCACAAGTGCATCTCCTGCCACTCCAGCCACAACCCTGGCTGTAACTGCAGCTCCAGCCTCCAGCTCAGCACCAGCACCAATGCTGGCTGCAGCTCCTGCTGTGGGAGCAGCTCCGGCCACATCTGTAGACCTTGTGGCGGCAGTAGGTACGGGTCCAGGCCAGACCCCGGCCTCTGCATAAGCCCCTGCACAGACCTCGGCACCCTCGCTGCCTAGTCCCATGCTCCTGGGGCCCTTCCCTGGTGGCCGCGTGGTCACACTGTGTCTGGTCATTTTGGCCTTCGTCTTGGGCAGTTACGAGTGACACTACGAAGGCGCTAGACCCTACTGGGAACTGTTGACAGGCACTCAGTGGAGGTCACCAACTGTTTTTCAGTGCTGCATGAGTCAGAAGATGAAGTGCCTGTTGACATGGAATTTACTAAGAACATCCAAAAAAATCTGTCCAAATGAACTCATCCTGGGCTGGTACACTACAGGTCATGACATCAAGGAACACTCCATGCTGATCCACAAGTACTACAGCTGGGAGAACCCCCACCCCATTCACCTCACTGTGGATGTGTCTTCAGAATGGCCACAGGAGGACCAAGGCCTACGTCAGCACTTCAGTGGGTGTCCCTGGGAGGACCATGGAGTGATGGTCACACCTCACAGTGAAATATGCCCATTATGACACTGATCACATTGGAGTTGACCTGATCATGAAGACCTATTTTAGCCCCAACCAGGTGATTGGACTCTGGAGTGACTTGCAGGAAGTAGGAGGGGCATCCGCCCTCATCCAAGATGCCCTGAGCACAGTGTTAGAGTATGCAGAGGATGTGCCGTCTGGAACAATGTCAGCCAACAACACCGTGGGCTGCTTCTTGTTCAGTTTTCACATAAAATCAGTAAAATATATTTTAAAGCAAATATTTCATGTATTTTTTTTTTTATTATTATTTGAAAGAGAAAGCTTCCATCTGCTGGTTCAGTTCCCAGATGGATTCAACGTCAGGGGCTGGGCTGGCCTGGCCTAGCTGAAGCGAGGAACTGGGAAGTCAGTCCAGGTCTTCTATATGAGTGGCAGGAACCCAGTTACTGGAGCCATCACGGCTGCCTCCCATGGTCTGCATTAGCAGGAAGGTGGAATCAGGAGCTATAGCAAGGCCTCAAACCTAGCCACTCCAATATGGGCCTTGTTGGGTGTCTTAACTAAAAGACTAAACACCTGCCCCCAAATATAAGAGATTGGTTGATTGATTGATTGATTTGAAAGGCAGAGTGCCAGAGAGAATTTCAGTCTACTGATTCACTCCCCAGATGGCTCCAACAGCCAGGACTGGACTAGTCCAAAGCCAGGAACTGGAGACTATCCTGGTCTCCCACATGCGTGGCAGATGGACTAGAGCACTTGGACCATCATCTGCTGCTTTCTCAGGCTCATTAACAGGAAGCTGCTTTGGAAGTGAAGTAGTTGTCTTGAACCAGCACTCCAGTACTGAGTACTGACCTCACCAGTGGTGGCTTAACTCACTGGGCAACAATACCAGCCTCTCAAATTTTTATTATTTTCAAGAGTCTAGATTATTCTAGCCAAATCTGAGTGTGCTAAGGGATTCCATTTAAAATAAAGAGCTAAATAAATAATAAATATCTGGGCAAATTATTAACTTAATTGGAGAAGGATGTTGAAGAAGATAATTAATAACACCTTTAATGGCCGGCGCCGCGGCTCACTAGGCTAATCCTCCGCCTGCAGCACCGGCACACCAGGTCCTAGTCCTGGTCGGGGCGCTGGATTCTGTCCCAGTTGCCCCTCTTCCAGGCCAGCTCTCTGCCGTGGCCCGGGAGTGCAGAAGAGGATGGCCCAAGTGCTTGGGCCCTGCACCCGCATGGGAGACCAGGAGAAACACCTGGCTCCTGGCTCCTGGCTTCGGATCAGCGTGTTGCGCCGGCCGCAGCGTGCCGGCCGTGGCGGCCATTGGAGGGTGAACCAACGGCAAAGGAAGACCTTTCTCTCTGTTTCTCTCACTGTCCACTCTGCCTGTCAAAAAAATAAAATAAAATAACACCTTTACTTTGTGGATTAGAACTTTGTATCCTAAGATTTTTTTTAGAAGGCTTTTATTTAATAAATATAATTCCATAGGTACAGCTTTTGGAATATAGAGGTTCTTCCCCTGCCCTCCCACTCCCACTTTCATCCCACCTGCTACTCCCTCTCCCATTCCATTCTTCATTAAGATGCATATTTTTTTAAAGATTTATTTAGAGTTACACAGTCAGAGTTACACACACACACACACACACAGAGAGAGAGAGAGAGAGAGAGGTGTCTTCCTTCCTTAGGTTCACTCCCTTATTGGCTGCAACGGCCGAAGCTGCGCCTTTCTGGAGCCAGGAGCCTCTTTCGGATCTCCCAAGCAGATGTAGAGATTCATTTTTAATTATCTTTATATATAGAAGACCAACTCTATAATAAGTAAATATTTCAACAATTTGCACCCACACAAAGTATAGAGTACTGTTTGAGGACAAGTTTTAACGTTAATTCTTATAACTCATTAAGGACAGAGGTCCTACATGGGGAGCAAGTGCACAGTGACTCCTGTTGTTGATTTAACAATTAACACTTATTTATGATGTCAATGATCACCCGAGGCTCTTGTCATGAGCTGCCAAGGCTATGGAAGCCTTTTGAGTTCACAAACTCTGTCAGTATTTAGACAGGGCCTTAAGCAAAGTGGAAATTCTCTCCTCCCTTCAGAGAAAGGTACCTTCTTCTTCAATGGCCCCTTCTTTCCACTGGAGCTCTAAAATAGTTAATGAATTGCTCAAGCTTTCTATCTTGAGCTCTGATTTTCTGGTTCTTAGGTCTAGGAGAGTTTTTGTTGTTTTTTATGAACTTCCCAGCCTGGCTCTCTAATAGTTAAGAATCAAAAGAAAAAAAATTTTTAAAGATCTATTTATTTACTTGAAAATCAGAGGCAGAGAGAGGGAGAAAAAGGTCCTCCACCTGCCTATTCACTCCCCAGCCGGCCGCAACAGCCGGAGCTGTACTGATCCAGAGCCAGGAGCCTCCTCCGGGTATCCCACAGGGATCGAGGGCCCAAGGACCTGGGCCATCGTCCAGTGCCTTCCCAGGCCACAGCAGAGAGCTAGACTGGAAGTGGAACAGCCAGGACTCGAACGGACACCCATATGGGATGCTGGCACTGGAGGCGGCAGCCTTACCTGCTACACCACAGTGCTGGCCCCAGAAAAATGTTAATTAGTTTATTATTAACACAAATAGTGGCCAATAAAATTCAAAAATCATATTCCTACCACTCCAGTATGTCATCAATTTTTATGTTGCCATGATCTTAAAAATACTTTTAAGATTGTGATATATTGGAGCTGGTGTTATGGCTGGTTATACATTTTCTGTTTGTTTATCTGGGAATGTCTTGAATTCTTCATTAGAAAAAAAAAAAAACTTTAAAAGAGAGACAAAGAAGGAAACGGACACACACAGAGAGCTCCAGTCCACAGGTTCACTCTCCAAATAGTCTGCAGTGGCCCCAGGCAAGGTGGAAGCTGGAACTCAATCCGGATTTTCCATGTGGGTACCAGGACCCCACTTGCCTCAGCCATTACTGCTGCCTCCCAGGCTCTCAGCAGGAAGCTGCAGTCAGGAACCTGTGTCAAAGACAGACACTCTGATATCAGATACTGGTGTCTCAATCCAGTATCTCAACTGTGTTCTTCATTTTTACTAGTTAGCTTATAGGTTTGTCAGCACTTTGAATGCATCGTCCTGGTTTCTGATAAGTAGGTAGCTATTAATGTTACCGAGAATCACTTTTCTCCTTTCAGATCTTTCCTTTGTCCTTGGCATTCAGCGGTTTGATTATATGTTTACGTGTAAACCTCTGTGAGTTTATTCTACTTGGAGTTGGTGAGCTTCTTGGATTTTTGGGTGAATGTTTCCTGTCGTGTAATTTCTATCTGTTGATATTCTCCCTTAGGCGGGACTTGTACTTTGTTCTTGTACTTTCCTTTAGTTCTTTAGACTTGATGTCCTTTAGTTCTTTGAACATACTTTAAATTACTGATTTAAAGTCTTTGTTTAGTAAGTACAGTGTCTGGGTTTCCTCAGGGACAGTTTCTGTTAACTGCCTTTTTTCCTGGGTATGGACCAGACTTCATTTATCTATGTGTCTCTTAAGTTTTTGTTGAAAACTGCTCATTTAGAATGTAGATGCAAGCATTTGGCACAGTGGTCCTGTCAGTGTGTGGAACCCCTGGATTTGACTCCTAGCTCTACTTGCGAGTCCAGCTTCCTGCTAATGTGCACCCTTGCAAGCAGTAGGTGATGAAGTACTTGGGAGACTTGCATTGAGTTCTGTGTTCCTGACTTCAGCCTGGCTTAGCCTAGCAGTTGGAGACCTTTGGGAGGTAAACCAGCAGACATTGAATCTCTGTCTTCTTTCTCAGAGTCTCTGCCTTTCAAATAATTGAAAATAGGTAAATAATAATTTAAAAAATAAATACAACAATACAGTAGCTCCAGACATTAAATAGTCCTCCTAGGGCTATATTACTGCTGCTGCTGCTTGCTTAGTGAAATCTCTGAACTGATTATTCAGAGTCTGTATTCTCAGGGTGGGCACTGAGGCTCTGCAGGTGAAGCTGCCTCGTGGGACACCCACATCCCACAGAAGAGTGCCTAGTTCTTGTTCTGGCTATTCTGCACTTCTAGTCCAGCTTCCTGCTAATACTCCTGGGAGACCACGGATGATGACCCAGTACTTCAGTTCCATGTAGGAAACCTGGATGGAATTCCTGGGCCCTATCTTCAGCCTGGCACAACCCGTGCTGTGGCAGACATTAGGGGAATGAACCAGCAGATGGAAGGTCTTTCTCCCACTCTGTTACTTTCCTCTCTCTTTGTCATTCTTCTTTTCAAAAAAACAACTCTTGAAACAAAAGTCTGTATTGTTCAATATGCCCACTGAAGTCTCTTGTTTAATTTACTGGCTAGCCATGAATAAACAGAAATGTAAGTAGCTGGAACCAGTAAGTGTCCTTCTCTGCCAAGAAACTCTGTAGGCATGCTGGGCACACCTCCAGCATTCTGCTGGACAGTTTACAATCCTGTCAGCCTTGCTTGTCAGAGCCTCAAGGTTAGCCAGGGGGAGGAGCTTAATGCCTTCTCACTCCTTTCCTGGACGTGCCCACAGCCTGTGGATGTAGCCTCCCAGACTCGGAGCTTTTCCACCCCCAGACATCTCATTCCTTAGCTTTTCCTTTTCCTTTTGGTTAGCCTGTTGTTTGCCTCAACTGTTAATCCACATGGATGGCAGGGACCCAAATACTGACGTGCCACCTACTTCCCAGGTGTCTTAGCAGGAATCAGAAACTGAGTAAAGGCAGGTCTCAAACCCAAGACTCTGATACAGGATTTGGGCTTCACAACTGGTGCTTTAACAACTAGGCCAGACTCCTGCTCTGATTAATCTTTTAAATATCGTTTCTCTTCCCCTTTTCCTCATTTAGTCCCAGTCCCTTCAGAGTGAGGGTAGCCTCTGTTATGGGTTAGTTTATATTCCTTTGAACTGTATTCTGTTGATCTCATTTATAATGTGTGAAGACATTTGTATCTAATATTTAGTTTCTATGACAGTTTTCTAAATATAAGTGAATTAACAGTGAGTATGCTTTGATTTGTAACTTGCTTTTTTTTCTTTAACTATGTGTCTTAGAAATCTTCCTGCTATTGTACATACGTAAAGGGGTGTGTGTGTGTATGTGTGTGTGTGTGTGTGTAACTATTTCTGTGGTATTTAAGATACAGAAATATACCATAGGGTCCTTACTCACAAATTGCTAGACTTCTAGTTTGTAGCAGCCAAGAGTCCTAGAAGTAGTGCTGTAAAGAAGTTCTGTGTCTGTTACTCCTTATTCCATGTGTAAATGTTTCTCACTGATGGCTGTCTGCAAGTCAGGTTACCTGACTCAAGAACATATGCATCAGGGACAGCATTGTGGTGTAGCGGGTAAAGCTGCCACCTGCAACTCTGGCATCCCATATAGGCCCCGATTTGTGTCCCTGCTACTCCACTTCCAATCCAGTTCCCTGCTAATGGCCTGGGAAAAGCAGCCTGAGTGTTTGGGTCTCTGCCACCCATGTGGCAACCTGGATGAAGCTCCTGGTCTTGGCCTGACTGGCCGTTGCAAACATTTGAGGAGTGAACCAGCAGATGGAAGATGTCTCCCCACACTCACCCCCACCTCCACCCTCTTAACTCTGACTTTCAAATAAATAAACAAATATACTTTTAAAAATGCATTGAAAAAATTTAAAATTGTCTTCTAAAAACCTAAACTAGTTTACTTTCCCAGCAGTGGTGTCAGAGTAACCCTTTTTCCAAACACCAAGTCTGCACATTATCAGTCTTAGAAAATTACAAAAGTCTGGACAAAGGTCATATCTCATTGATTTTTTTTTAATTTAATTTTTTTAGATTTTCATTTATTTGAAAGCCAGAATTATGCAGAAGCAGAGAGAGAGAGAGAGAGAGTGAGAGAGAGAGAGGTCTTCCATCTGCTGATTCACTCCCCAATTGGCTGCAGTGGCCGGAGCTCTACCAATCCAGAGCCAGGAGCTTCTTTTGGGTTTCCCATACAGGTACAGGGGCTGGAGGACTTGGGCCATCTTCTACTGCTTTCCCAGGCCATAGCAGAGAGCTGGATCAGAAGTGGAGCAGCCGGAACATGAACCAGCACCCATGTGGGATGCTGGCACTGCAGGTGGTGCCTTTACCTGCTACCCCACAGTGCCTGCCCCCTCTCATTGATTTTTTTAATCAATTTTTATTTATTTATTTATTTGAAAGAGTTACAGAGAGGCAGAGGCGGGGGGTGGGGGGGTGGGTGGGGAGAGAGAGAGGTCTTCCATCTACTTGTTCACTCCCCAGATGCCCGCAGTGGCTGGAGCTGGGTTGATCTGAAGCCTGGAGCCAGGAGCTTCTTCCTGGTCTCCCACATTGGTGCAGTGGCTCAAGGACTTGTACCATCTTCTGCTGCTTTCCCAGGCCATAGCAGAGAGCTGGATCAGAAGTAGCGCAGCCGGGACGCGAACCGGTGCCTGTGTGGGAAACTGGCACTGCAGGTGGTGGCTTTACCCGCTACACCACAGCGCCAGCCCCTCTCACTGATTTTTAAAATTTGCATTTAAGTTTCATTTTGAAGGGCAGTGCCAGTGTGATAATGTTTAATGCTTTCCTTTCTCCTCTCTAGGGCATGGCCTTTACATTACAGGAACGACAGATGCTTGGTCTGCAAGGACTTCTACCTCCCAAGATAGAGACACAAGATATTCAAGCCTTACGATTCCATAGAAACTTGAAGAAAATGAGTAGCCCTTTGGAAAAGTAAGAGTCAATTAGATGTTCAGTCTTTATTGATGTTCAGATTTTGAAAATTGGGAGCATCATGACTTTAAATATGCAGCCTCATAATGAAATTTGTGTTTTTTCAGTTAACTGCTTTATGATGATTGTATTTCCTTCACTTCAGTGAATAATTCCCTCATGTTCCTTATTAGTAAAATTGAGCAGAAATCATCTTCCTTACTTAAAAGGAGAGCATTTCAGGTGTGAATAAAGCATAGAGGATACTGTCTAATTTGCACCCGTTGTATCCAACTACTTTCCCTGATCACCCACTTTGCGTGGCACTGTCCTAGCCACTGAGGGGACAAGGGAGGTAATAGATCAGGACCTGTAGCGTGTAAAAGAGGTGTCATCAGGACTGTCACTGACAGATCAGGATGTGTGACCAGCGCAGTGAGGCCCAGTCCTGCTCCTAGGAGGCAGATCGTCCCTGTGATGGCACTGTCCTCTGCACTGCGGTGAGAAAATGACACGTGTAGGCTGTGTGTTCTGAAAGCATAAAGAGGCACCTCGCCCAGCTGTGGGCATCAGGAAAAGCTTCCTGAAGTAAGTGATCTCTGGCTGCATTTTAAACAGTATGTTGTAGAGAACAGGCAGAGTGAGAAAGAGACCAAAGTGTTGCAGGCTGGGTGGGAAAGGGGGTCAAGGTGAGTGCGCCAGCTCTGAGCCGTGACAGTCCTGGGTGAGGACAAGGTCACTGTGCGGCAGGTAGAAAAGTGACTCGAGTGGAATATCAAGGAGGGCCGGGGGCACACAGCTTGCTTTGGCCCAATGGCTGAGAGGTGTCGTTGGTTCTGAACATTCCTGCTGTCTCTTTCTCAAAGCTGCCTCTTCCATCTTACTAGTTCAGTTGTTCTTTGTTTCCCTATACTGAGGAAAAATCTGTTCCCCCTTCTTGTCTACCTGTTGATCCCATTTCTGCCTCGAGTAGCTATGTAGGAATTACAGTTCCTCCTCTGAATGGATCGCTTCTTATTTATACACCAAATGTTTGCATATCAACTGTATACCACATCCTCCACCAGCTCCTGGAAATACAGAAGTGTGTGAGGCGATGGTCCTGGTCTCACGGTATTGTCTAGGCTGGAGGGAAACCCGAAAGTCAAGAGGAGAGGAGGGAGAGTTGGGTCAGGAGGAGTAGGACGCCTGTGTGTCTCTGGAGGAGGGCAGTGTGCAGAGAGCACGCTCCCCCTGAACTGCTTGTGGAGAGCATGAGTCTCCAACTGCATGACCGGGCAAAGGGTGCATCGAATGTACAACTCCAAGGTGAGAGTTGTGCTGCCTTTGAAGACGTGAAGTAGGTCATTGTGGAGGAAAGGAGGCTGGAAAGGAGGCAGAAGTCTCGTTAACTATTTTAGGAGTTTGCACATTACTTTACTGGCATTTGGAAGCCAGTAAAATTTAAGGAGAGTAGAAATGATCAAAGGTTTTTGCGAGAAGTAAGCACTGATGCCAGGAAAGCTGTGTGTGTGAAGAACAGGGAGAAGGCTCTGGAGGTCACGAGTCTCCGAGAAATGATGGGCTTGGGCTGGGTGAGCATGGGGGCGAAATGCATGGATTGGAGAGACAGCATGTAAACCCTGTAGGACGTGGTGTTTTATTAGACTGGGGTGAGGGAAGTAGAGAAGGAAGAATTCAAAAATGGACTCTGGGGTTCCCGTTTGGTCAGATAGGAGAAGAAACAAGTTTGGGGAAAGAAAATGAATCTGTTTTAAACGTATTTACTTCCAGATGATTTCTGGTTTCTAAGCCAGTGTTTATTCTTTAAACTTTGTTTTTTAAAATTATTTACTTGAGAGACAGAGCTCCCATCTGCTGGTCACTCCCCAAATGCCCACAACAGCTGGGACTAGACCAAGACTTGAATCCAGGTGGTAGCAATCCCTGAGCCATCACTGGTCCATGCACGGGACTGCACCAGCAGGAAGCAGAGGCACGAGCTGGGAACCGAGCCCAGGCACTTGAAGTGGGAAGTGGGCATCCTCTCTGGTGTCTGTAACTCCAGGCCGAATGCCTGTCGCTAACCTTGATTCTTTAAAATATGTTACTTTTGTATTCATTTGCATGAATTGGCTGTTGCCTCCTTTGTGTTGCCTCTGTGCTCTTGGCAGACTTCACTACTTTTATCCCTACTGGTCCTCAAACTCCTGAAGGATAGGGGTCGCTTCTTACAGTCCTAGGGTTCAGAGTAGTGCCTGGCACATGGCTAATACTCAACATATGAATAAGTGCTACTTTACTCTGCTTTTTCACCCACCTGTCAGTTTCTGTGAAGATTGCTTTCTTAGGGTGAGGGGCTCATGGTAACCTTTGTGTTCCCAGTGCCTTTTACAGAGCCCGACTCACAGCAAACTGCAGCTGCTGGCTGCTGTTCCTACTGTTTCATCATCGTCTACCATTTAAGTACATTTGTATTTCTGTTGGGTTTTAATCCCAGCTGTTAAGTAATAATAATTTAGAGATTTGAATTTCTTGGGGGTGGAGGCGGGGCTCAATTTTAGACACCAAAACCTTTAATGTAATGTAGGCTGACATTTTATCTTGTGCTTTATTTCAGATACATCTATATAATGGGAATACAAGAAAGAAATGAGAAATTGTTTTATAGGATATTGCAAGATGATATTGAAAGTCTCATGCCAATTGTATACACACCAACGGTTGGTCTTGCCTGCTCTCAGTATGGACACATCTTTAGGAGACCTAAGTAAGGCTTATATTTTTAAAGCATACATATAAATAATTACTGTGTAAGAGAAAGCCTCCATAACATCTATTTTGTTCCTAATTTGTGGCTGGAAGTCTTACTGGAATCACATTTCCCACTTTATAAAAGCTTAATTTGAATTAGAAAGGATTAATAAAAAATCCCACATTATCATTTGTTTATATAAAAATAGCAGCATTCATTCCTAACCTTCTTTAAATTATTGGGTTATTAGAAGAATATTGTATGCTGTTTGTATCAAAAAATAAAAGTCTTTATTCTGGTAACAGATTCTCTAGAATTTTCATTAAAATATTTGACCATTTTGCCAAAGTAAGGGGTTGGTTCATTCTCATTTTTGTCAACATTAATTTCTGTTTAGTAAGCTTTTCCTGAATTTTAACTTTAAATAGTTGTGCACCTCCAGGTGTTTTAAGTGGGAAGAGTACTGGTAAGGAGCATCCCTCCAGATGTGTTGTGTGTTGAGTACAGATTAGCAGTGTCTGTCACAAAGCTATGGAGGAGAAACTGATAGGAGAGAGCCAGCTCCGCTCCCCTGGTTCACTCCCCAGATGCACACAGTGACCCCTGGCTGGGGCTGCAGCTGGAGTTAGGAGCTCAGTCCCGGTCACCGTGTGGATGACAGGATCTCAGGGTCTGTATCAGCAGGAAGCTGGCGTCAGGAGCGCAGCTGGGTATTGAACCCAGGTGCTCTGATATGGGATGTGGCATCTTAACTGCTAGGCCAGACGCCTGCCCCATGATGGCTTCTTTCTAAACTTCCTTGAGTTATATAAATACTATTTTTTTCTTAATTTGCATTTTCTTGTTTCTTTAAACTTGTAACAGTTTCCTCAATCCTTGTGTTTTTCCCATGCTTAGCTAACAAGCTGATACAGATGTATTAATTCAAACAAGGTCTGGTAGCATTTATCTTCAGTCTCCCCTCATGTATTCCAATGGCTCTCAGACTTCACTGTGCACACGAAACACATGTGGGGCTTATTTAAAATGTCAACGTATGCCAGCTTTTCTGTCTTTTCCATCTCCAAGATTGAAGAAAAGGCAAAAGGCCTAGAGGTCCAGGTTTTAGTGTATGCCCTCAGTGATTGTGTTGCACATAGATATTCCCTGGAAGACACTGAGAAACACCGCTGTTCTAGCCTGTAGGCTGCATCTAGAACCATTCTGTGATAGGCTCCAGTTGTCAGCTGGTCTGTCCTGCCTTACTGGGACAGGGCTTCTCCATCCAGACGATACGGGCCAACTAAAACTGCTGCTAACGGGACCCTGCCCTGCTTTAGTGTCTCTAGGCTTGAGCCCAGGTGTGGAAATTTCCTGAAAGCCCTGATGGGCTTCTGATGTGCATGGGAGCTGACATGAGGCATGAAGAGCGTGGCTTTTGGGTGGTCCTGTGTATCATTTATGCAGTGCTTTCTTTTTTACTTCATTTTTCACGCAAACTATGATCAGTAAATCTCGGTTGGTTGATCTAAACTCTAAGCCAATTAAATCATGATCTCTGGTGGTAGGACACCAGCATTTTAAAAAACTCACTTTAATGAATTTATTGGTTGAGAAATGGCTGAACTAAACTTAATTGACTATAATAATAATGCTTAAGTGAAGATACCAGTTAGAAAATTAAGAATCAGTTCAAGGGCAGTGGGGACCATTTCTGTTTGACCTGTTTTCTAGAATCTAGATTTTTCCTTTTTTCTCTATGCCTTTTCCTCCCTTTGCTTCCTTTTTTTATGAAATTTGGATTAACTGTCTTAATTAGATAACAATATACCATATTTAAAATCACTTTTCATTAGCCATTCCACAGTGTAAACATACTTCAGAACAATATATTGTGTGACAAATACATTCAGTTTTTATTGATTAAAAATAACTTTACTTTTTTCTGATGCTTCAAGTGTATCATCTTTTATGTGAATTCATTGTAATTGTCTTGCTCCTTGTTATTTCAAATTTCCCATTTTCTGTTGCAAAGGGTTTAACAGTGGTCTACTTGGCCTTGTTAAGTCCTTTAGTGTTGGTGGTTTCTCTTTACATTGGTTTCTGCCAGAGGTATGTTGGATTTATTTGAACAGGAAATGTAGATGTTTTCTTCTTGGGTAAGATGATCCTATCATTTAACAATTGCCTTCATTGCAGCAGCTGGGTGAACAATATAATTACAGTTGGAAGTCATTGAAATGATTAAAAATAAACCAGTGTGGCTTATCAAAGATCTACTTGGAAATTATACTTTGTCTTGATGTTTTATTAACATATCTAAATATTCCAGTTATGAACAAAACTTAGAAACAAACAAAAAACTGTTGTGAAATGCAAAAGTGTTTTTGTTCTGTTGCAGGGGATTGTTTATTTCAATCTCAGACAGAGGTCATGTTAGATCAATTGTGGATAACTGGCCAGAAAATCATGTTAAGGTACTCATAGCACAACCCTCCTTTGCCTAATGCTTTCTGTTTCCATGTAAGTTACTTCTGAATCCTCCAGTATGATTTCCCATTGTTGCTCTGGTTTATTTGCACTAATGTACGTGCAGATTTAGTGCTTTGTATCTGAGATGATGATAATAGTAATAGTTATTAAATAAGTTACTGATATAGAGCTTGGCTCTGAGTAAGAAATTGGAGCTAGAGCACAAGGTGAACTTTCTCACTGTTCACACCACTGGTGTCTCCTGCCTTCTCCACATTCCTTTTCGATTTCACTGTTGTTATTCAAGGGTAGAAGAAATGCACAAGAGTGCCACAAAACCTTATTATAGATGGTGTTGGAGAGGATTAGTTATGCCTTTCTTTTAAATCTAAGATTAATTTAGGTCTTTACCAAATTTAGCAAATATAAACCTTGTTCAATCTGATTGTCTTTTTTAAATAAAACATCATAACTTATTTGAAGATATTCAGTAGAATTTTTTTTTTTTACTACAGGCAACAATCTTAGTTGCTTTTATTACATATGTCTTCCTTACCAAAGTAGACATTGGTGAATAATCACTTTGAATAATCTAGAAAAATGTGATTAGACAATTAAACTCCCAATCTCATCTTAAATGGTAGTAGGTTGGTATGTCTTTTTATTCTAGATCTTTTTCTCTTCTACTCTAGCTAAGGCTTTTCCTGTTGGGCCTAGGTTATTAAGGTGGAGTAGCATGCTGTTTCTTTGCAAACTTGTATTTTCTCCAGGGCAAGCTGTTCAGCAGAATTCTGTTCACTTCTCCCTTAAATTGTTTTTCTGGAAATAAGTTGGCCCTTCAGTCACAAGCATTCTAGTCCTAAACCAAATCTAGTTAACTCTCTTGTTAATATCTCTTGTTAATATCAAATCTAGTTAATTCTCTTGTTAATATGTTAGAATCTTAAGTTCACTTGGTTGGTTTTCATTGGAAGTTAGCCAAGAAACAGTTTTATTTTTAGAAATGAGAGTGAAACTATGTGACGATAATCTATCTTTTAAAAATACTTTTCTTTAGGGCCCCATTTTTGGCAACTTCTAATTTGATTTTCTTTTATTTTTGTTTTTGTAATTAAGGCTGTTGTGGTGACGGATGGAGAGAGAATTCTGGGTCTTGGAGATCTGGGTGTCTATGGAATGGGAATTCCAGTAGGAAAACTTTGTTTGTACACAGCATGTGCAGGAATACGGCCAGATAGGTGCCTGCCTGTCTGTATTGACGTGGGAACTGATAATATAGTGAGTAAACCCATTTTCCCCTTTGATTTTCTTATTTGAAATGTTATTATTCCTCTTTCAAAGACATAATTTAAGGAGAATTTTGTGATTAGATGCTTTTTTTTCTTAAGCCTCACTTTTACCATTTATACAGACAATAGTAAATTAAGCCTATTAAAAGTTTCTTGAGAGACCAGCACTGTGGTGCAGTAGGTTAATCCCCTGCTTGTGGCGCTGGCATCCCATATGGGCGCCAGTTCTAGTCCCGGCTGCTCCTCTTCCGATCCAGCTCTCTGCTCTGGCTGTGTGGCCATTTTGGGAGTTAACCAGCGGATTCTGTCTTTCCCTCTCACTGTCTGTAACTCTAGCTCTCAAATAAATAAATAAAATCTTTCTAAAAAAAGTTTCTTGAACTAGAACAATAAGGTTTAAAAATTATATTAGTGATATTTCTATTTTGTAATTTATGTCTAAGCTGGTTATGTAATCAATGGTTTTGATTTTTTTCCATTTGACTTCTTTTGTAGGCACTCCTAAAAGATCCATTTTACATGGGCTTGTATCAGAAGCGAGACCGTTCACAACTTTATGATGAACTGATTGATGAGTTCATGAAAGCTATTACTGACAGGTATTTCAGTACAGTTGGAGTGTATGAAAGCACCTTTAATTGGGGGTAGGAGAGGAATGGTAGTTCTGTTTTCCTGTATCTCTTGTGAAGATAAGCAGGAGATTAAATTGGGGGAGCTTTGATTCTTTCTTGCCGATGAGCTATGCTTTGCTTCCTGAGTTTCCTGACGTCTTGAGGGAAGTGTGCACTCACTTCTCAGACCTCCTTTTAGTCCTTAGCATCAGAGCTCACTCCTGCCATGCCACTGAGGTTCGCATACGGCTTTTGTTTTCAGTTCTCTGGCCATTGGTGCTCTCCCTCTCACCCTCCTTGCAGCATCTGACCAGGTCTTCCCACTCATCCGTTCTTGAAGCACTCCTCTCTTGATTGCTAGAAGACTTCCCTAACTTGGTCTTTTTTCCAGCTTTCTTTGTGATTTTCACTGCTGCTTCTTGCTGTGTCTTACTAGATGTGGATTTCTGTGCAGTCCTCTTCTCCTTGAGCTGTATAAGCCATAACCTTTATGCACGTGACTCTTAAATCTGTTGAAAACACCTCCCTGTAGGCCATCTGCGTTTCTGAGGTGTGCATTTCTAACCACTGTCATCTTCCATTGAGACATTCGGATGCTACTCATATTAGTGTCCCAAACTTAATTTCTCCCCTCTCTAAGCAGCCAATCTTCGATATTCCCAACCTCTGTTAATGACAGTAGTGTCTGCCCTATTGCCAAACTTTTGATCTTGATATTCTCTCAGCCTTCCTCCTGAACCATGCACCCTCATGCACTTGGGTATTGTTCAACCCCAGTTGGTAGAATCACTTCGGTGCCTCAGATTACATCTATTTTCCTCTGCCACAGCCTTGCTGTCTCGTCTCCAGTTTCTCTTCTCTCCAGTTCATCTTTATGTTTACACCAAATTCATTGTGCACTTCATTTTGTCAGTGGCTTCCTCTTGCCATAGGAACTTTTTTTTGCCTTTATCATCTCTCCAAGGTCCGCCTTTTAAATTATTGGTGCATAGAAGCTACTCAAAAACTCACTCTTTTTCAGAGTCAAAGTTGACATACCTAAAGCTGAACCTTTCAGCTTCCCAGAAATTGTCATCTCCCTTTCTTTCCTCATTTTCCTACCTAGGACAACCAAATAGTAGCTACACGGTCATCCAGGCTGCCTTGCCAGCGAGCAGCCTCTCCCTTGCTTCCAGGCTGGTCCTTATCATCAACACCGGGTTTTGCTTCTGCTGTCTTACAGTTCTCCCTGTCGTTTCGTTGTCTCTGTGCGTTCTGCCTCGGACCCTTCTCCTGACCATACTGTGGCCTCCTAGCTGCTTCTCTTGTCTTTCTTGTCTCACTCCACACCCACTTGTGCTACCTCTCACTGGTAGGTTTATTTTCCTTAAGGTCTTCATGTGGATTCTTCCCTCCTCTGCAACCTTCAGCAATTCTATGTGGGATGCAGAAAAATGTCTCTGTCTCTGATTTGGTATTCAGGATTCTCCTGTATCTGACCCCAGCCAACTTACGTCTTATCCTTTAGTATACAAACATACTTCCCAAAGCTATGGAAAATTAAATTAAAAAATGTTTATCTTAGTGCAAAAATTTTTTTAAAAATCTGTAACGTGCATTTTCCTTGAACTTTTTGAAGACCATTTGTAAACTGCAGCATATAGCTACGACTGTTGAAAATTCAGGGTCACCAAAGAATACCTTGCTTTCTTTCTACCTCTTTATTTTTTGTTCTTCTTTTAGGGACCAACTTAAGTCTTGCCTCCTTTTCAGGCCTTGCCTCATTATCACTGCTCACCCAGATGATTGATGTCACCAATATCGGAATACAGTTATTTTCTGAACTGTTTCATATATACTTTCCTTTGATGCTGTTTAGCTATTGATGTAATAAGACTATGCATGCCAAATACACACTTTTTGAGATTAAGAGATTAAAAAGAGTCTCTTCAGTTTAGGAAATTATGTAGAACTTAAGTATGCTGAGTATCCCTCCTGGGCTCTTGGAAATGGTAACAAAAATCGATAGCCCCTGGACCCATCATGGCACTACATGGTTCTTAAGCACCAGTACTTTTTTTTTTTTTTTTATCATGTCTAATAGATTTCAATATTTTGGGTCTAATCTTTCACTGACTGAAAATGTCCACATGGCCTTAATTGAAGTACCATAATACATTATTTTTAAATGCTAACATAAGGGATAGTAGACAGGAAAGCTGTTTAATATATTTTCAACACAAGCATTATGTATTTTGCTGTTTTTAGATATGGCCGGAACACACTTATTCAATTTGAAGACTTTGGGAATCATAATGCATTCAGGTTTTTGAGGAAATACCGAGAAAAATATTGTACTTTTAATGATGATATTCAAGGTAAAGCAAAAATCAGACTTTTAAAAAATATTTTGATTCCTACTTCTTAAAAACATGTCCTTTTTAATTTAATTCTTAATTTTTATTACAGGAACAGCTGCAGTAGCTTTAGCAGGTCTTCTTGCAGCACAAAAAGTGATCAGTAAACCCATCTCAGAACACAAAATCTTATTTCTTGGAGCAGGAGAGGTAAGTTTTTGTAAGCTTTTCAGTTTAAAACCAACACTAATCCTATTTAGAATTGGAAAATTGGACATGTTCATGCTGTTTTCAAAGAACATGATGAGGTTATAATTTTGTCAAAATAGAAAATGAATTTGAAATCTCTATTATAAAATAGTTAATTTAAATTTTAGAGAGAATATCACAAAGGATTAACTTTTGTGTGGTTTTTAAGGGAAAAATAAACCAAATATCCTTTGTAACATAATCTTCATGTATAAAGAAATTTAAGCATTGCATCATTCTGTAGTCTTTACTTTCTGAATTTCTGTTTTGTTGGACAGGCAGCTCTTGGAATTGCAAATCTTATAGTTATGTCTATGGTAGAAAATGGCCTCTCAGAAGAAGAAGCACAAAAGAAAATCTGGATGTTTGACAAATATGGTTTATTAATTAAGGTAAGGTGTTTAAAACCTGGAGAAGCAGAAGAGCAGTGTATATGTTTGTTTGTTTTTTTTTTAAGATTTATTTATTTATCAATTTGAAAGACAGAGTTAGAGAGGTAGAAACAGAGGAGGGGAGAGCTTCTATCCACTGGTTCACTTCCCAAAGGGCCACAATGGCCAGGCCAAAGCCAGGCATCCAGAGCTCCATGTAGGTCTCCCATGTGGTGGCAAGGGCCTAAACACTCAGACCACCTTCTGCTTCTTTCCCAGGCACATTATCAGGGAGCTGGACTGGAAATGGAACAGCTGGAACTTGAACCCTCTCTCAAATGGGATTCTGCCATAGCAGGTGTCAGCTTAACCCTCTGTGCCATGCTGGCCCAGTGGTGTGGTTTTTACTAGTGTATTTTTAGTTAGATTTTTTAAAATCTTAGCATTTCTTAATCTCGTCTCACTGGACTATCCAGTTGTACCAGTGGCCTTCTGCTGTGGAAATGATACAGCAGTAATTTGCCATTTTCATCTGTGGAGCAAGCTGTCTCAGTGGACATTTGCTCCAGTTGTGCCATCTTTTTTTTTTTTTTTTTTAAGATTTATTTTATTTATTTGAAAGAGTTACAGAGAGAGGAGAGACAGAGAGAGAGAGGTCTTCCATCTGATGATTCACTCCCCAGATGGGTGCAACAGCTGGAGGTGCGCTGATCAAGAGCCAGGAGCCAGGAGCTAGGAGCTTCTTCCAGGTCTCCCACGTGGGTGCAGGGGCCCAAGGACTTTGGCCATCTTCTACTGCTTTCCCAGGCCATAGCAGAGAGCTGGATGGGAAGAGGAGCAGCTGGGACTAGAACTGGCGCCCATATGGGATGCCGGCGCTTCAAGCCAGGGCTTTAACCCACTGCGCCACAGCGCCAAACCCATGCCATCTTTTTCTTGTTAATTAGTACCAGTATTCTATTAGTACCAAAAAGATGAAATGAGGAAATTAGTGTATTAGATGAAACATCTCAAGTAGTTCTTGTGGTCAGGAAAAGTATATCTGTATTCTCTTCCTTGTTGTTTAGAACTCCTGGTTTTTTGGTTTATTTTTTAACAGCAAAAGGAATCTTAAGTCTCAGCAGATTCCCACTCTTGCCCCTTTTAAAGACTTGCCTCATGCTTCAGTCAACTGTCTCTGTGTTGGCTCCAGACTCCTTATTTGTTCTCTGGCTCTTAAGAGATCAAATACCCATTGTCCAAGTATGATTGTGTGTGATTGTGTGAGGATTTGACCCTTCTAAACCTAGGTGGTTGTTTTTTGTTTTTGTTTTTGACAGGCAGAGTTAGACAATGAGAGAGAGACAGAGAGAAAGGTCTTCTTCCTTCTGTTGATTCACCCCCCAACTGGCCGCCACGGCTGGCGCGCTGCACCAATCCAAAGCCAGGAGCCAGGCGCTTCCTCCTGGTCTCCCATGTGGGTGTAGGGCCCAAACACTTGGGCCTTCCAGGCCACAGCAGAGAGCTGGACTGGAAGAGGAGCAACCAGGATAGAACCGGTGCCCAAACCAGGACTAGAACCCGGAGTACTGGCGCCGCAGGCAGAGGATTAGCCTAGTGAGCCACGGTGCTGGCCTAAACCTAGGGTTTTTTTTTGTTTTTTGTTTTTTGTTTTTTTGACAGGCAAAGTGGACAGTGAGAAAGGTCTTCCTTTGCTGTTGGTTCACCCTCCAATGGCTGCTGTGGCCGGCGCACTGCAGCCGGTGCATCACGGTGATCCGAAGCCAGGAGCCAGGTACTTCTCCTGGTCTCCCATGCAGGTGCAGGGCCCGTGGACTTGAGCCATTCTCCACTGCACTCCTGGGCCACGGCAGAGAGCTGGCCTGGAAGAGGGGCAACTGGGACAGAATCTGGCACCCCGACCGGAACTAGAACCCAAGTGCTGGCGCCGCAGGCGGAGGATTAGCCTATTGAGCTGCTGTGCCGGCCTAAACCTAGGTTTTTAATGGGAACTTGGAACATCCTAATTAAATGATAAGCAGTAATCTGATATTTGAGGAGAAATTCCTAAACTCTTTGGTGATCATAATCCCCTATAGCCATCTTATAAAAATCTGTGGACCCCTTTGCCTTAAAAAAAATTCTGTATTTCTTAAACCAGTTCTAGGATAATACAGAGCTTTTCTCCCAGATTGACTTAGTACCCTTTAGGCCTTCTTTGATCATGCTTTTTATTAGCTCAAGAATGTCATAGATGTTACACTGTGTAACACAGTGAAAGGTGAGTAAAGTGCTTCACGGTGGAACCTGTCCCATTCATAATGTTGATGTGTTTTTATGTGTATGTGGGAAGGATACAGCTGTTATTTGCCACTTCATTTGTGGAACAAGTTGTCTCAAAGTTAGTGTATGAAACATCTCAAGTGCTTTAATTACACTCAGAATACCTGTAGTTTAAAATGCGCTAGCCTTTGCAATAAGACTTCATGTATTATCTCCGTTAATCCTCTCAAAAATCTTGTGAATTTTGACACATGAAGAGACTGCGTTTAAAGGACAGGAGACTTTTCCAAAATCCTCAGCTTGTGGATGGTGGAAATGAGATTCAACCCTGTGCCCTGGCAGTGAAGCCCAAATCACTTAAGTTGTGCTGTCTCCCCTAGGGGACTGTAGCTACCATATTTGTTAGTGTAGGAAATGCAAGAATTATAAGACAGCACATCGTTTGAAGGCTCTTGGAGGGATATATATTTTTGCTGATACATCATTGGTTTGGTGATTCTTTTTGCAGGGTCAATTTTTTAATAGCTTGTATTTAATAAATATAAATTTCATAAGTACAACTTTTGGATTATAGCAGTTCTTCCCCCCATACCTGCCCTTCCACCCCCAAACCATCCCATGGCCTACTCCCTCTCCATCCCATTCTTCATTAAGATTCATTTTTAATTATCTTTACATACAGATCAACTCTATACTAAGTAAAGATTTCAACAGTTTGCACTCACACAAAGTATAAAGTACTGTTTGAAGACTAGTTTTACTGTTAATTCTCAGAGTACAACACTTTAAGGACAGAGGGAAGCAAGTGCAGTGACTCCTGTTGTTGATTTAACAATTGACACTCTTATTTATGATGTCAGTGATCACCGAGGCTCTTGCCATGAGCTGCCAAGACTATGGAAGCCTCTTGAGTTCACAAACTCTGACCTTATTTAGATAAGCCCATAATCAAAGTGGGAGCTCTCTCCTCCCTTCAGAGAAAGGTACCTCTTCCTTTGATGGTCCCTTCTTTCCACTGGGATCTCACAGAGATCTTTCATTTAGGTCATTTTTTGCCACAGTGTCTCATGGGCTTTTTAACCAGATCCGAATGCCTTAAGGGCTGATTCTGAGGCCAGAGTGCTGTTTAGGGCATTTGTCATTCTATGAATCTGCTGTGTGCCCTGCTTCCCATGTTGGATTGTTCTTTCCTTTTTTTTTTTTTTTTTTTAAGATTTTATTTATTTTATTTGAGAGGTAGAGTTACAGACAGTGAGAGAGAGAGACAGAGAGAGAGGTCTTCTTCCGTTGGTTCACTCTCCAAATGGCTGCAATGGCTGGAACTGCGCTGATTGGAAGCCAGGCGCTTCTTCCGGGTCTCCCACGTGGGAGCAGAGGCCCAAGGAGTTGAGCCATCTTCTGCTGCTCTCTCAGGCCAGAGCAGAGAGCTGGATTGGAAATGGAGCAACCGGGATTCGAACCGGCACCCATATGGGATGCTGGCGCCACAGGAAGAGGATTAACCTACTGTGCCCGTTCTCTCCTTTTTAATTCTATCAGTTGTTATTAGCAGACACTTGGTCTTATTTATGTGATCCCTTTGTGCAAGGTCAGTTTTCCTGAGATGTTTTGTGACTGTCATATTGGTAGGTCAGGTCTGGAAGGAATATACTATTGATGGATGTCCTGTGTTTCCTCAGCATGGTGAGAATCCCTGTTCATCTGCAGCATTGGAGTGTGTATCTCTCTCTTCTAGCCCAGTAAAAGGATTGTAAGCCTTTGTGCCTTCTGGGATTTAGTATGACTTCATAGAGTAAAGGAACTTTTGAGAAGAAATACAAAGTTTCTGGGTATAATGGAATTTATGCTTGTTAAAATTAATTATTTGAAAGGTAGAGTGACAGACAAATATCTCATTTGCTGGTTCAGTACCCAAATGCTTGCAATAGCTTGAGCTGAGCCAGGCCGAGCCAGAAGCGAGGACCTCAATCTGGGTCTCCCTGCCATCAACTACTGCTATCCAGAATGTCCATTAGTAAGAAGCTGGAATCAAGAGCAGAGTCCAGACTTGAACCCAGACATATGACATAAGATTTGGGCTTCTCAGGCAGCATCTTAACCTCTGCACCAAATGTTCTCCCCTAGAAAGACATTTGTGTGGGGTCAGTATGTCACCCATAATGATGTCTTCTCACTGGATTCTCTGTATGCATTTACTGAAAGTGTTGTGTTTCACTGAAAACTGCAGGGGCGGGAAGCTGAAATAGACAGTCATCAGGAACCATTTGCTCACTCAGCCCCAGAGAGCATGCCTGGTACTTTTGAAGATGCAGTGAATATACTTAAGCCATCAGCTATAATTGGTAAGTAAAGTTGTTAGTAAATAGTCCTATTACATAACTGTATGTTGCCAATCATAATATCATGTGTAATTGTTCGAAATGTTGCATTTAACCTAGCTTTCAGCATGTGTGATGTTTTCTGTGATAGCTTTTTGATTGCATGCGTGAACGTTAATAGATGTTGCTTATACTTGTAAGTGCTAGAAGCTATGCAGCTAATTGTGTTTTGCTTTTAGAGTTCATAAATTGACTGTTGGGCTCAAACCTGAAGAAGCCAAAGGTTATTTGACAGACTGTACCAGAAAAATCTTACGCAGAGTCAAAGATCTTCTTTTGCAACAAAGATGAAAACTTTCCATGGGTTTGAGGCAGACATTGTACAGCCTGCATCAGACTATGCCAACATGGCATGATGTTCTCAGCAGAAAATGTCAAATTCTTTAAAGTGGAGCTACTTGGTTTACTATATACCTGTGAGATTTGAATCTACAACCCTTGTAATTTTATCAGTTGCATGCAGGAACTCTACTGAATTGTTTAATAGTATAGTATGGTCATAAAGAGTAAGTTCTTGTGGTCAGGAAAAGAGTATCTGTATTCTCTTCCTCATTGCAATAGAACTCATGGCTTTTTTTTTTTTTTTTCCTAACACAGCAAAAGGGATCTTAAATCTCTGTAGTTTATTTCTCTGAAAATTGTATATGGATACCCAAGAATCTGTCCATTGAGTCTCCCCACCCTTAGAGGGTCAAGGAAACAAAAAAGATAGTTTTTAAATGTTAGCGTTCTTAGTGGGTGGATTGAGTGAGTGCTCAGCTGAGGCACCACTGCCTAGCTCCTCATGTCCCCAAGTTGTGCTTCTGTCCTAGCACCTGTTACAATTTTCTGATTTTCTATTTGCTTTAAGCTGCCTGTGGTATACTCATTTTTATGCTCTGATGGTCTAATATAGGGTCTGGGACATGGTAAGGTTTAGCACCACCTTGTAACCAATTGAGCTTACCAGCCTACCCAGATGGTAAGGTTTAATAAAAGATGAAACAGCTGTATCAAGAAGGTTTATTGCTGTAGTCCAGATGGTATTTTATGCCTGCTGAATTCTTATTATTTTGTGATAAGTACCACAGAGTTTAGCAATTTAATATTTGAGATGCAAATTTTATTTTTATTTTTTTAAAGATTTATTTATTTATTTATTTGAAAGTCAGAGTTACACAGAGAGAGAAAGAGAAGCAGAGAGAGAGAGAGAGGTGTTCATCTGCTGGTTCACTCCCCAGTTGGCCACAACAGCAGTGGCTTTACCTGCTACGCCACAGCGCTGGACCTGAAAATTTTATTTTAAAAAATTTTTTTAAGATTTATTTTTTATTTATTTGAAAGAGTTACAGAGGGAGAGCTTTCATCCTGCTGGTTCACTCTCCAAACGGCCACAACAGCCGGGGCTATGCAAGGCTGAAGCCACGAGCCCGGAGCTGCTTTTGGGTCCTCCATGTGGGTACAGGGAATCAAGCATTGGGGCCGTCTTCTGTTGCTTTCCCAGGTGCATTAGCAGGGAGCTTGATTGGAAGTGGAGCAGCCACAACTCGAATTTGCTCCCCTATGGGATGCCAGCATTGTGGCTTAACCTGGTATGCCACAGAGCCAGCCCCTTAAAAATGTTTTAATTATGAAAAAGTACACGTACCATAAAATTTGCTGGCTTAAATGTTTTTAAGTGGACACTACAGTGCATTCATGGTGTTGAGCACATAGTCTCCAGGACTGTGTGAAACTGAAATCTTATAGCCATTAGACAACAATTCTCCATTTGCCCACCTCGGGCAGCCATGATTCTGCTGTTTGTTTCTGCATATGACTGCTGTAGGAATGCAAGTGGAATCAGACAAGTATCTCTTTGTGACTGGCTGATTTTACTTAGTTTAATGTCCTTGAGGCTTATTTCTGTTGTAGTAAGTTTCATCTTTATTAGACCAAGTGATGAATCCTGTACTCCTTTCTGTTTCCCATAATTTACTACATACATAGTTTGCAATATGCACTTAAGTGGAAACTTCTGGCATTTCTTTTCAGATTTGAAATTGTGTTCCTATAGCATTCTCAGCGATGCAAAATCCGTCTTTTTAATGAGGGAATGAGTACTTGTGCTTTGTCCTAGTAAGCCTTTTGCCAGAAATAGTGTTGATAGGGGCTGCTTTGTTACATCTGTGACGCAGCTGTCTCTTTTTTTCTCCCTTACAGGGGTTGCTGGTGCTGGCCGACTCTTTACTCCTGATGTAATCAAAGCCATGGCCAGGATCAATGAAAGACCTGTAATATTTGCATTAAGTAATCCTACAACAAAGGCTGAGTGTACTCCTGAGGAAGCATACACACTCACAGAGGTACTGGCAATGTATTAATGGATTAGACCTGTTGTTTTCTATTAGCTGGTTAGTTGTACATTCTTGCGGAGTTCTTTTAGTGGTTCCCTAGTGCTTATTACATGTACTCGTGGATTATCAAAATCTGATGTAAATTACTGCTCATGTCAACCTTGAGGAGTAATTAACTATATGATTGTGTTTTCATGCCTTCATACTATTTTTGTTGTACATTTTAATTCTCTGTATTTTAAGCCTAAAAGTCATTATTACTTATTTTATACAAGAATTACTTGCTTAGAGTCACCTGTGCTACAATTCTTGCTGCTGCTGTTTCTCCCTTCTTACATGGCTGTGCCTCTGTCTGGCAACATTTTTCTTCCTGCCGCAGAACTCTCCTTATGTAGGGATCTGCAAATTCTCTTGATAATTTCTTTTTCTTTTCTTTTCCTTCATTTTGAAGGATGCTTTCAGTCTGCATAGAAGTAATAGTTGGTGGATCCTTAATTTCACTACTTAGAAGGTTCCATTTCATTGTTTCCTGATTTCTATTTTCCTCTTGAGATATCGTCATGTCTTGACTTTTGAGCCATTTTCCTTTACTAGACCTTAGTATGATTTCTTTGTATTTATTCAGCCTAGGGTATATAATTCTCCCGAGTCTGCTCCATGGCTGTGTTGTTGTTTGTTATTTTGTTTTGGAAAAATAGCCAAGTAATGTGTCTGCTTTGTCCACGTTCTCTGTCTCTCTCTTCCTTAGGGCTCCAGTTACAAAGTCAGACTTTTTTTTTGTTTATCAAGACTCACATATATTTTTTACTGTTTGCTGCGCATATTGTTCTTTTTTCTGTCTTTGTCTCATTTTTCCGGTGATTTTCTTGGTTTTACCTTCCACTTTCGCAGATTCTGTTTTTCAGCTATCCTAATGTGTTATTGTCTAATTTTAGTTGTAAAATTTTCATTTGTAGAATTTTTATTTGATTCTTATAATTTAGTGATGGTCTTAAAATCACATATCATAGGGATAATCTATCTGTAAACATGATTCCTCGTCCTTGCATTTCATGAAGCACTTGTTCTTTGTCTTTTCAAATGTAGCTTCACCATCTGTGTTTGTCTTTTCTTGACATCTGACCCATGACATCTGTCTTTCCTGGTCATCTGACAGATGTCTGTCACAAATTTTTACTTTCTTCCAAATTGGGATTCAGTGCTTTGGATTCTTTGTCACTGCCACAAGTACCACAAAGTTACGTCCCAATTACTCATACCTGTTATATACCATTAAGTGCAGTGATTTTTGTCTTAACTGTTCTGTAGGGGCATGAAATTGTTTTCTGTATTGCTCTTGTGGTTGATGTTTAAGTGGCTCTGGGAAATGATTTTTTTTTTTTTTTTTTTTGACAGGCAGAGTGGACAGTGAGAGAGAGAGACAGAGAGAAAGGTCTTCCTTTTGCCGTTGGTTCACCCTCCAATGGCCGCCACGGTAGCGCGCTGCAGCCGGCGCACCGCGCTGTTCCGATGGCAGGAGCCAGGTGCTTCTCCTGGTCTCCCATGGGGTGCAGGGCCCAAGCACTTGGGCCATCCTCCACTGCACTCCCTGGCCACAGCAGAGAGCTGGCCTGGAAGAGGGGCAACCGGGACAGGATCGGTGCCCCGACCGGGACTAGAACCCGGTGTGCCGGCGCCGCAAGGTGGAGGATTAGCCTAGTGAGCCGCGGCGCCGGCTGGGAAATGATTTTTAAAGGTTTCTTTACAGGAATAACCAGTTAAAATTGTTAGGTTATACCTTTGAGGATTCTTAATAAATCTATGATAAATATTTTGTCTCTGCTTATTTAAAGAATAGATTTTTGATTATGGAAAGTGTCAAGTGTTTACAAAAGCAGAGAGAATAGTAAAAATCAGTTTCTATGTATCAATACCTATCTTCAGAAATAAGCCATTGCTAATATTTTTTTTAAAGATTTGTTTTTCAGGCCAGCGCCTCAGCTCACTAGGCTAATGTGGCACCGGCACTCCGGGTTCTAGTCCCAGTTGGGGCGCCAGTTCTGTCCTGGTTGCTCCTCTTCCAGTCCAGCTCTCTGCTGTGGCCTGGGAAGGCAGTGGAGGATGGCCCAGGTGCTTGGGCCCTGCACCCGCATGGGAGACCAGGAGGAAGCACCTGGCTCCTGGCTTCGGATTGGTGCAGCACGCCAGCTGTGGCGGCCATTTGGGGGGTGAACCAATGGAAGGAAGACCTTTTCTATCTCTCTCACTGTCTAACTCTGCCTATCCAAAAAAAAAAAAAAAAAAAAATTTGTTTTTCATTTGAAAGTTACAGAGAGAGATCTTCCATTTCTAGTTGATTCTCGAAAAGGCCACAACAGCTCTGACTGTTAAGGATTTTATTATTTTTATTATTTTCAGTAAATGTTATTGTATATTATTGTTTGAGTTCCCCCAAGGAGACCAGTTGGAGGACACTGTGTTTCATTGTCTTTGAGTTTCAAATTTTTTTCACAATTTCCATTAACTTTGAAATTGTGCTCTTATAAAAAAAAATTAAAGCATTATGTCAATTTAATTTTACATACATTATTTCTTGGCTTTACCTAAAATAACGGTGTAAGTTTTTGTGTAGAAAACTTATTTTTCGTATAAGATTTTTTGTTTATTTGAAAGGCAGAGTTACAGAAAGAGAGAGAAATCTTCCATCTGCTCACTCCCCAAATGGCCACAATGGCTGATGCTGGGTCAGGCCAAAGCTAGGATCCAGAAGCTTCTTCCAGGTCTCCCATGTGGGTGAAGGGGCCCATGGACTTGGGCCATTTCTGCTGCTTTCCCAAGCAAATTAGCAGGGAGCTGGATTAGAAGTGGAACAGCTGGGACTTGAACCATTGCCCATATGGGATGCTGGTGTCACAAGGAGCTGCTTAACTGCTATGCTACAACACCAGCCCTTTTTTGTCTTTTATTTTTACCAGAGCAACGTCTTAGTGTTGCTCTAACACCCTCTGCTGCTCAGTGAAGAAATATTTTTTATTTGTTTTCGTATTTTAATCCCCAGTTGGTCAAATAGGACAACTTGGTCTTCAGAATAGTTACCATTAAGGTCTGCCACATTTAAGCTCTTATTTGATGATGGGGAAGAAAAAGAGAAGAAAAAGATGGCCCTAAGAAGGTGGATTGCTGTAGGGTCTTGCCAGCCTAGAGAAGATTCCCAAGATCTTTTTAAACCTCCAGATACACAGATGCCATGAGAACGTAATGTTTTCCCCAGGAAGTACTGTGTTGTTTAATGCATTTTATGAGACTGTTGAAATTAATGATGCCACAAAAATAAGCTATTATGAACATCATTATAGGAACATTTATGACATTAACCATGAAATAACCTTAATCTTCAAAAGCAGTTTTTTTTTTTTTTTTTGCCTCAAGTAGAGCTGTGTTTAGAATAGGAAGAGTCTTAACAGTTCTCTGTAGAATAAGAAGAAAATTACATAGCTGTATTGAGTTGCAGGGCTCAGGTATCTGGGTCACCATTAGCCCAGTTAACTTCTTCACTGAAGCTTGTATCCTTTTGCAATTGAAAGTATATTGTATTACATGAAGTTTGTTTACCTTAAATTTTTAAAAGTTGAAAAAGAGAGAGAAAGCATATAGCGCAGAAGTAATGCTTACTATACACCATTGGCCTTCATATTGCCCAGGGTCAGATTCTCAAGTGTTAAGTCCAGTCATGCCAAAGGTCTACTCTGCTAGACAGGATAATCACTCTTGGTATAATACACATTTTCAGGTCTAGAGAAAAGATGAAGCAGTATGTAAACTCTTGCAGTAACTCTAATAATCAGGCATTATGGCAGTTTGTCCATCCTATTGTGGGGAGATATTCCAGTTTTAAGTAATCATTTTCTAAGTGAAGTGACTGTTCAGATGTGACTTATTTAAGTTATACATTAAGTATTCAAAGATAGGATAACTCTGAGCAGAATCATTTTCTCTTTTTTAAAACTTTTATTCAATAAATATAAATTTCCAAAATATAACTTTTGCATTATAGCGGCTTTCCCCCCCTATAACCTCCCTCCCACCTGCAACCATCCCATCTCCCATTCCCTCTCCAATCCCATTCTTCATCATGATTCATTTTCAATTATCTTTATATACAGAAGATCAACTTAGTAAATACTAAGTAAAGATTTCAATAGATCATACCCACAAAGACACACAAAGTATAAAGTACTGTTTGGGTAGTAGTTTTACCGTTAATTCCCATAGTACAACACATGAAGGACAGAGGTCCTACGTGGGTTGCAGGTGCAGTGACTCCCTTTGTTGATCTAACAATTGACATTCTTATTGATGACGTCAGTAATCACCTGAGACTCTTGTCATGAGCTGCCCAGACTATGGAAGCCTCTTGAGTTCACCAACTCCGATCTTATTTAGAAAAGGCCATAGTCAAAGTGGAAGTTCTCTCTTCCCTTCAGAGAAAGTTCCTTCCTTCTTTAATGGCCCGTTCTTCCTGCTGGGATCTCACTCACAGACATCTTTCATTTTCATTTAGGTGTTTTGTGTAGTTGTTGTTGTTTTCTTTGCCACAGTGTCTTGGCTTTCCATGCCTGTGAAACTCTCAAGGGCTTTTTAGCCAGATCCAAATGCCTTAAGGGCTGATTCTGAGGCCAGAGTGCTGTTTAGGGCATTTGCCATTCTATGAGTCTGTTGCGTGTCCTACTTCCAATGAAGCATCATTCTCTCCTTTTTAATTCTATCAATTATTATTTGCAGACACTGGTCTTATTTATGTAATCCCTTTGACACTTAATCTTATCTTTTTCAATCAGTTATGAACTTAAAATGATCACTTTAACAAGTAAGATGGCATTGGTACATGCCATCTTGATGGGATTGAATTGAAATCCCCTGTCACGTTTCTAGTTCTACGATTAGGGGTAAGTCCAAGTGAGCATGTGCCTAACTGTACATCTCTTCCCTTTCTTATTCCCACTTTTATATTTAACAGGGATCACTTTTCATTTAAATTTAAATAAATAAGAAGAATTGTGTGTTAATTATAGAGTTCAATCAATGGTATTAAGTAGAACAAAAAATACTAAAAGGAATAAAATAGTAAGTTATTACTCGACAGTCAGGACAAGGGCTGATTAAGACATTGTTTCTCAAAGTGTCCATTTCACCAACAGGTTTCCTTTTAGATGCTCAGTTGTCACTGATCAGGGAGAACATATGATATTTGTCCCTTTGGGACTGGCTTATTTCACTCAGCATGATGTTTTCCAGATTCCTCCGTTTTGTTGCAAATGACCAGAGAGCTGTATCATTTTCTTTTTGCTCTGTCTTTTGTGAGGAAAGGATGATGGTAAAGGATTTTGTTTTATAAGTTATCTTTCTGATACATTTCAATTGCATGTGCATCTCTTTTAGAGACACTGAATGTGCCATTAACATTTGTTATATGCTCTTATGGAGCTTAGTACTAAAATAGGATGGACACAGCAAATTAGGAGACTTAGTTTTCTTTAACAAGGCAATTGCCTCTTTCCTGGAATGACAGTGTGGTTATACTATACGTTGGTTTTACAAACTATCCACTAAGGGATATTAAAGCTAATAGAAAGACCATGGGCATTGGAGTTAGAAAAAACTCTGGGTACAGGTTTTAGTTCTGTAATTTTGATGTGTAGCTCTCTCACACATTCTTGCTCGCTCTCCATCTCTCAGCAGAAAGAAAGTGTTGCCATCCTCTAATTTAGTCCCCAGATGCTTGCAATGACCTGGACTGGGCTGAGGGCCAGGTACCAGAGCTCGATCCAAGTCTACCACATGGGTGACAGAGACTCAGTTATTGAACCATCACCTGCTACCTTCCAGGGTCTGTGTTGGCAGGAAAGTAGAGTTGGGATTTGGAGCTGGGAATCAAACCCAGGCACTCTTAATGTGGGACACAGTGTCTTAACTGGAGTCTTAGCCACTAGGCCAAACGCCCACCTCAGTGTATGATGTTTTTACAAAGTACTTGAAAATATCAAAGCTTTAATTTTATAGGGTTTTTTTGTTTTTGTTTTTAAGACAAAGTTAATGGAACGGAGATGATAAGAACCTCCTGGTGTTTTTATAAGGGCTGAATTAACTGAATTAACAAATACAAAAAGCATCTGCTAGGAAGCTAGTAGCAACAGATTACAGTCAGTGAATTTTGAGATTTCCCCCTTCATTCTCATATACTTAGTACATTATGTGCAGTGGCATTTATTGGCTATCTACATTTAAAAGTGTTTTAAAAGCAATGAAATTGTTGGTTCTTAAAATTTATAAATGGACATTTTTGAATTGTATGTGAACATGCATATACTGCGTACAAAATGAGCCTCATTCTAATAAAAGGATTTTCTTTTTAAGATTTTCTATTTATTTGAAAGGCAGAGTTACAAAGAGGCAGAGGTAGAGAGAGAGAAAGGTATTCCATCTGCTGGTTCACTCCCCAATGTCCGGACCTGGGCCGATCTGAAGCCAGGAGCCTGAGGCTTCCTCTGGTTCTCCTATGTAGGTGCAGGGGCCCAAGGACCTGGGCCATCTTCCACTGTTTTCCCAAGCACATTAGCAGTGAGCTGGGTAGGAAGTGGAGCAGCTGGGACTCGAACTGGCGTCCGCATGTGGTGTTGGCACTGCAGGTGGCAACTTTACTGGTTACGCCATAGCTCTGGCCCCAGTGAAAGGATTTTAATGATAGGGTTATGCTATGCAGTAAATTATTCCCTTGTTTCCAGGTAATATATCAACATGCTTTACTATAGGATTTAATTTTGTATGAATTCCCCTCAATTTTCTCATCCACATTAAACAACAAAATTGAGCTTATTCCGTTTCGTTAACAGGGACGGTGTTTGTTTGCCAGTGGCAGTCCATTTGGGCCAGTGAAACTGGAAGATGGGCGTGTCTTTACCCCTGGTCAAGGAAACAATGTGTATATTTTTCCAGGTAAATGCTACCATTATTTATGTTATAGAAAAATTGTTAATTACATAAAAATATCTCATGGAATTCTTTGGAGTTTGAGATGGAAATGAGAAACAGTATTTTTAAAAGTTTGTTTTGAATGTACATGTGGGAAAACTCAAGGAATTAAGGAAATCCAAAGTGCTCTGTGTTCCCTGATAACTTTATTCATATTGTTAATTATTTTATTACACAAATAATATAGTCCAAGGAAATCTTCAACAAGTTCATGGAAAACTCGTGTTATGAAAATACTTGAGGCCAGCACTGTGGCATAGTGGGTAAAGGCACCACCTGTGACACTGGCATTCCATACTGATGGGAGATTCTCACTCTCTCCCTCTCTCTTTGTAACTCTGACTTTCAAATAAAAAAATAAATCTTTAAAAAAAACTATGCATGGACTTCAAAATTTTGGTTGGCATTGTGGCATGGTGGGTAAAGCCAACACCTGTAACATTGTCATCCGGTGTGGGACCAGTTTTCATCCAAGCTGCTTTGCTTCTGATCCAGTGCTCTGCTGGTGGGCTAGGAAGAACAGTGGAGGATGGCATGGGTGTTTGGGCCCCTGTTATCCATGTGAGAGACCAGATGGGGCTCCTGGCTCCCGGCTTCAGCTTGGCCCAGCCCTCTGCAGCCATCTAGGAAGTGAACCAGTAGATGGAGGCCCTCTGTCTCTGTCTCTTCCTCTTTCTATAACTCTGACTTTCAAATAAATAAATCTAAAATAAAAAATTATTTAATGATTTTTTTCACTAAAATAAACATTTTAATTCCATTTACACAAACTTTAAAAATTTTATTTATTTATTTATTTGAAAGGTAGTTACGGGGGGTCTGGGAAACCTTCCATCTGCTGGTTCACTCCCCCAAGTGACCGCAATGACCAGGGCTAGGCCAAGCTGAAGCCAGGAGCCAAGAACTCCATCCAGATCTCCCACATGGGTGGCAGCATCCCCATTTCTTGGAACCATCATCCACTGCCTTCCCAGGTGAATTAGCAGGAAGCTGGATTAGAAATGGAGCAGCTGGGACTCAAGCCAGCTCTCTAATATAGGATGCCAGTATTACAGGTAACAGTTTAACCCACAGTGCCATAACGCTAGCCCATTTTACACAAATATTTTTTTAAAGATTTTATTTATTTATTTTAAAGGTAGAATTACAGACAGAAAGGGAGAAAGAGGTCTTCCATACGCTGGTTCACTCCCCAAATGGCCCCAATGACCAGGGCTGAGCCAGTCTGAAGCCAGGAGCCAGGAGCTTCTTCCAGGTCTCCCATACAGTTGCTGGGGTCTAAGCACTTGGACCATCTTCTGCTTTCCCAGGCCATAGCAGAGAACTAAATTGGAAGAAAAGCTGGGACTCGGCTGGCGCCGCGGCTCAATAGGCTAACCCTCCGCCTTGCAGTGCCGGCACACGGGTTCTAGTCCCGATTGGGGTGCCGGATTCTGTCCCGGATGCCCCTCTTCCAGGCCAGCTCTCTGCTGTGGCCAGGGAGTGCAGTGGAGGATGGCCCAAGTGCTTGGGCCCTGCACCCCATGGGAGACCAGGATAAGTACCTGGCTCCTGCCTTCGGATCAGCGCGGTGCGCCGGCCACGGCGGCCATTGGAGGATGAACCAATGGCAAAAGGAAGACCTTTCTCTCTGTCTCTCTCTCTCTCACTGTCCACTTTGCCTGTAAAAAATAAAATTAAAAAAAAAAAAAAAAAAAAAGCTGGGACTCAAAACTGGCACCCATATGGGATAATGGTGCCATAGGCAGAGGCTTATCCCACTACACCACAGCTCCGGCCCCCCACTAACATTTTGAAGTATCTTCATTTATATGTCATAAAAGTACTGGACAGGTGGTATAGTTATTTAGCTTTCTGGATATCTCCTTGGTGTCTCCTAATCCTACTTTTCAGATGTGGTGGCTCTCCCTTTCTGTTTCTGGTGGTTACCATCATGACAACTTATCTCCCTTTATCTTAATTCTTCCAATGTTACTGTGTACGCTGCCCACTGTGAAATATATAGTATACACATTACCTTCTGATGCCATAGTGATCCACTCCCCAAATGGCTGCAACGGCTGGAGCTGGGCCAACCCAAAGCCAGGAGCCAGGAGCTTTAGGTCTCCCACTCGGTTGCAGAAGCCCAAGCACTTGGGCCATCTTGTGCTGCTTTCCCAGGCCATCAGCAGGGAGCTGGATCAGAAGTGGAACAGCTAGGACTCAAACTGGTGCCCATAGAGGATGCTGGTGCTACAGGTGGAGGCTTAACCTAGTACACCACAGCACTGGCCTCAATACTTTTATCTTGAGGTGACCAGTTTCGAGAACTTTCAGTAGCAACCTAAGAGTGTTTATTAGCTTGCCACTGTAAAGAATGAGAAAAATCATCTGGTTTACCTTTTTTATCTCTTTTTAGTCTACTCTCTATTTTGACTAGTTAATATTTTCTACATTATGGAGAATTCATGTTTTCTTTTTAAATTTATGTTGTGTTTTGTTTTCCATGCTTTGCTTATAGATTGAGTTTGAATATTCAAGAGTGTGATTTGATATTCTAGAGTATACAAGTCTATATTACTAAATTTTTTATATTCAAATCTCACATATCTAATATAATGAATCTCCTCCTCTTTTTAAGTGATAGCTTTTTAAATTATTTATTATTTTATTGATTTGTCCCACTTTATTTGAAAGGCAGAGGACAAAGAATGATCTTCATTTACTGGTTTGCTCCCCAAATGCCTGCAGCAGCCAGAGCTGGGTGAGGATGACAGCAGGTGCCAGGCACTCAGTCCAGGTCTTCCACATGAGTGCTGCCTCCCAGGATGAGCACTGGCAGGAAGCTGGATCAGAAGTGGAGGAGCCAGCACTTGAACCAGGCACTAGGATAAGGAGTGCGGGCATCCCAAGCTGCATTTTAACTGCAGTTCTGATTTCTTGCCAGTAATTTTCATTTCTACTTTTTTTTTGAAGATTTTATTTATTTATTTGAGGGGTGGAGTTACAGACAATGAGAGGGAGAGACAGAGAGGTCTTCCTTCCATTGGTTCACTCCCCAGATGGCCACAACTGCCAGAGCTGTGCCAATCCAAAGCCAGGAGCCAGGTGCTTCTTTCCGATCTCCCACACGGATGCAGGGGCCCAAAGACTTGGGCCATCTTCTATTGCTTTCCCAGGCCATAGCAGAGAGCTGGATTGGTAGAAGGGCAGCCGGGACTAGAACCAGCACCCATATGGAGGACTAACCTACTGCGCCACGGCGCCAGCCCCTCATTTCTTTTTTTCTTTTTTTTTTTAATTTAATTTTATTTTTTTAGTTTTATTTATTTATTTTTTTTTGGACAGGCAGAGTGGACAGTGAGAGAGAGAGAGAAAGAGACAGAGAGAAAGGTCTTCCTTTTGCCATTGGTTCACCCTCCAGTGGCCGCTGCGGCCGGTGCACTGCGCTGATCTGAAGGAAGGAGCCAGGTGCTTATCCTGGTCTCCCATGGGGTGCAGGGCCCAAGCACTTGGGCCATCCTCCACTGCACTCCTGGGCCACAGCAGAGAGCTGGCCTGGAAGAGGGGCATCCAGGACAGAATCTGGCGCCCCAATTGGGACTAGAACCCGTTGTGCCGGCGCTGCAAGGCGGAGGATTAGCCTATTGAGCCGCGGCGCCGGCCCCTCAATTCTTCTTGATTCTGCTCCACAGCAAGCTCTTACATTCTAAATTCTTGTGTTTCCCACGCACATGTACTACTCCACTCTCTGTCTCACATTTCAGGACTAGGCTTTGAATCAGTTTTCTAAAGTACTTAGGGAAATTGTTTACATTTGTACATGTCTGAAAATGCCTTTCTTTTGTCCTGTCTCTTGATAGTCTGCTAGGGTCAGGATTTGTAGAGTGAAAGTCATCTTCCTCACCAGATTCACTTTGGGTGGCCCTTGCTGCTGGTGAGAAATGTGAAATCAGTGAGGGTCTCATTCCCCTCAGATCCAGTTCTCACTTGTTCTTTCTCACAGTCTTTGAACTGTTCTCTAAGATTCCTGGAAGCTTCCTGGGGTACTGTTGGGCTCGGGTTTATTTCCGTTTATCATGCCATTTCACTGTCTTTTCAGAGAATTTTTTTTTCTTTTAGTGGTGCTATTTCATTCCTTTATTTCATTATATATATAGATATATAGATTTTTTTTTTACCTTGAAGAACTTGGGTTTGACCATGGTGGAACCCCTCGCTTGTCCTTGACTTGGAAATGTGTTTTATGTTTTCACATCTGTCTTTTCTGTTCCATAACTTGGGAGGTTTCTGTAGTATTTCCTTATTGTACTTTTTAGTGTATGTTTAGTTTCAAGTCTTTTTTGTCTTTTTATTATGGAAAATTTCAGTCTTTAAGAAATAGAACAGGTGAGTAAATTCCCGTGTTCCAGTCTGCCATCTTTCAGCCTATAGCTTGTCTTTAATCTCTCTTCTTTCCACCCATCCCACCCTCACTGGGATATTTTTAAAACAAATGAGAGATATCTTATCATTTCATTTGCCAGTACTTCAGTATATGTCCAAAAAAATTAAGTATTCTTATTTTTGAAAACATTACAATGCTGATATCACACCAAAGGAGATTAACAATAACTAATTACAGGCATCTGTCAATTCAGTCAGTTTAAAAGTTTCCTTTTTTATATCCATATCTTTTTTTTTAAGATTTATTTTTATTTGAAAGGCAGAGTTACAGAGAGAAGGAGAGACAGAGAGAGAGGGAGAGAGAGAGATCTTCCATCCATTGGTTCATACCCCAAATGGCCGCAATGGCCGGAGCTGTGCTGATCTGAAGCCAGGTACTTCTGGGTCTCCCACATGGGTGCAGGGGCCCAAAGACTCGGACCATCTTTCACTGCTTTCCCAGTCCATGGCAGAGAGCTGGATTAGAAGTGGAGCAGCCAGGATTCGAACCGCTGCCCACGTGGGATGCCGGCACTGCAGGCAACGGCTTTACCAGCTACGCCACAGCACTGGCCCCTCCATATTTTTTTATTGTAGAATTTTTCTTTACTAAATGCTACTTTTAGGAAAAAGTTATAGTGTCTTTTAACTTTCTCTAGGGAAATACTAGGGTTCATTTTTATGCTTTGTTCTCCCCATACATTTCTGGTGGTCTTCACTTGTCCTTTATTTTAAAGGACTGTTGAGTAAACAGGGCTCAGCGTTGAATGTGCTTTATACTGTGTGTCCCTCAGTTTTGGGCCTTTCTCTGATTAGCTGGGAGGCTCAGATTAAGACGGACAGGTAGATGTGTAGTATCCATGGGCTGGCAGAGCCAAGCGTATTAGACCTGTTGTCAGGATGGAAGAGTACTCATTTGACCTGTGAATACCCTGGTGCTCTTGTGTATTAGCATTTCTTCTTTCCTCACATAATCATGATTGCCCTTTTTTTTTTAAAGATTTATTTATTTATTTATTTGAAAGTCAGAGTTACACAGAGAGAGGAGGGGAGGCAGAGAGAGAGAAAGGTCTTCCACCCGCTGGTTCACTCCTCAGTTGGCCACAACAGCCGGAGCTGCGCCTATCCGAAGCCAGGAGCCTCTTCCAGGTCTCCCATGTGGGTGTATGGGCCCAAGTACTTGGGCAATCCTCTGCTGCTTTCCCAGGCCATAGCAGAGAGCTGGATCAGAAGTGGAGCAGCTGGGACTCAAACCCATGCTCATATGTGATGCTGGCACTATAAGAAGCAGACCTGGCCGGCGCCGCGGCTTAACAGGCTAATCCTCCGCCTTGCGGCGCCAGCACACCGGGTTCTAGTCCCGGTCGGGGCGCCGGATTCTATCCCAGTTGCCCCTCTTCCAGGCCAGCTCTCTGCCATGGCCAGGGAGTGCAGTGGAGGATGGCCCAAGTGCTTGGGCCCTGCACCCCATGGGAGACCAGGAGAAGCACCTGGCTCCTGGCTTCGGATCAGCGCGATGCGCCGGCTGCAGCGGCCATTGGAGGGTGAACCAACGGCAAAAGGAAGACCTTTCTCTCTGTCTCTCTCTCTCACTATCCACTCTGCCTGTCAAAAAAATAAATAAATAAAAATTTAAAAAAAAAAAAAAAAAAGAAGAAGAAGCAGACCTGCTATGCCACAGTGCTGGCCCCTATGGTTGTCTATTGACACCCAGTATCTGTAGTAGAAATTCTCATCGTCAGTAATCTCTTTTTAGAACTTGACAGGGTTCAAAATCTGTCTCTTTCATCTGATAGTATTTTTATGGCATGAGAACATGAAAGAGAATACTATGTTGCTGATATTAATAAAGCCATTTTTTATATTTGACTGTTAAGGAATCTGGCAGTTGATTACTTTTGTAAAACACTTTAAAATCCTAAACTCATTAATAAAAATTATTTGCACTATAGATATAGACATAAAAAATGACCTAGCTGGGCCAGCTCTGTGGCGTAGCGGGTAAAGCTGCCGCCTGCAGTGCCAGCTTCCCATATAGGAGCCAGTTTGAGTCCCAGCTGCTCCACTTCCAATCCAGCTCTCTGTTCTGGCCTGGAAAAGCAGTAGAACATGGCCCAGGTGTTTGGGCCCCTCTTCCTTCTGGGGAGACCTGGAAGAAGCTCCTGGCTCCTGGCTTCAGATTGACCCAGCTCCTGCCATTGCGGCCATTTGGGGAGTGAACCAGCAGGTGGAAGACATCTCTATGCCTCTGCCTCTCTGTAATTCTGCCTTTCAAATAAATCTTTAAAAAAAATAATGACCTAGCAGTGGAATTAAAAATGGGTGTGAACCCGCATGGGAGACCAGGAGAAGCACCTGACTCCTGGCTTCGGATCAGTGAGATGCGCCGGCCACAGCAGCCATTGGAGGGTGAACCAACAGCAAAAAGGAAGACCTTTCTCTCTCTCTCTCTCTCTCTCTCTCTCTCTCTCTCTCTCTCTCCCTATCCACTCTGCCTGTCAAAAAAAAAAGAAAAAAAAAAAAAGGGTGTCAAAACAGAATTGGCAGGGCTGGCTCTGTGGCAAAGCATGTAAAGCAACTGCCTGCAGTGCCAGCATCCCATATGGGTGCCAGTTCAAGTCCCAGCTGCTCCACTTCTGATTTATCTCTCTGGTGTGGCCTGGGAAAGCAGTAGAAGATGGCCCAAGTCCTTGGGCCCCTGCACTCTCATGGGAAGTCTGGAAGAAGCTCTTGGCTCCTGACTTCAGATTGGCACAGCTCTGGCCTTTGTGGCCATCTGGGGAGTGAACCAGCAGATGGAAAGACCTCTCTCTCTCTCTCTCTCTCTCTCTAACTCTGCCTTATAAATCAATCAACCAATCAATCAGAATTGGCTGAAAGTTTGGTTATTAAGCCGCTTTAAAAAACCCTAAGGCTTTTATGATGTTTAAATTATGTAGTTCAGCAACTGTAACAACTGGATGAAATAATTTAAAAAATAAAACTTTAAAAGATCAAAAGGTATTGACTCAGTTGAAATATTGGAGGATTCCAGGTCAAGATAAGCAGAGTGCTAGAGCTCCCAAGAGGCAGGCCAGCATTCAGTGCCAGGTTTGTACTAGAAGCACTTAAGGATCAGGAGAAAGTGGCCAAAAAGTAAAACTGGGCTTTTCTTGAAGGAGGGACAAGGTTGACACCTTGTCAAAGATTGTAGTAAACGGCCACCGACTCTGGGCTGAAGCCCTTGAAATGAATTGTTTGCAGCAGCAGTGGTGATATAGAAAATCTCAAGCCTTTCTTCTGGACTGTCAGTTCCCACAAGTGCCCAGCAGAACAAACAGAACTCTTCTCTGAAAGAAGATAACACTCCCCAACCCTCAAATTGCTTTAAAAAAATTTTCAGGCTGGCGCCGCGGCTCACTAGGCTAATCCTCCTTCTGTGGCGCCGGTACCCCGGGTTCTAGTCCCGGTTAGGGCACCGGATTCTGTCCCGGTTGCTCCTCTTCCAGTCCAGCTCTCTGCTGTGGCCCAGGAAGGCAGTGGAGGATGGCCCAAGTGCTTGGGCCCTGCACCCGTGTGGGAGACCAGGAGGAAGCACCTGGCTCCTGGCTTCAGATTGGCGCAGTGCACCAGCCATAGCGGCCATTTGGGGGTGAACCAACGGAAAAAGGAAGACCTTTCTCTCTGTCTCTCTCTCACTGTCTAACTCTGCCTGTCAAAAATAAATAAATAAACTTTCAAATACAAGCCTTGTGACAGTACAAGACAGCAGAAATAACAAGACAGATACACTGAAACTCTAGATATAAGACAAATACAGTGAAATAATATCCTTATTATATTTATAGATAAAAGCCAAAATTGAAAGCATCAGCCAAGTGCCAGTAGAATTTTCAAGTACAAGAATCTAAATGAAATACTGAATGAAGGAGATTTACAGCAAATTAAACCAAAGAAAATTAATCAGTTGGAAGAAACCTCACAAAAATATAGAATGAAGCACAGAAACAGAAAGCAAAATACAAATTGGTATGAGTATGCCATTAATCAGTAAATATATCACTGAAATTCTAGAAGAAAATGAGAGCAAGAGTGAGCATAGGCAACGTTTACAGGCCTCATGACTAAGAATTTCTTGGAACTGATAAATGACAGTCAGCATTGAGGAACACAGAAACCCAGACAGGATAAGCATAAAGAAATTCACATTTAGAAGCACCATTGTGAGGGTTCAGTAAGTCCCAGCAAGAGAAGGATATTAAAGTGGCCAAAACAAAAAGATTTCCTTTAAAGAAACACCTGTTAGACTTCAGCTGACACCACAACAACACTGATGCCAAGAGGCAGTGATCTGCTTATGCTGCTTGTAGGAGATACTTGCCAAGCTAGAATTCAGTATACAGTGAAAATATCTTCCAGGGATTAGGCAGCATGAAGACATTCTCAGAAAAACAAGAAATGGGATTCATCGCCTACAGACCTATACGAAAGGAAGGGGTATTTTGTTCCTCAGGCAAAAGAGATAATCCCAGATACAAGTTTAGAGCTGCAGAAAGGAATTAAGAACAAAAATTTGTCAGAATATAGATGAAACAAAGTGGATGTTAGTTATGTATGCAGAGCAAAACACTAATGACGTGATTTTGAAAAACACATAGAAACAATTGAAATATACAGCAGAGACATTTGTCTGCTACAGTGGTTAAGACACCATTTGGGACATCTGTGAAAGCAGTGGACCATGGCCCAAGTCCTTAAAAAAAGAAAGAGAGCTAAGTGATTATTTTCCACAGGAAAGTGTCCATGACATCTAAAACTCAAAAACCAGAAGAAATATAAGCAGGTTATTTAAAAGTAAGAGATAAATATTAAAGCCAGCTAAAAGAATTAAAAGCAGTTGCTTTCCTAGAGCAAGAAGTAGAGGCTAGATGTGGGCTGGAAACATGTTTTTCTGTATTAAGCATCGATGGATTTTATGCACTTGTAATTTTGAAAAGTATAAGAGCTAAATTGAGGAAAGCTATTTGATATTTTTTAAGCTTTTATTTATTTGAAAGGCAGAGCTACAGAGAGAAAGAGAGGTCTTCCATCTGCTGGCTCACTCCCCATTTGGCCCCAATGGCCAGAGCTGAGCCGATCCGAAGCCAGGAGCCAGGAGCTTCTTCCAGGTCTCCCATGCAGGTACAAGGTCCCAAGGACTTGGGCCATCTCCCACTGCTCTCCCAGGTCATAGCAGAAAGCTGGATTGAGAGTGAAGCAGCCGGCTCTAACCAGCTCTCATACGGGATGCTGGCACTGCTGACGGCGGCTTTACACAGTGCCTGCCCCTATTTGGTATTTCTAAAATTATTTCTTTAGTGAATAAGAATTGCAATGGTTAACATGGGTGTCTGACTTGATTTTAACTTGGACTTCAATTTTCCTTTGGGGAGCTGTTTGGGATGGGAGTTGCTTAACATTTATTTGCTTCAATACAGGGATTTGACTCCTTTCATTTGGAAAGTGACTTTACTAAATAAACTATTTAAAATCTGTCCTAGGTGTGGCTTTAGCGGTTATTCTCTGTCACACCCGTCATATCAGTGACAGTATTTTCCTAGAAGCTGCAAAGGTAAATGTTATAAATATTCTTGTTTATTTTATAAGGGACGAATTACTCTGAAGATGAATGGATCTAAAAATTAAAGCAGAGAGAGAATGAGTTAAATCTACCTTACTAATGAAAAGAAAACTACCCATGCAGTACTTTTTTGATTTGCCTGTCTACCTTTATATGAAATTAATTTCTTTAAATCATAATTTTAAATATTTGATTGGAAGCTTTGAATCCCTTCATAACACTTAGACTATACTTGTATCATATATATTGGAATATAACATTGTAACAGCAGAGATAAGATCCAGCTCTTTGCCTGTTTTTAATGGACAGGTGCCGGTCTTATTTGGAATGATGACAGACTTTGAGATATCAGTTCTGAAGAACTCATGTTAATACAGATACTAATGTCTATTTTCACTGTAGCTGTAGTAATTAAGTCAAGCCTTGTATGTATTAAGTGGACTATATTATAAAATCTAAGTCTGGTCATTTATTATTTAGTGGTAAGTAGTTTTAATTTCTGCAGTGGCTTAGCGTATTCTTGTAAAAAGGAAAAAATGTGTATTCTGTTTTTCTAATGCTTTCTTCATTTTACTATGTCCCTTTCTCTGTTATTTAAATAAATAATTGTTAAATGCTATTTTTTTCTTCAGGCACTGACAAGTCAATTGACAGATGAAGAGCTAGCTCAAGGGAGACTTTACCCACCCCTTGCCAATATTCAGGAAGTTTCTGTTAACATTGCTATTAAAGTAAGTAGTAATCTACCACTTTACATAAAATTTAATGACATTTCCTTATGCAAGTAATACAAATCAACTAGATAGTTTTGAAACATTTGGAAGTATGCAAAGAAGAAATTTTTAGTGATCCATATTCTTCCTATGAGAATATAACACACATTATTATTTTGGCTTTTGTTGCCAAAAATCTTCTTTGTAAGCATACACACACACACACACACATGCACATATCAACTTTGACTTTTTTTTTTTAAGATCTATTTATTATTTGAAAAGCAGAGTTCCAGAGAGGCAGAGGCAGTAAGAGAGAGAGAGATCTTCCACCCACTGGTTCACTCCACAGATGGCTGCAATGGCTGGAGCTGGGCCAATCTGAAACTAGGAACTAGGAGCTTCTTCCAGGTCTCCCATGCTATGCAGGGGCCCAAGGAATTGGGCCATCTTCCACTGCTTTCCCAGGCCCATAGAAGAGAGCTGGATTGGAAGTGGAGCAGCTGGGTCTCGAACGGCACCCATATCAGATGTCGGCACCATACGTGGTGGCTTTACCCACTATGCCACAGCGCCAGCCCTAGCCTGTTCTTATAACTGATTTCTCACTGTACTTTTTCCACTTAAAAGTATTATAAACCTTTTCTATGTAAGTCATTAATTATTCTCATGCATGATATTCCCTTTGTTAGTATAGCATGATTTGGCCATTTTTCTATTTTTGGACATCTAAGTGTTTTTTAGTTTCTTATTTGAAATAACACCATGGTGAACATCCTCACAGATAATCTTTATGTGTATTTGTGATGGTTTTTCATTATGTTCCAGTCATAAAAGCAAAAGGTGTTAATGTGCTTAAGGCTTCTGAAACATATTGCCCAACATCTCTTAGAAAAAATGTACTGATTTCCATTATACCAGTTATGGGTATGTCTTTTCCCACACTTAAGAGCAAAGGAGAAAATGGGTCAGGAGAGTAGGCAAGGCTTCATGTATGCCCCAATCCCAACCCACAGCCACTGAGCCCTCACTTTCAGCCCTGGGGGGGGGGGGGGAGAGGGAGGGAGGGAGGAAGGAAGGTAGGAAGGAAGAGAGAGGCAGAGGCAGAGAGAGGGGCAGAGAGAGAGAAAAAGAGAGAGAAAGAGGAAGGAAGGGAGGGAGGGAGGGAGAGAGAGAGAAAGAGAGGGAGAGAGAGAGAGAAAGAAAGAGAAAGCAAGCAAGCCTAAGCTGAGAACTTAACAGTGTGACAGGCATATAGTTGTCTCCTGCCCTGCAGGGACCATTTCCGTATTCCTCACGTAGGGTTTTTTCTCACTACCAGTCGTGGTGTGGAGCCTGTTTGAAAAGATCAGAAGTCCACTCAAGCCACCTTCTTTCTAGGGTCCATCCCTGATCTGTAATTTCTGTGCCTCCTAGTCCAAATTCAGAGTGAAAAAAGCATCTGGCTCACCTTGGGTGAGGTTTTCACCCCCGTGGCTGGGAAGCAGAGTCTCCTATGCCCACCCTTTCAACTGGGCTGGGGTGGGGCAATCATGATGGGCTGTGCAGGGTACCCAACGTAAGTCCACTACACTGATACAGTAGAACTTAAATTTGTTTGTTAGACTGAAATATTAGGGAACTGCTAATAATTCTGTTGACTAGAACATATAATATTTTTCATGAAGTTACAGTTGATTTTTATTTCATCTTTTAAACTTTGCATAGTTTACAAGTATGTCATATAGTATCTTTATTTTGAATAAAATTGCCTTTCTTCTGAACTCATTTCCTTATGTTATAATAGTACTTTCTCTAATAGGTGTTTATGGTGCCTACACAATAATCTTACTTCCTTTTCAGATTACAGAATACCTGTATGCTAATAAAATGGCATTCCGATACCCAGAACCTGAAGACAAGGCCCAGTATATTAAAGAAAGGATATGGCGAAGTGAATACGATTCCCTGCTCCCGGATGTGTATGAATGGCCAGAATCTGCATCACGGCCTCCCCAGATAACAGAATAGGAGCCCTCCCGCTGATGCATCAGTACTCCCGTGCTTCAGAGAGCCCTTCTGTCCAAACAGAAAGCTGCAGTGTTCTCAGACTTACGGTGTTCCCTGTGTTTTATTCTCCCTCACCCCCACCTCTTTGCGTGACTTCTGTTTTTCCCATTGGGTCACCCATCTGTTGGGGAGTGGATGTGTTGACTGTATTGTTAATGCCCACCAGCACCCTACATTAATTCTAATTCGTAGCCCATGGCATACCCAAGAGCTGTTACAGATGTATCTGTGAACATCTTGACTTGCACTCTTCTTCATGCTTGCCAGGCATTTACTACTGCAGGTAATAATCGTGTCTCACCCCGTTCTTTTAGGGCTTCTACAATGGAAATTTGCCTCTGTACGTCTGAATACAGAATTTTGAAAACAAACCACATTCCAAGGAAGAATTGTTAGTATCTAAAATTGTTCTTTTGTACCTGCTTCATTTTACATCCATGCTCTGAAGTTCCTTTGTGGTAGACAGATAGAGGGCAAGATGAAAAATCCACCCTATTTATTTTCTGGAACCAAATCAAGGCTTAACTGTATACCGTTATAAGAAAGTATCAGGAACTGTTGCTGCCTGTCAACAAGTCATTTTCCACAGTATATGAGAATCACTTTCATTTAATAAAAATAATTAGTTGTTTCAGTTATGCTACCTTATTGCCCAGCTAGAAATTTAGGTTTGCTTATTAGGAAAAACGTATTTTTATTTTCTTCACTTCTAGTTGATTTCAGTATGCCTATCATAATGACTAACCTGAAATGGCTTTTAAAAAATAAATTAGTCCTGTTTCAGGTCTAAGTGAGCTGCGTGTAAGCAGAGTGCTGTACCCCTGCTGCAGCAGCAGCACTCTGTGACTTGAGATGATTGGCAGTGTCCCTGTGATACATTCCTTTTAATATCATTAGTGATGATGACTCTCCAGTGAAGGTGAATTTAAATTTTTTTTAAAACCATCAAAATTACTTTGGAACAAAGTGGGGATGGATTAAATAGATGTTCAGGCTAGGAAATGCCATATTTAGTTCCAGTAAATTCTGTAATAATTGGCAGAAACCAGATTTTCTGTGGCTTACAAATGGGAGAGTTCTAAAAATCGAGGAGCATTTTGAAACAGAGTCAAATTGCAATACCACCTCCCTACCAGGATTGCTTCAAGTGAACAGAACTTTTAAATATGCTCATTCTCAAATAATGATAGCCATTCAGAGGCACCTATCAGCATGTACGTTATCGTTATTTCTCTGCAGGAGGAAAGGGGCTTTTACTCATCCCTTCTTTCTGTAAAGATACATGAGTAATAATTTTGAAAGTGATTTATAGTTAAGGATGCGTAGAATGGCATTGCCATTTGGAGTGTAGGAAAATGCAATTGGATAACCAATATAGCAGATGAGTAAAGTCAGAAATCTGTTTCATAAAATAAGGAGCTAGGTCACAAGCTTCTTTAAAAGAAAGATTTTTGTTTTTCCTGTTACCTGTATGAAGACAAGATCACCCCTAAAAAAATCTTGATTTTAATTTAGAATTACAAGTATGATTGTTGTATTGTTTTTTGCTAGTGCTTATTGAAGGCAGGAACACCTGCAGAATTAGAGTAACTCAACTCAGATACTTGCTTGTTGAAGATCACTAGAACAGCCTTTAACGGAAATTATTAAGTTGCTTAGTGGGAAAAAAATAAACTAAATGGCATTTAATCTGTTTAAGATTAAAAATCTTAATACTTCTTAGCCTTGCATAAAGAACTACCTATTTGCATTGTTATTTATGAATCGGCATATTAGCTATTGATTATTGGATGTAAATTAAATTTAAATATTTTAATATTTAAGCAAAGAGTGCAGGCAGGAATTATTAGCATTGAAAAGACAGGAGTAGGAGGCCAATAATGGCCTCAAATTGGAAAAGAAACTAAAACATTTGTGCCTTCTATGGGAGCTTGTACTGATCAAGAAGGTAATTGTTTTAAAGAACAGCAATGGAACCTCTCTTACATTCTTTTTAATAAAGAAGAAATTCTGTAGATGAGTTTGTTAGTAATTACTGAGTAGGAAAAAGAATACATGTTACTCTCTGCCACCACCTGTAGTATGAAACATGGATAACTAGTGAGGGTAAGGTTTATTGACAATAAAGGGGAAGTTTTCAAGATCTTGGTTAAAATATTCTTAATGAAATGATGGCTTTTAAAAAAAAAGATTTATTTATTTATTTATTTGAGTTATGCAGAGAAAGAAGGAGAGGCAGAGAGAGAGAGAGATAGAGAGAGAGGTCTTCCATCCGCTGGTTTACTCCCCAGTTGGCCGCAATGGCTGGAGCTGCGCTGATCCAAAGTCAGGAGCCAGGAGCTGCTTCTGTGTCTCCCATGCAAGTGCAGGGCCCGAAAGAATTTGGCCATCTTCCACTTCATTCCCAAGCCATAGAGAGAGCTGGATCTGAAGTGGAGCAGCTGGGACTTGAACCAGCTCCTACGTGGGATGCTGGCACTGCAGGTGGTAGCTTCACCTGCTACGCACAGAGCTGGCCCCAGGGATGGCTTCATTACCAAGTGGTTGCCTCAGCATCCCTGTGAACCTTTAAAGTGCAGATGCCTCCGATCCCCGCTCCTGTCCTCATGACCATTGCCTTAAAGCCCTGTTGGGATCATCTGGAGAGCTAAAGCTGCAGGGGCTGTGGGGCGGGGCCTGACAGTCTGCATTTCTGACATGCTCCCAGGTGGTGTCCCAGCTGCTGGTCCAGGAACACCCCAGAGAGGCAGTGCTCCAGAGCCCTGGGTGTGGTGTGCAGTTTAAATTAGTGCTTATGTGGTAAACCCCTCACTTTAAATGGGAAGGATCAGCTGAAGTTAGGTTTTCACACATAATCGTTTTCATCCAGTTTTGTTAGTTTCATTTTTAAAGATATTTATAAGGACAAAAATTAATAAAACTTTAGATGTTTCTGAAAATAAAAACTAGAATACTGTTTCATTGTGAATGACAGATTTGTAGCATGCTTAGATGAAACCTAGCAACCGGTTTTGATTCGTAAAAGACCACCTGCCAGTGGGCATTTGTTTGCTATTAATTCTATGCTTTGTCCTTCCTTTCTGTCAGTTGCCAGCCTCTGGAGAAAGAGGATTTGACGATTTTTGCAGAAGAATTGCTGATGAATTAAGAGCTATACATAGTAAGGAGTGTGGAGTGTAATTTGCTGCTCTCAGATAACAGAAAGTCCCCAGGGGCTGGGGAGAGGAGGGTGGGGAGAACCCACTTCCTCCAAGTCCGCTGTGGCCTCTTTCTCAGGCCCACTCAGTGCCCCTCAGGGAAGCCTTCATTCTCTTAAATATCTCGAGAGTTCTGTTCACTCACCAAAATGGAATCAGCTCTTTTGAGGATCTTTACTACATGAGAATATTAATATAAATCTCAAAGCCATGCTGGATTCCGTATAAAGGGCAAAGGATGAAATAGCTGCCAACTGCATTTCCATCCAAGACAAGGACCTGTGTTCAGGTGCAGGCCCCTGCTGGCTACAGAAAATGGCCCAGATTCGTTACCTACTTTGGCTCTCAACTCATTTGTGATACGTGCTTTGTTCCTGTGAGGGTTAAAATGAAGCCTCTACAGCTGATCTATGGTAACACACTTAAAATATTCAAGATAATTCAGCTGTAGAAAAGTTCCCCCTTTTCTGAAATCAGAATTAAATTTTTTCATTAAGCAGAGAGAAAACCCAGTGCTCTGTTTGAAATTTCAGTAAACTGGAGTGGGGTTATTTAGGACATGACTCTTATTTCATAATTCCCTTAATGCTTATCAGAGTTACTTAGATAAACTAGTGCTTAGATTTTTAAAACAATTATTTTCCTTTCTTGGATAAGGAAAATTGTGCCTCTCAAAGAGAAAGCTGTTCATAGTTTAGTTGCATGAAATATATCCATGGAATCAAATGACTTGAATACATGATACCTTTTGGTAGGTAGCATTTTACCTACAAATGAAGTTTTCAATATAGCTATTAAATATTTCATATTTAATGTTTTTTCCAAGTGAAACCTTATCTGCCACTTTGCTATTTGGAAGGTTTTCCTAAATTTATCATGCTTTTCTAATTTTAAGACTAAGGGAGATTTATAGGTGTGAAAATATGCATATATAAAAACTCAGTTGTCAGGGCTTCCTTTTATGTTCTAGAACAAGTATTTCTCCTTTCCTAATTTTAAGTGTATATTCTAGTAAACATTGATTCTTACATCATTGAATTGTCACCTACAGATTTGGTATATACAAAGGTACTTCAAAAAGTTTGTGGAGAGTGGAATAATACAAATATTTTGATTCAAAAAAATTGAAACTCAGGCATACAAAGATTCTTTAAGACACTTGTATAAAATGTATTATGACAAAAAATGATGCAGGGATTTAAAAAATTTTTTACACTACAACATCTTTGAATTCCATTTTTCCATGAAATTTCTGAAGTATTCTTGTAGGGTGGTGACCAATGACAAGCTAAGTGTGTTGGGCAGTCCCTGCTGTGTGCCAGGTGTTCTGAGTGTTCCAGGTACCTTACGTATTTAATTCTTGCTGTTACTCAGTTTTGTTGCCTGTTTTACAAAGACAGGCACTGAGAGAGTAAGCGACTTGCCAAAGGATCTCCTTTGGCAAAGCTGGGCTCTGAGTTTAGACTCCACTCTGAGGGAGTAATGTCTTCAAGAACTATTGTTTCAAGAGAAAATTGATCACCTTTCTTTTAAGATCAGTGTGAGTTTTTTTTTAATGTGCTTTTCCAGTTCATTTTTTTTTTATCTTTTTCTTTTTAAGATTTATTTATTTATTTATTTGAAAGCCAGAGTTACACAGAGAGAGGAGGAGAGGCATAGAGAGAGGTCTTCCATCCTCTGGTTTACTCCCTAATTGGCTGCAACGGCTGGAGCTGTGCCAATCCAAAGCCAGGAGCCAGGAGCATCTTCCAGGTCTCCTACACGGGTGCAGGGGCCCAAGGACTTGGGCCATCTTCCACTGCTTTCCCAGGCCATAGCAGAGAGCTGGATCGGAAGTGGAGCAGCCGAGTCTTGAACCGGCGCCCATATGGGATGCCAGCACTGCAGGCGGTGGCTTAACAAATGCTATGCCACAGTACCAGCCCCTGTTTTCATGTTTAATTCAAACACAATACAAATCTTATTCATTAGTCTTCAGCATTTTAAGTATTGGATATATAAAATAAAAGTTTGGTTTTGAATTTGATTAATTATGGCAAAGATTATCAGTAGCCAGGTCCACTAACATCTTTTGATTTAATAACACAGAACCACCAAATGCTGTCACTTCAGTACAAATAAGTTTCAGTTATGCTTATATATTGTATTTTGTGTCAATGTGCATTTGTATTGTAAGATATATTCTAGATATCTATTGTATTATATGCTTACACAACTCCTTCCATTAAAAGGTGAGAACAGTAAACAAGTAACAGAAGATGTATGTGTAGAACTAAGGAATTTCTGAAGAGACCTATTTTAGCTAAATATTGAACAAAAATGTTCTGCCCAATGTTTTGTTACTCTTTGCCTAAAGACCTTTAAAATTAATTCAAATTAAGGCCATAGTTTTGCAATTGATATTTTTCATTATTTGCTTTGATAACAGCCGAACTATTCATTACTCATGGAAGCCACACAGCATGCCCCATTGTTTAGCCTTTCTCATCTTTGTGTTTAAGACAACATAATGGAATGAACGGTCTTGTGGTAGTTGCTCATGGGAATGCTAGTTAAGGGAAAGCCTTGTGTAGAGCATATTATACTAGATTGGCTTGTTACAGGTGGTTGCAGGGGGTTGGTCTAAAATTTAATTATGTGAATTGTCTTCTCCTTTGTGATATGAGATTTGTGCTCTTATATTTTCTTAGTAAAATTTTCCTGTGCATAAAGAATGCTTGATGACATTGCTTTTAAAGTTGGGTATGCACAGAACACTTTTTTTTTTTTTTAATTATTTTATTTGGAAGGGTTACAGAGAGATTTTTCCATCTGTTGGTTCACTCCCCCAAGAGGCCACAACAGCCAGGGCTGGGCCAGGCCAAAGGCAGGAAGGAGCTGGGAGCTTCATCTGGGTCTCCCACGTGGCTGCAGGAGCTCAAGGACTTGGGCCATCTGCTGCGCTTCCCCCCCCGCTTATTAGCAGGGAGCTGGGTCAGAAGTGGAGGAGCCAGTGCCCATAAGGGATGCCCAGTGTCACAGCTGGCTGCTTAACCTGCTACACCGTAATGCTGGCCCCCTGGACACTTTCTGAATTTGGTGCTATTGGGACCTGCATTGTGGCACAGCAGGTTAACCCGCTTGTCATGCTGGCCTCTCAGAGTGTCACTCTCACCAGAAAGCCTTGCTTCATAACCCGGAGAAGATCAGAAGAGGCTGTCTTCTGGCTCCCCCACCTCCCAGCTTCCCAGGCACCTTGAGAGGGTGGAAAGCAGCAGCCCCTGCTGTTGAACATCAGCCCTTTCCCAGGACATCAGTCTGGCCATGATGGATCCTGGCACGCAGAGGACCACTCCGTAATCTAAGGAAATACGGGCATTGTCCAGACCCCAGAAATGACCTGACACCCACAGCCCCGCATCCAGGCTGTATTCCTTCTCAATAGGAGTTTTAGTCATGTGCTAGCCTGTACCCCCTTGAGATGAAATTTCTTGCGATGACCAGTCTTCCCATCATCCTGCTTCCCAAAACTGTCCACAGTGAATCTGACTTCCATGGACGCTCTGCAAAACCATCACACCAAAACCCCGGTCCTGAAATACAGGGGAACTTCACAAAGCTAGTGGGGAGCAGAATTAAAAGATGATACGCATTTTCCATGAAGTCTTTGAGGACCCCCTCATACTTGCAAAAATAAAAACAACCACCTTTATGCACAGGGTTGCCTGTGACCACACTGTGATAGCAAAAAGCGATCACAAAACTTGGAGGACTGATGGAGTATAGAGTCACTGGGTGACCACTGGACAGACGACGGTGGAGGGAAGTGAGGAAGTTTGCATTGTGTACTGATTCCGGGCTGTGCAGTCAAAGCTGGTGCTGCTTGGCACTTCCTTCCCAAAAGAACTTTGTGTTCAGCTGCAGAGAGTGCAACTCCACTGGTACTTTTTTTTCCTTTTTGTCTACTGTGGCCTTGAATTACCATGTGTGGGCCCCTTGTTTTCAGACTGAAGAACCTTCTTTAATTTTTTTTTTTCTTTAAGAATTCTTTATTTGAAAGGCAGAGTTAACAGAGGGAGAGGCAGACAAGGTGGGAGAGGTCTTCCGTGTGCTGGTTCGCTAGGGCTTGAGCCAGTGCTCTCATGGGATGCCGGCGTCACAGGTGGCGGCTTAACCCACTGCACCTTACTGCAAACCCGTTTTAGTATTTCTTGTAAAGTAGGTCTGATAGCAACAAATTATCTCCATTTTTTGGTCTTTATGGGAAAGCATTTTTGCCTTTTTCAAAAGGTGGCTTTGCTGGATATAGGATTCCTAGCCAACTTTTTTTTTTTTTATTATTTTTTTACTTGGTTTTTTTTTTTTTTTTTTTTTTTTTTTTTTTTGACAGGCAGAGTGGACAGTGAGAGAGAGACAGAGAGAAAGGTCTTCCTTTTTGCCGTTGGTTCACCCTCCAATGGCTGCCGCGGTAGCGCGCTGCGGCCGGCGCACCGCGCTGATCCGATGGCAGGAGCCAGGTGCTTCTCCTGGTCTCCCATGGGGTGCAGGGCCCAAGCACTTGGGCCATCCTCCACTGCACTCCCTAGCCACAGCAGAGAGCTGGCCTGGAAGAGGGGCAACCGGGACAGGATCGGTGCCCCGACCGGGACTAGAACCCGGTGTGCCGGCGCCGCAAGGCGGAGGATTAGCCTGTTGAGCCACGGCGCCGGCCTTTTTTTTTTTTTTTTAATCTACTGCCTTCTGGTTTCATTATTTCCTCTGTGAACTCATCGGCTCTCTTGTTTCCTTATAAGAGATGAGTTTTCCACTAGTTGGGCAGTCAAGAGTTCTCCTTTTCTTTGGCTTTCAGCATTTTTACTATGGTGTGTCTATTTGTGGAACTCTTTGTGTTTATCTTGTTTGGAATGTGTGGATTTCTGAGTGTGAAAATTACCACTTTTCAATAAATTTGGGTTTTCAGCCGTGATTTCCTTGCGTATCTTTTCTGTTGATTCTACCGGGAATCCATTGCTGGTTTGCCTAACAGTGTCCCACGTTTCTGTTCATTTTTCTTCATTCCTTTGTCTCTTCCCATCCTACTTAGCTCATGTCCTTCCTCTTCCTCACTGACCTTTTGGCTAGTGATCTCCTTGCCATATTCTTACCACCCCCTTTGCTTTCTCATTTGTCTCCTCAAATTGTTACTTGATTGCTTCCAACGGCTGGTTCACTCCCCAGATGGTGCCAGCTGCAGGAGCTGAGCCCATCCAAAGCCAGGAGCCAGGAGCTTCTTCCTGCTCTCCCATGTGGGTGCAGGAGCCCAAGGACTTGGGCCGTCTTCTGCTTTCCCAGGCCATAGCAGGGAGCTGGACCAGAAGTGGAGCAGCTGGGACTTGTACCAGCACCAGGTGGAGGATTAACCTAGTGGCCACAGTGCCGGCCCTGGGAGGGGCCTTCTTGCTTGCTTGCTTTATACATGGTATATTCAAGAATGTGGCTTGGGCAGGCCTTTAGCTTAGCAGCTGCAGGTTGGGATGCCTATGCCACATCTGAGTGCCAGGGTTCCTTGCCTGGCTCTGGCTCCTGGCTCCAGCTCCCTGCTACATCAGACGTTGGGAGGCAATGGTGATGGCTCAATGGTCGGGTCCCTGCCACTGGCGTGGGAGACCTGGATTGAGGCCCTGGCTCCCAGTGTTGGCGATTGCAGGAATTTAGGGAATGAACCAGTGGATGGGTGGGCTATCTCTAGCTGTATCTCTGTGTCCTCCCCCTCAGCCTCTCAAATAAAATTTTAAAACACAAAGGGATTCCAGGTAGAGGCTCATGAAGGTTCACGGTTATGCAGACATGAACTCTTGATTCCAAGGCACCTGCGTTTTTCTCCTAGTGCGTGAAAGACACCGAAGGCTAAAAATCACACAAGCGGGAACAAAGGATGAACACTCGGAAAAAGCAACACAGAAAACAAACACGGGATACAAAAGAAAACAAGCAGAGGAGTGAACGTTTTCGCTTTTGGCTCAGCCGCGCCCAGCTCCCCGCGGGTCACGGCCACCATCTTACAGCGAACTAGGAAGCTAGAGAGCATCTGGCCCGCTGCGAGCCAGCAAGTGCGCTTGGCGCAGGGCCGCGGGTCGGCGCCACCGAGCACAGACCTCCCGCGCGTCCTAGAGCGGCCGCGCGGGAGCCGGGCCGCGGTGCACTTCCGCCCGCGTGCCGCGCCGCCCGGCGCATTGTTGGCCCTCGGCGCGGGCCTGCGCCTCGCTGGGCTCCGGCCCGGGTCTCGGGGACAGGGTGAGTGGGGCAGGGCGCGCCGCAGCGGGCGGGCGCGCATCCTCGGGAGTCGCCGGCTCCAGCCCTCCCGGGCCTGGCTTTTCGGCGCCCGGGAGCGAGGACGTGCTAGGGCCACTGCCCGGGGACTCCGGGCTCCCTAGTGACCGCTGGCCCTGGTCGGCTTGGCCACTCTGGCTCTGCGGGCCACGAGTGTAAAATGGAGGACGGCCGTGTCTGCGTCCTCCACACCCCAGGGTGATTGCGGGGCGCACACCGGTTGCCTGGAAACCAGGAAGCGGCGGTTCTCCACCCGGCAGCAGTTAGAAGCGCTTGGGCAGCCGTCGTCCTCCCGGCCGTCAGACCCTGGACTGCTGGCCGGTGTCCAGTGACAGGGACCGCAGCCGGAGTGCGCCCTGCGGCGAGGGCGGAGCGCGGCAGCTGGTGTCTGTCCGAGAAGACAGACCTCCTCTGGTGTCCTCGCTTGGATTCCTAGCGCCTAGGATGGTGCACGCACGTAGATTGCGGATTATTTCCCGACCTGGTGGGAGGGCCTCGGTGGTCCGGTTTGTCTTTGAGCTTTCTACTGAGGAAGCTTTCAATCATGAATGGAGATAGAATATATTGAACTCCCAGTTTACGGTGAATCTTGCTTCATGTATCCCCTTCGCTCTGTCTTAAAGCAAACGTGAAGTGCGCCATTCCATCTGGTACTCCTTTCTAACGCATAAAGCCATTATGGGTCTGGTAACAGTCCGTGCGCCCACCTGCTGGCCATCAGCGTTTTCATTTTCCCAGCTGCCCCGTCCAAGTCTAGTTTGCCCACGACAGAGTGCACACAAGCTACAGGAGTTGCATTTGGTTGGCATCTTCTAATTTCGACCCTCTCTCTGTTTGACTTATTGACTTATTGAAAAAACCAAGTCATTTGGCCTGTAGAGTTCTTTACATCTTGGGTTTTGTTTTTCCCATACTTCAACAAATTGGTAGTTAGATGCACGGCGTTTTCCAGGTTCTATTTTTTCTGGGAAGAAAACCTCATCAGAGTTACCGAGTATTTCATAGCACATCTTATCGGGAGTTAGATGTACCAGTTGAACGCAGGGCAACCAAATAATTGACCATGGAATTATAGAAGGATGTCTTGGATCTGGTACTGATCACTAGTGGCTGAAAGAGCGCCACACACGGCCGAGGTGCATCTCCTGTGAAAGATCCCCATCTCACTTACAGCTGTTCTGGGCTCCCGAGGGTGGGTATGGGATATAGATGGAACAAGATGGCCCCAGAGGTGAGAACTGTAAAGCCCGGTGATGGATGGAGAGCTTTAATGTGTTGTACTCAGCTCTGCTTTTAGCTGTGTGTGAGATATTTTTCATAATAAAATGTTGGTTTAGAAAATTGACTAGTGAGTTCAGGTCAGCCTGAATGCAGCTGGACGCTGCATTTTTTTTTAAAGCATCAATATTAAATAAAATTGAGTGCAGAATAATGCTGCTCATTACAATCAAAAAACGATCCAAAAATTTAAAAGCAAAGTCAATAATCTACCTCCTGTTCATACCCCACTCCCTCATTTTAATCATCCCTGAGATGAACAATATTAACAGCTTGGGGTGTATCTTTCCACACCAGACTTTCTCAAATAATGTGCATAAAAATGAGGCTTATCGCATATCCATCTGTCATCTTTCTCATCGTCACCCCTCCAGGACAGCAGTTACAGACCTGAGTGTTACCTGCGGAATGAATAGTTATTAGAGTAAATAATGGTAGACTTCTACCATCATTGTGAAACACTCAGCCACCTCCCTGCTGGCGTGTTTTCAGATTGCTTCCATAGTTTAGCCCCCTTAAAAGTGCCACAGGAAGCATCAGTGTACATAGCTCCTATTCTATTGGGGAGATTCTGGAGAAGGGGACTGCTGAGTGCAAGTGGAGTGCTGCTAGTGGCATCATCAGTATTGATGAAATGTGCTGCCAGATTATTCTCCCAGAGTGGGAGAGCAGTTCTCACTCCCACCCTCAGTAAGTGTGAGAACGCCTCTTTACTCATTCACCCTCATCCCAGTTTGCTTCATTGATACTTGCCAGCTGATGTGTGGAAAACAGTGTCTGTTTCTTGAATTTGTGATTCGATCATCACCCAGAAACTAAGCACTTTTAATGCACATTGGCTTTTTGGATTTTGTATGAGGTTTTTGTATAGATTCTTGGCATTTTCTGTTTTTCTATTGTATCAAATTTTTTTTTTACTTTATCTGCATATACTCATTTTAGAGCCATTAACCGTTTGTCATAAGGGGTATAACTTTCTCCATCTATTTTTTAACCTTTGATTTTTATGAGTTTTTTTGATATATAAGTGTGGTGGAATGAGAAGGCCATGCCAAGGTGGCTGCTGGCAACCTGTATAGTGAAAATATTTGTTTTAACTTCTCAGTTTCTTTTTTTTTTTTTTTGCCAATAAATGCTTCCTCATTCCCAGAGTTATGTACAATGACCTAATCTTTTTCAACATATCTTATTGAACTTTTTACATTTAAATTTATAACCCATACGAAATGTATTTCTTTTTTTTTTAAAAAAAAGATTTATTTTATTTATTTGAAAGATAGGGTCAGAGAGAGATGTAGAGCCAGAGAAAGAGGAAGAGAGGTCTTCCGTTCCGCTGGTTCACTCCCCAAATGACCGCAATGGCCAGAGCTGAGCTGATCCGAAGCCAGGAGCTTCCTCCGGGTCCCCCATGTAGGTGCTGGGGCCCAAGGAATTGGGCCATCCTCAGCTGCTCTCCCAGGCCACAGCAGAGAGCCAGATGGGAAGTGGAGCAGCCGGGACCCAAACCGGAGCCCATATGGGATGCCGACCCTCTCGCCACGCCACAGCGCCAGCCCCTTGAAATGTATTTCTAAATACAATGGAAAGTGAAGATCTTGCTTTGCCTTTTTCTGTAAGAATAGTCAGTGATGTCAGAGCTGTCCATTATATAAACCACCCTTTTCTACTTTTTTATATATTTCCGTACATATGTGACCAGTTGCTGGATTTTTTCCTTGCTTTTACTTTTTTTGTGTGTGGTAATATTATTCTGTTTTCATTACATCTGGTTAACTGTTAATATCTGGGAAAGCAAGTCAGTACCTTTTTTGGTAATTTTCTTAGCATTTTTTATTTTATGAGAGAGGAATCTCATCTGCTGGTTCACCTCACAATAGCCAGGGCTGGGCAAGGCCTGAACGGGGAGCCAGAAATGAAGTCAGGGCCTCCCACGTGGTTGGCAGAGGCCTATCTGCTGGAGCCATCACCTGCTGCCTCCCAGGGTGAACATGAGCAGGGAGCTGGACCCGGGAGTCTGAGAAGGGCTGGGTGTCCCAATCAGTGTCTTAGCCACTAGGCCAATGTCTCGCCCAGGCATTTTTTTTTTTTTCCTGTGTGACCTTTGGATTTTTTTTCCCCAAGATAACTCCACTAGAAATCTGATAACATTTTCACTAAATGTATCGATAATACCTGGGGAAAGATGACTTTCTGTGATATCAGATCTTCCTATCAAGGAGCACAATGTGTATCCCAAGTTGTTGGAATCTTTTAGTTCCTGTTCTTTCCTGCTGTCTTTATTTCTGGTGATTTTATAAGGTGTGTGTGTGGGGGGGGGGGTCAGGAGTGCTCAATTTTAAAATAATTAAAAATGTTTAACATACTTACTGTGGTGGAATGAGAAGGCCATGCCAAGATGGCCGCTGGCAACAGAAACTGCCTGGCAACAGGCTGTGATTGGATGGTTTCGGAAACCACATGACAACAGAGCCTGCCTGGCAACAGGCTGTGATTGTTTAGGGCATAGACCGCCCCTTGACCGGATTGGCTACCTCGGCTATATAAGCAGCTGTAGCAACTGAAATAAACGAGTCTGCAGGCTGCTCGCCTCTGGCCTGCTTTCACCCGGCTCCCAGGGTCTGTGTGATGACTCCGCGCCTCTTGCCCCCACCACACTCTTCCTCTCAGAACGAATCCACAGCAACAGCTTATTTTTTTATTTATTTGAAAGGCAGAGAGATAGAGATCATCTGTCTGCTGTTTCACTACCCAAATGCCTGCAACAGGCTGAAGCCTCACCCTGGAACTCAATCCAGGTGTCCCTTGTGGGTAGAAGGGATCAGAGCACTTGGTCCATCACCTGCTGCCTGCCAGGGTGCATTTTAGCAGGAAGCTGAAATCAGGATTAGAGCTAGGAGTCGAACCAGGCACTCTGGTATGGGATGTGGGAGGCAGGCATCCCAAGGGTACCTATTAGCCACTACACCAAATGTGTGCCCTCTCGTTACTGTTTTTATTTGGTTGTCGCTAGACCTGAGAAAAGCTATGGCTGGCTTTTGGTATTTACCTTTTATCTAGTTTTCTGTCAGATTTTCTTATTACAGTACTTTTCTCAAAACTATTTGTTTTCCTCCCTGCCATCAGTATGGATAATCTATAATTGGTTTTGTATAGTTTCAGCTTGTTCTCATTCTGTTTAATATGCATCCCATCATATAAATATATCAGAAAGCAGATGTGCCCACAAGTGGTAAAAAGAATAGTGCTGGGAGCTGGCAGAAATCTACACTTAGGAAACATTGTTGTTGATCACCTAGAACAGCAGAGTCTATGGGGCAAGCATTTGGCCTAGCAGTTAAAATGCCTGTAGCCCACATCAGAGTACCTAAGTTTGATACACAGCTCTGGCTCCTGACATAGGTTCCTGCTCATGCTCACCCTGGGAAGCAGTAGTGATGACAAGTAGTTGGGTCCCTGCTGCCCATGTGGGAGTCTTGGATTGAGGTCTTGGCCAGGGGCTATTGCTGATATTTGGAGAATGAATCCGCAGGTGGGATCTCCCCCCACCCTCAAATCTGCCTCTCAAATAACTTTTAAAAGTTTATAAATAGCAGAGTGCCAAGTCCTAGCCAGCCTTGGGCCCTGCCCCCTGCCATTTAGGGGAGTGAGACGCTTGCTCAGCATTGCTGTGAAGTAACGGCAGTATTGTGGAGTGGTACAGAGTATTACTTTATGTACTCGTTACTTCATTCAGGAAAAGGGCTGATCACCATGGGCACCAGAGACACCCTTTGGTGAGCATAATGAAATACCAGCTCCTAGCCCTACAGCAGCTGGTTTTGTTTTTACAGATTAGCTGTATGTAGTTTTACATTTATATTATATTTAATATTATATAAAGATAAATATAAAATATTACATTTATTTCATTTTATTGAAGTATTTTCCATCCACTGGCTCATGCCCCAAATGCCTACAACACCACAGCTGGGCTGGGATGAAATCAGGAGCCCAGAACTCTATCCAAGTTTTCCACGTTGTGTGGTGTGTGTGGCATATGAATTCAAGACCCAATTACTGGGGCCGGCACTGTGGTGCAGGAGGTTAAACCTCAGCTTATGGCGCCAACATCCCATATGGGCACCGGTTCTAGTCCCGGCTGCTCCTCTTCCTATCCAGCTCTCTACTGATGGCCTGGGAAAGCAGTAGAAGGTGGCCTACCCACGTGGAGACCTGGAGGAAGCTCCTGGCTCCCAGCCCCGGCCGTCACTGCCTTCTGGAGAGTGAACCAACGGAAGGAAGACCTTTCTCCCTCTCACAGTCTCTAACTCTACCTGTCCAAAAAAAAAAAAAAAAGACCCAATTACCAATTACTTGAGCTATCACCCATTCCTTTCCAGGTTGTACCAGCAGGAATGTGTATCAGAAGTGGAAGAGCTGGGACTTGAACAATGCACTTCATGGCCAGCGCTGTGGCTCAATAGGCTAATCCTCCGCCTGTGGCGCCGGCACCCCAGGTTCTAGTCCCGGTTGGGGCACCGGATTCTGTCCCGGTTGCTGCTCTTCCAGTCCAGCTCTCTGCTGTGGCCCAGGAGGGCAGTGGAGAATGGCCCAAGTCCTTGGGCCCTGCCCCCACATGAGAGACCAGGAGAAGCACCTGGCTCCTGGCTTTGGATCAGCGTGCCAGCCGCAGCAGCCATTGGGGGGTGAACCAATGGAAAAGCAAGACCTTTCTCTCTGTCTCTCTCTCTTTCACTGTCCACTCTGCCTGTCAAAAAAAAACAACCAATGCACTTCAGTATGGGATGCGGGTGCCAAGTGGCAACTTAACCGCTTCGCCAAATGCCTGCCCCTAGGAGATTGAGAAGTACAAGGAGTTCCTTGATACCCACTTACCCCTCACGTGCCCCACCTTTCTCCTATATTAATATCTTGCATTAGTGTGGTAAATTTGTTTCAGTTGATGAGCCAATACTGTATATATACACACTGTTCCTAACCAAAGTACGCCTTAGTGTTCATCCAGTCTTTGTGTTGCACATTCTGTGTACAGTTGATCAGTGTGTCTGTCCTCATGTGTTATACAGAGTGGTTACCTGTGCTAAAGATTCTGTGCACCACCTTATCCTTCCCTGCTTCCCCAAAGCACCGACAACACTGATCTTTTTATGTCAGCCATGGTTTTGTCTTTTTGAGAATGTCATAAAGTTAGAATTCAACTATAGTTTTTTTCTTTTATTTATTTATTTGAAAGAGCTATGGAAGGAGAGGCAGAGACAGAGAGAGAGAGAGGTCTTCCATCTGCTGGTTCACTCCCTAAATGGCTGCAATGGCTGGAACTGGGCCAATATGAAGCCAGGAGCTTATTCCAGGTCTCCTATGTGGTGCAGGGGCCCAGGCACTCAGGTCATCTTCCACTGCTTTCCCAGACACATTAGCAGAGAGCTGGATCAGAAATGGAGCAGCCAGGCCTCGAACTGGTGCCCATACGGGATGCTGGAGCCATAGGCAGCGGCTTTATCAGCTACACCACGACACTGGCCACTCAACTATAGTTTTTAATTGATTAGGTTTAATTCTTATTGTTTGAACAGTCATACAAGTTCTGTAACTTTTAGTTTTGGCCAATTAGGAGTTATAAAAATCTTACTTTGGTTGTGGGCATTGTGGCTCAGTGGATAGAGTCACTGCTTGGGACACCCACATCAGAGTGCCTGGGATGGAGTCTCACCTCTGCTTTCCATCAAGCTTCCTGCCAGTGCACCTGGGAAGGCAGCAGATGATGGTTCAAGTGCTTGAATCCTCGCCACCCACATGGGAACCCTAGGTTGAGTTCCAGGCCCTTGGCTTTGGCCTGGCCCAGCCTGGTTTTTGCAGGCATTAAGGAGTAAAGCAGCAAATGGAAGCTCTGTGTCTCTCCCACCCATATTCTCTGTGTCACTCTGCCTTTCAAACAAATAAATCAATCTTAAAAAAAAATTTAGTTTGGATTTGTGGAAAAACTATTGGAGAACAGGAATCCAGACTATTCTGAATAACTGAAAAGTAAGTAATAGTAAATCTCACAGGAATACATCTTTGGTGCAGTAGCATGAAATAATCCCCAGGTGATCTTTCTGTTGCAGGGTGGAAGATGTCTATGGATGTGACATTTCTGGGGACAGGTGCAGCATACCCATCCCCAACCAGGGGTGCCTCTGCTGTGGTCCTCCGGTGTGAGGGCGAGTGCTGGCTCTTCGACTGTGGGGAGGGAACACAGACACAGCTTATGAAAAGCCAACTTAAAGCAGGTTAGTGTGCATTTAGCTGTCTTTTTAAGATTATCTTTTTTTTTTTTTTTTTGACAGGCAGAGTGGACAGAGAGAGAGAGACAGAGAGAAAGGTCTTCCTTTGCCGTTGGTTCACCCTCTAATGGCCGCTGCGGTAGCACGCTGCGGCCGGCGTACCGCGCTGTTCCGATGGCAGGAGCCAGGTACTTATCCTGGTCTCCCATGGGGTGCAGAGCCCAAACACTTTGGGCCATCCTCCACTGCACTCCCTGGCCACAGCAGAGAGCTGGCCTGGAAGAGGGGCAACCGGGACAGGATCGGTGCCCCGACCGGGACTAGAACCCGGTGTGCCGGCGCCGCAAGGCGGAGGATTAGCCTGTTGAGCCACGGCGCCGGCCCTATCTTTTAAAAAATATATATTTATTTGAAGGGGGGAGGGAGATACAAAGAGAGGTTCTAACCACTATTTCACTCCCCAGATGGCCTCACTGGCCAAGGCTGGGCCAGGTTGAAGCCTGGAGCCAGGAACTCCTTCCAAGTGCTGGAGTCCAAGCACTTGGGCCATGTTCTGCTGCTTCCCCAGGCACAATAGCAGGGAGCTGGCTCCAAAGTGGAACAGCCAGGATTCGCGCCCATATTGGGATGCAGGCAGCAGCTTAACTCTGTGGGCCGTACCTCTGGCCCCTAAGATTATCTTCTATTCTACCTAATTTTCTTGGCTCTCCTTGGGTGTTTTGTTCTAAAACAGCCCCGGCAGTTGCATCCCTCTTCAGTGCCACAGTCCTGGCAAGACTTAGAAGGCCCTCAGGCATTGAGCCATCCCTGCTGAACTTCATTTGCATCCTGCAAATGTCTGTTTAGGCTTGGTGGGTAAAGGATGGACTACATCAGCCATCTCGCTGCCTAGTGAGAGAGCAGTGCACATTCTTATTTCTACCACGAAGTGGCTGTCGTGAGAGGACGCAAAGGGCAGGTGTCCAGAGGAGGGAGCCGCCCCTTTCTATGTGGGTTGCCAGGGTGGGCATCTCAGAGAGGTTGACCTGTGAGTTGGAGGAGGAGGAATTCCTGGGATGGGGAGAAGAAGGGCGTTCCAGCTGTTGGGATTGGGGTGAACAAAGACCCAAAGCTGGGGATAGAGAACAGGGGTGAAAAGCCTCAGCCCAGATTCAGCCAGACCTGAGTTCTGATCCCAGCTGTGTCTCAGAACGTAAACATGACTTCCCTTGTTTCAAAAGTGGGGATAGGACCAGGTGATTAGGTGAACGGTTAAGATGCCCATGCATCAGAAGACCTGGGCTTGATACCTGGTTCTGGCTCCAGCTTCCCACCAGTGCAGGCCCTATAAAACAGCAGAGTTGGCTCAAGTGATTAGGTCCCTGCCACCTGTGAGGGAGACTTACCAGTTCCCTGCTCCTGGCGTTGGCCTTGGCCGAGCCCTGGCTGTCGTGGGCACTGGAGAGTATGAATCAGCAGACTGGAGCCCTCTCTCTCTCTTTCTTTGCCTCTCAAATAAATAATTTTTTAAAAAATGTTTTTAATGAGAATAAAACCTCTATGTAGAAGGGATGTTGTAAGAATTATTTATAATGCTTCGCTCCTATGTGGTTGTCTGCTTCTCATCAGTTACAACTTAGCTCAGATGCCGCCTCCTCAGAGGCATTTGCTGTGTCTCATGGTGAAGTGGTTGCTCTGTCACCCCATTCTGTCACTTTGTCCATTTATTGGCTTCTTCGCGTTGTCAGTATCTGGAATTGTTATTTCGATGGTTTTTCTCTGTGTCCTCTGTCTCCCTTTGTCATAAAGTACAGTGATCGCTTAGGTACCTCTATGTGCCTAGAGGATATCTGTTCAAGTAGTGACTGGGTAAGACATTCAGCAGTTTAGTACAGCGCCTCTCACGTATTAGGTCCTGATAAATAGTAGTTACTGAAGTTAGGATTCTTACAACTCACCACAGTGCTCGGCACTTGATGAGCTCAGGGAAGATACTTCCAAAGATCTCTTAGTCTAGTGACAGAACCAACGTGCAGGCAGTCATTGATGACGTGATACATGCAGAGTACTGGAGGTGTTTTCTAAGTACGTTTGGAGCACAAAGGATGGGGACGCTGACTGTGCCCCTCTGTTCAGAGAAGACATCTCAGAGATGGTAACAGTTGAGCTGGTATCCGGGAGATAATTAAAAGTTTCTCTAGGGGCCTGCTCTGTGGCTTAGCAGGAAAAGCTACCGCCTGCAGTGCCGGCATCCCATATGAGCACTGGTTCAAGTCCCAGCTGCTCCACTTTCAATCCAGCTCTCTGCTATGGCCTGGGAAAGCAGGAAAGTGGAAGATGGCCCAAGTGTTTGGGGCCCTGAACCTGCATGTGAGACCCAGAAGCTCCTGGCTTCCAGGTTTGGATTGGCATAGCTATGGCCGTCATGGGCATTTGGGGAGTGAACCATCACATGGAAGACCTCTCTGTTTGCCTCTGCCTCTGTCTCTCTGTAACTCTGCATTTCAAATAAATAAATTATAAAAGTTTCTCTGGAAAGAGAGGTAAAGATGAACATTCAAGGAACACACAGCAAAGTAGACAACAAGAAAGGAGTTTGCAGGAAACAAACGGTATGTTTAGAGACCATTAAGCACTTGGCTAAGCTAGGGGACAGGTAAAGATGCTGAAAAGGTAACTGAGGGCATATTGTGAAGTCCTGTAGGGTGTGGAAAGGTGTTTGGACCTTACAACTCTAGTAGTTATAGGAACCATGAAATACATCTCGGGAAATGATGTGATCCGATTTGTGGTTTGGGGCAGTTTTCTGATGGCAGAGGTACTGGGAGAGAGAGAAAGGATAGCAACAGAGAGAGACGCCTTCCCAGGCAGTCGCATTCACTTGAGAGGGACAGGAGTTGGGGAGAGAGGCAGGGGGAGGATACGAGGGTGTTGAAGCAGGGAATGGAGACAGGACGGAGAGGAGAGACTGAATTTAGGAGGTCCTGCCAGAGCCAGCGGGGGTGGGGACTGAACGTCTAGGGTGTGAGGAAGAGCAGAATCAGCACCAGTTGGTGATGGTGATGTCCTGGCCGAGACAGGGAGTTAGGAAGAGAGTGGCTGGCAGAAGTGAGTACGTGTTGTTGGGGACATGGGGCCCCAGCCCCAGTTATAAAGTGAGCTTCCTAAGTCAGGTCCTCTGCTCTACTTCCCTTGGTTCACACAGGGATTCTTTTCATGGGCGCCCTCAGGACAGGCACAGAGTGGAGACTGGTATTTAACATTTTGGGAGTAGAGACTGAGTGGTGTTAAGACAGTGGGTTAAGGCCGGCGCTGTGGCTCAACAGGCTAATCCTCTGCCTTACGGCGCCGGCACACCGGGTTCTAGTCCCGGTCGGGGCACCGGATTCTGTCCCGGTTGCCCCTCTTCCAGGCCAGCTCTCTGCTATGGTCCGGGAAGGCAGTGGAGGATGGCCCAAATGCTTGGGCCCTGCACCCGCATGGGAGACCAGGAGAAGCACCTGGCTCCTGGCTTTGGATCAGCGCGATGCGCCGGCCACAGTGCACCAGCCACGGCGACCATTGGAGGGTGAACCAACGGCAAAAAGGAAGACCTTTCTCTCTGTCTCTCTCTCTCACTATCCACTCTGCCTGTCAAAAAAAAAAAAAAAAAAAACAGTGGGTTAAATAGAGTGGATGAAAGTAGAAACAAGAGGCTGTTAAGTGTGAGTAGGAGATGGGTATGGGGTGGAGTCTTTGCTTTTTATTTCATCCCCTTGGCACTTCTGTGATGTGCATGACAGATTACCAATTTACAGGCTTAGTTGCGTTTATTGTCACATAGTTTCCGTGGGTCAGGGAGTTGGGGCCTGGTTCAGCTGGGCCAGGTTGTCTGCTCTTGGGTCTCACTAGGCTGACCTGCAGGTATTGGCTGAGGCTGTGGTCTTAGCAGAGACTCAACTGGAGATGGTTCTGCTTCTGAGCTCACTTATGTTGCCAGCAGAATTGGCACAGTTGCAAGGTGGTCTGCTCTGGACTCCTGGAGGCCCTCCCGGTCCTTTGCCATGTGCGTTTCTGCTTCCTACCAGCAAGGGAGAAAGAACTTTAGAGCAAGTCTGCCAGCAGGATGGAATGTTACATACCTTAAAGTGATCACCCTGTATCTCTGTGGCATTGCTAGTGGGCAGCAGCCAGTCACAAGTCCCGCCTAGAGAGGTTATGGGAGGTGACATCAGGAGGCAAAGACCGTGGGGTCCTCCGTAATCTTCCACCATGTTACCTTTCTCCAATATTTCACATTCAACATTCCTTTATATATGTTTTAATTTTGTTTATTTATTTTTATTTTATTTGAAGGGCGGTGGAACAAAGACAAAGGGAAATCCATCTACTGGTTCATTCGCAAATGCCCACAATAGCCAAGGCTGGACCAGGCTGAAGCCAGGAGCCAGAACTCCATCCTGGTCTCCCATGTGGGTGGCCGGGACTCAAGTACTTGAGCCATCCCTGTGGCCTCCCAGAATGCACTTTAGCAGGAAGCTGGAATCAGGGGTAGAGCCAGGACTCCAACCCAGATGGACGGATATGGGATGCAAGCATCACAAACAATAGCTTAAGTGCTGTACCAAATGCCTACCCCCTTTATCCATGTTTTAAATAATTGACAAAGCTAAGCATGGCAAGAGTTCACACACACACACACACACACACACTCTCTCTCTCTCTCTCTCTCTCTCTCTCTCTCTCAAGGGACCCTTAAGTTTAGTAACATTTTTATTGGCTTAAAAAACATTCTTGGCCTCCTAGAGGAATGTGGGGTGGCCACCCAGTGTCATTATCTGGTTCTGGCACTTCAGATGCCCCTAGTCACAGCCCAGAATACAGCATCCTCAGTACCTCCTGGTTCTCTGGACCTCTCATTATTTGATTCGCTGAAACCCTTTCAGCTTGCACTCTCCGGGGGAGGTATGTTCTAAGAGTTTCCTAAGAGGTTCTTTGTATTTAACTGAACATACTTCATTCACGCTTCCATGATCCAAATATGTAATCATATGATTAGCAAGTACAGATTTGCCATCTCTGTTTCTTTCATAAGTTTAAAGAACAAGCTAAAGCCATCTTTTTTCCTATTCAAAAATTATTGTAAGAGTGATGATTAAAAGCATTACAGAGGCAAAAGATCTGCATCATCCCATATATGAGGGCCTGGGTTTGACTCTCAGTTCTGGCTTCTGACTCCAGCTTCCTGCTAACACAGACCCTGGGAAACAGCAGGTGACGGATCAAGTACTTGTGTCCCTGCCACCCATGTGGGAAACCTGGATTGCATTCATTGCTCTTAGCTTTGGCCTTGCCCAGCCCTGGCCTTTGCAGACATTTAGGGAAAGAACCAGAAAGTAGGAGCTTGCTCACTCTTTCTGCCACTCAAAAATTACAAAAATGTGTTTTTAAAAAATGGATTATTAAAAAGTATAACATGATCACTGTAAAAGTTCAAATGAAACTATAAAGAAGAAAAGTACAAGTCTTCTAATCATAGGTAAGTTTTCTATACATACAGGTATGGTTAAGACAAGAGTGTATTTGTGTGTGTGTGTGTGTGTGTGGTTTTGCCACACTTGGCATAACCTGCTGCTGTTTTTCAGCTGGCCAGTAAATGCGAATGGAACACTGCAGACTCTCATGTGGCGGCAAGTGGGCCTGCACTCTCGTTCTTAGAGGCTCTGTGTGTCCGCTCCTCTGAGGATGGCATACTTCTGCATACCTTCCTTGCTCGCAAGTGAGAGAGCTCACGCATTTTTCTCTCTTCATTTGATGGCTTCCTCATACCTTTGATAATTGTGGTTGCCATTCCTCCTCCCTCTGATATCAGGTTTCTTGAAAAATGCAGTTTGTCTTTCCTGAAACTGATAACTGTGGGCAGCAGCTTTCGCCTGCTCACTTCGCCTCGCTTGCTGTGGGTTCCCCAGTTGTTTTGTGTTTGCCGTGGTCTTTGTTTGGGAACAGACAGGGTGAGGTCCCAGAACCGCTGACACTGGCAGTTTCGAGGCTAACATGGGATCTGGAAGCCGTGGCTGCTATGGTTCTTCGGTCTGCACAGTCCTCGGGTCACACTTGGAGGTGGCTCGGCAGCCTGGGCCAGGGGAGGGGAGGGAATGAAAGGATTCTAGGAGTCAAAGGAACAGGGATCAAGCATAGGAAAGGAAAAGCTACGGATTGAGGAAGGCTGCAGAGCGCCTCCTGGGGGTGCTCAAGGTCCAGAGTCAGCCTCTGGCCAACCTGTCTACTGCTCTGGGGCCTGGCCTCTGTGGGCGTTTGGGAAGACTCGTTTGGAGGACACTTGATGCCAGGGGGCAGATCACATCACAGTAAACCGTCCCTGTCCCTTTATGGTACCAGATGTTTCAAGTAGGTGGGCCTTGAGCTAGGACCAGGAGCCTCTGTTACACTGGAAATGTGTTAGTTGTGATGCATCCTTTATAAAAAGCTGTGTGGTGCAGCTCAGAAAGTGCCGGGGTGACGTCCTGCCACGTACCAGCAGTAAATTCAGCTTACCACCGGCTAAATCAAGTTGTAACCTAAGCCAGCAGGCACCGAAATGGCTGTCATGTTCAAACTGAAAGTCAGAGAAGGCACCAGTACGTAGAGGGTCTGCCCTCCGCCTCGGTGGCCCACCTCCTCCCCTCCCAGCTCCTCACGCCCTTCTACCACCTTTTTCTAACTCCTCCCTCCCCCACTTCAGCCTCACCCTGACAGGCTCACCCCGACAGCCTCACCCCGACAGGCTCACCCCAACAGGCAGGCTCTTACTGGGCTGGCTAACCCCCATTCCAGTGAGAGAGCCCATAAAGGCAGCTTGGGGTCCAGGCATTGGTCTAGTCAGTGGAGCCAGTGGGACATTCTGTGTTGCTGCAGTACAGGCCTGCTCTTCTCGGGGGAGGCAGTAGGGGGCAGTGTAGCTGTCAGATGTTTCTGACACTTGAAGTCTAAAACTTAGTGAATTGTTTTGTTATACTTTGTGTGTGTGTTTTAAGTGAGAAGGTATGTAGGAAAATCAATACTAGGAAACTATGTAATTTGAAGATGTTTATGAAAGTTGTATGGTATTAAGACCATTTAGTGAACTACTGCCTGTCTTGTTTCTGGAACCATGTAGCAAAATGTAAATGAATAAGATTACGGTGATAAGTAGAACTTCTAAATTCAATTTACTACTTTTTGTTTTGTGTTTGGCTTGTTTCAAATAACTTTGTGTAGATTTTTATTAAAAAAAAAAAAAAAAACCAGCCAAATGTATTTCTCTGTCTCAATCAAAAGGGAGGATTACCAAGATCTTCATCACGCATCTCCATGGAGACCACATCTTCGGCCTTCCAGGCCTTCTGTGCACAATCAGCCTGCAGAGCAGCTGCACGGTCCCCAGGCAGCCCATTGAGATTTTTGGCCCTGTAGGGCTGCGGGACTTTATCTGGCGAACCATGGAGCTCTCCCACACGGAGCTGGTGTTCCCGTATGTGGTTCATGAGCTGGTGCCTACGGTGGATCAGTGTCCGACAGAAGCACTGAAAGAGCTGGCGCAGGTGGACCAAGCAGACGGCCCTCCCAAGGAGGGCCGAGGAAGGACCATCCTCTTGGACCCTGAGGAAGACTCGTACCTTCTGGTTGACGACGAACAGTTTGTTGTCAAAGCGTTTCGCCTCTTTCACAGGATTCCTGCCTTTGGGTTTTCAGTTATGGAAAAGAAGCGCCCAGGTAAACTCAATGCACAGAAACTGAAAGACCTTGGTAAGTGATTTTCTTTTCCTTCTCATCAACAGAGCTGTTGTTAACTGAAGCTTTAGAAATACGTTGTCAGGGACATCTTTGGGCTGAGAATTTTTGCTGTTCTTAACCTTACAACTGCAATCAACTACTCGCAGGGTTTCTTTCTCTATCTACTTTGCCTACTCTAGTTCGAATTTGATTTAAATTAATTTAGTGTTCAGAACACTGTGCCTCAGTCAGGTTCTAGGTACCAGGGTTCATCCCACTGAGAAGCAAGAACACCAAGATGGGCTTGAGGCCCACTAAGGCATTCACCCCTCCTCCAGGCAAGGCCATGCTCAGCGCCTCCAGTGAGGCAGAGGCCAGCTCTGTCCCACCTGCAGCATCATCGCCTCCCCTGGCGTGGCAGGACCTGTAAAAAGCATGGTGCTATTTTTCACATGTTCCTTTTTTCACACAACCACTTCCTCAGCTAAAACAAAAACTAGATAGTAGGAAAAAGTGACTTAGGCCAAAGATAATTTTATAACCTAAAAACCCGTGGAAATACTATATTTGGAAACTGTTTTATTTATTTGAAAGAGTTACAGAGAGAGGTAGAGACAGAGAGAGAGAGGTCTTCCATCCACTGGTTCACTCCCCCAAATGGCCACAATGGCTGGAGCTGCGTCAATCCGAAGCCAGGAGCCAGGAGCTTCTGGGCCTCCCACATGGGTGCAGGGGCCCAAGGACTTGGGCCATCTTCAACTGCCCTCCTAGGCCACAGCAGAGAGCTGGATTGGAAGTGGAGCAGCTGGGACTAGAACCAGTGCCCATATGGGATGCCAGCACTGCAGGCCACCGCTTTAACTTGCTGTGCCACAGCACCGGCCCCTGCAAACTTTTTTTTAAAAGATTTATTGTTTTGAAAGGCAGAGTGGAGGGGGGGGGAGCTAGAGAGACCTTCATCTGCTGGTTCACTTTCAGATGCCTGCAGTATCCAGGGCTGGGCCACATGGAAGCCAGAACCCAAAACTCTATCGTGGTTTCCATGTGGGTGGAGAATCCCAAGTAGTTGGGCTGTCCTCTGCTGCCTTCCCAGGTGCTTTAGCCGGGAGCTGGGTTGGTAGCAGAGTGTCTGAGACTTAAACTGGCACTTTGATATGGGATGCAAGTTGCAAGTAGCAGCTTAACCTGCTGCACCACAGCACCAGTATTTATACTTACATTTAAATACTGTCCAGAGTGATGGTCAAGTGTTATTTTAGGTTAATAGGAGGTTTAAGTGTAGTTTGGCATAGGCAGAACTGCCTGTCTTCCATGATTGATAGAGTATGGTTGCCTGAAATGCTCCTTGATCTTGGGCTCCCAATGATCCACTCTAACAAGTTTTCATGGAGTTAGCCAGTTTGTAGATACTTAACTTCAGTGGGCATTGATTATGTCATTATTTAAGTGTATGCTTTAATTTTATCCAAAGATGAGATTATTAAATAAAGGACATGCAAAAACTGTTACTCCTGTACACAGCAGAGAATCAAGCCTGTTATATTGGCTGAAAGAGAGTCTCCGTGGAAAATAGGAGCTTGGGGGTCCAGCACTGTGGTGCAGTGGGTTAGGCTGCTGCCTGCAAGGCCGGCATCCCATGTGAGCACCCGGTGCTTCACTTATGATTAAGCTCTCTGCTAATGCACCTGGGAAAGCAGCAGAAGGTGGCCCAAGTCCTTGGGCCCCTACACCCATATGGGAAGCCCAGATGGGCTAACAGTTTCCTGGCTTTGGCTATTTGGGGAGTCAACGATAAGATGGTCTGTCTTTTAAGATAAATAAAAATAAAATAAATAAAAAATAAAATCTTTTTTAAGAAAAGGAAAATAAAAGCTTAAAACTTTGACACAAATGCATGGGAAATGTTTTAAGTACTAGAGCATTGCTGATATCTGGTATCAGCACTGAACTTTTAAAGATTTATAAATATTCCAGTTTTCCATAAGCAGTAAAACATGCATAATAATTGTGAAAAGAGCTGGAGCCTTTTCCATTTGCTATTTGCTATGCTGTTAAAATCAACTCCTTAACCAGTTGTAAATTCCATTCCCATGACCTAATGTTATCTGTCTTCATCATTAGGTGTTCCGCCAGGTCCTGCCTATGGAAAGCTGAAAAATGGAATTTCTATTGTTCTGGAAAATGGAGTTACAATTTCTCCCCAAGATGTCCTCAAAACGCCTGTCAGCGGGAGAAAAATCTGTATATTGGGTGACTGTTCTGGGGTGGTGGGTGATGGGGGTGTGAAGCTGTGCTTTGAGGCCGACCTGTTGATCCACGAGGCCACCCTGGACGATGCCCAGATGGACAAAGCAAAGGAGCACGGCCACAGCACACCTTGGATGGCAGCAACGTTTGCCAAGCTGTGCCATGCAAAGCGGCTGGTTCTGACTCACTTCAGTCAGAGGTACAAACCAGCTGCCTTGGCCAAAGAAGGAGAAGCAGATGGCATTGTAGAACTGAAAAAGCAAGCTGAATCCGCGTCGGATCTGCAGAAGGTGACTCTGGCAGAAGATTTCATGGTGATCAGCGTTCCAATGAAGAAATGAAAGCAGTGTCCCCGAATGCATGTTGACATGCGCGTGTGCGTTACGGAACCCACAGTCCAGTTTTTGCTTTTTGTCCGAAGTTCTTTGGGTCCTGATAATCCTGAAAAGGGTAGCGCATTGCTGAATTGACTCGGTCATGACAGGGAGCAAGCTTTTTGATAATAAATCATTTTGAAATAAAAAACCCAGTGTCCTCTTTAAAGTCCAAGTCTGACAAAACTACAGACTGTTCGGGTACACATCTCACTGTGTGGCCTCTGCCGCAGATAAAAGCCAGTACACCGTCCAGTCCCAGGCTTCGCTTCAGTCCCGGTTGTTGCTGTTACTGGCAAGGTGCACTGGGCTTGGCTCTCTCAGCTAAGAGTAGAATTTTGACAGTTTGTGTTGAATCTGTTCATGTTATTAACAGAATAGAGAGAAATGTAAGGAGATATTGTACATGCAGGATGGACACTAGTGTGACCATGGCTTTGCTGGAATACTGGATGCAGGATTGGGCTGGGTGTCTATCTTAGTATACTATCAAACTTTCCGGTTTGCTCTAAACCCCTAGTTCTCAGTTAGGGTGATACTGCTCCCCTAGAAGGAATTTTGAAGTTGTGAGGATGTTTGCTTGTGATGGTGGCTGGGGGTAGTGGTGGTGGTGATGGTACTACTGGTGTCTAGGTAGCATGGGTCAGGGATGTTAGCATGTCTTGCATAATTTGGGTCAGTCCTGTGCAATGAAGAATTATCTCACCCCAAAATGCAAATCGTAGGCCCCCTGAGATTCACAGCAGATTCATACTTGTACTCCCAATATGTATATATACCAAAATATACATAATAAGCTGAAGTACTAGGCAAGTCGGATCCTGTAATGAATCCTGAAGAGTGTATATGTTGGAATGGGAATGTCATATCAAATATTATTTGAAGGAATGAGCCATTAAGTGAACCTATGACCCTGGAGGTAAAACATTTCTGTCCATTCAACTGAAGTCTAAGGTGCATGTCCCTGTTAATAACTCTTTGGCCACAAGTGTAACACCTGCTCTTTCCATAGCAGTCTTTGCTTCTGAGCTGCCTTCCATGTCCCTTCTTTGTGCCACGAGGTATCTTACTGAATTGCCACACAATAAGTCTCAAAGTGTGTTCCACAGACAGCTAGTGTCGAGGGAGGATTCATTCCAATGGGCCCCCAAATCTGCATGGGAAGTCCTTTATGCTCTGTGCGCCTCTAGGAGTGGTCTAGTGCCTGTCAACCTACTGAGCACAGCACTGCTATGAATGATCATGAACCAGTTTCTGGAGCCAGAAACACCTGATGGCAGAGTTCCATTGTGCACCTTGCTGTGGTGCCTGTGTGGTCTGAGCAGGTTTCATGCTCTCTCAACCATTTGAGCTTGCTCATCTCTAGGATGGGAGGAATAATACATGCTTCACAGGATTGTTGGGACAATTACATGAGATGATGTATATAATGCTCATTGATAAAAGCATTGAGAAGCCCTGTGGTACACAGGCCTGTCAGCTCTGTTGACTCCATTTCACCAGACCCTAGCTGCTGTTTGCTAGGAACCTAGACAGTGTTAAGTACACAAACGTAGAAACATGTTGTAGTGTATACTGTTAGAGTCCTTTGGATGCTGGGTCCTCTTTGGTCAGCAGTGTCACTTCTGGCTGGTTGTGGAGACTTCAGAGTAATGATGGTCAGGATAGTCTGGTTAGTTAATATCTCAGATCATCTTGATGCCAGCTCTAGAATGGTCTGATTCTGTCTGAACCTAGGCCCTTTGCCCCCAAAGTGCCCAAGTTTGATCAGACTTAAAGGAGATCTTTGTTTCCAAAGTGAGTTTAAGCAAGAATTAATTAGGCACTTACTGAATGCCTAAACCTATACAGGAGGGAATGGCTAAGAGGAGTATCCCCAATGCATAGAGCCTTTGAGGGCACAGAATGTCTAGGTTACCTCTAAATCCTTAGAAATGCCAGCCCATAGTAAGTACTCCAAAAATGGATTTGAAACAAATGTAGTTTGGATATCATGAGCACGCAAACTTTAGACATCTTCTATGCCTATCCCATTTCATTACTGTACTCACCAAGAAATTGAAACCACTAGGTTGGTAGTACTCCATTCACTCTGTACCAAATAAGCACTGGATTTTATTAAGTTTGGGGTACATAAGTGAATAGACAGAAGCCCAGCATCAAGCTCTCAGTTCACTGGTAGCAGCAGCTAAGTAAACAAGTAACGATGTTCTTCCTTAATGGCTCATCTTGCAGCTTGGCACTCACTTTTGCTGTTCCTGGGCGTTACTTAGCCTCTGACTTGAGCCATGCCCTTAGAATCAAGCCCTATAAGTTTATTTAGGCTAAGACCTCAGAGGCCCTGGGAGCATGGGAACAATGGGAGACACCGTGTAAGGTGTCAGCCCATGGTGAGAATTCCTTCTAGACCCTCTTCTGGCCAAGAATTAGTTCTTAATGATAGGAACAGTCTAAGAATTTGTGGAGTAAGAAGGAAGTTTATGTCGGACTTCTCAGAACCTGTAACCCACTCATGGTAATAGGACTCATAAATGGGGGAGGGGGTTATAGTATACACTGAACCCCAAACATATGTGATAACTGAATCCTCTTTTGGCCAAAAAATTCTTGGAACATTGAGAAATGCTGTTCCTTATATTACTTTAAGTTAGTACCTTTTTTTTTACCTGCACAATGTTTTGAGGTAATAATATCCGTATCTATATTTAATAGAGTACTTAATCCTACACTTAACTATCAGTGTCAAATCCATAGATACCTACTTGGGCATAATGGTATGCCACAAGTTAAGCTGCTGATTTTAGATTTAGAAAATTCACTTTGCAGTTCTCAGAAGTTAGACTTGCCCAATAGTCCCTAAACCAGTGTCTTCTAATACTCATGCCTTATTAATATGCATTTAATGAACTTTGAGTTATAAAAGCCACATATACTTGGTGGAGAATGTTTTGTATTTTGTATTTTTTTAAAGATTTATTTATTTGAAATGTAGAGTGACATGGAGAGAGGAGACACAGAGAGAAAGAGATCTTCTATCCATTGGTTTACTCCCCAAATGGCCTCAATGGCTAGGGCTGGGGCAGACAAAGCCAGGAGCCTGGAACTCCATCCAGGTCTCCCATGTGGGTAGCAGGGCCCCAGAAACTTGGGCCATCCTCTGCAGCTTTCTCAGGTGCATTAACAGGGAGCTGTATTGGAAGTGGAGCAGCCAGTCCTTGAACCAATGCTCTGGTCTGGGATGCTGCCATTGCAAGCAGCAGCTTAATCTGTGGCACAACATTGGACCCAAGAATTTACTTTAAAGATTCAATAAAATAATTATCCATAATTCCACTACCCAGAGAGTTGCTGCTTCTGGTCCAGTGGTCCTCAAGCAGGTGTACGGATCACCTGGGGTGTGAAGTTGGACGGAGGTCCTTTGTCTCTGCCTCCAAAGACTAATGCAGTAGGTCTGAGGTGGCACTCAAGAACCTGCATGTTTAACAAGCCCCACAGGTGGTGCTGCAGTATATGGGTGACAGACCACATTGGGAGGAAAAAATCTTTTCTGTGCACTGTAAAAATCAGGGTGCGTAGAGACATTTATATATGTTGTGTATGTGTGCATGTGCACTCGTGCATATTTTTACATGTAGGCTGGCCTCCCTCAACTGTTCCTTTCACTTAACATGTTGTGAGCATTTTCCCATGGCATTATGTGTTCTCTGAAAGCGTTGATTGGATGGCTTTATATTATCCCTTTCTATAGCTGTAGTATCATTTAACTGTTTTCCTATTTGGAGGCTTTCCTGTTTGTTTTCCAGGATCATAAATCATACTCTTGTGATTTTTTTAAGGATTTATTTATTTGAAAAGTAGAGTTAGAGGGAGACAGAGATAGATCAATCTTCCATCTGCTGGTTCATTCCCCAAATGGCCACAAAGGCTGGGGCTGGGCCAGGGAGAAACCAGGAGCCTGGAACTCCATGGCAGGGGCCCAAGCACTTGAGCCATCTTCCACTGCCTTCTGAGGCACATTAGCAGGGAGCTGGATAGAAAGTGGAGCAGCCAGGCCTCGAACTAGCACTCAAGTGGGATGCTGGCGTCACAGGAGGTGGCTTGACATGCTGCACCACAATGCCAGCCCCTCATGAATATTCTTGTGCATTAATACTTGTATCTCTGAGTCTTTCCTTCTTGGAATTGGTCTCCCAGAGGGTCAAAACATTCGACTTATTTTTTTAGATTCTTGGTAGGAACCACCCACTCACTTTCATGCTCATTTACACTCCCAGGAGCCGGAGAGAAGTGGCCCGTCTGTGATCTTCACGGCACTTATTTTCCAAGACATTAGTCCTGGCAAGATTGTCATCTTTCACCTAGCACATTTAATTTAACTGTGATTTCTTTGAATATTCTTTTTTAAAATGTTTTAAGATTCACTTATTTATTTGACAGAGTTACAGACGAGAGAGAGAATATCTTCCATCTGCTGATTCATTCCCCAAATGGCCACAATGGCCAGGGCTGGTCAGGGTGAAGCCAAGGGCCAGAAGCTGCTTCTGGGTCTCCCGTGTGGGTGCAGGGTCCCAAGCACTTGGGCCATTTTCCACTGCTTTCCAGGCCATTAGCAGGGAGCCGATTTGGAAGAGCAGCAGCCGGGACTCGAACCAGCACCCATATGGGATGCCTGCATCACAGGCAGCGGCTTAACCCGTCACACCACAGCACCAGCCCCTCCTTGAATATTCTTAATCCAGTTGAAGGTTCTAGTAGTTTGTACTTAAATATGTCCACGGCAGAAGTACAGTGAAAGGTATTGCCCTCACAAAGCTATGAATTGACAGTGAGACTCCCTGATGGATAGATCTTCCAGGTAATGATGAGGTGGTATTTTTCTTACATGGGAAGACTGAAAAAGGAAAGTGCTGGTAGTGCTTTGAATGCTCTGTCTCGACTGGAGGGGAACAGAGTTTGGGCAGGGGACGATGTGAGATCGGAGCACAGCATTCTTGTTCTTCAGCAGCAGGAAGTGAGCGATGTCTACCAGGCAAACGAAACAGTACTGAGAGCATACAGCCTTCTTACAAAGCGGGGTGGGGTGCGGAGAAGAGGCGGGATCCCAGATGAATTGCCAGGAGTGGAGGAGGGGTCCCTTGTGGAAGGGGCCAGAGGTGTGGGGGAGGGAGGCAGGAGATGGCTGGTTCTTAAAGCCAGAGAGGACTAGCGCTAGTTGGTATTTTGAACTATCTCTTCATGTGCATTCATTTCCTGTAAAATTTTCATTAACTCACATGCACATGGACGCTGCTCTGAATAATCATGTCAGTTGCTGTCTCCTCTCAAGCCTTCTCAGCCTTCTAATCCACTTTGCAAACAGCAGCCACGGGATGTTTTCCAAAGTGGAAATCCTGAGCTGCCTGACTCCCCTGGCTGATGGTCTCGCCTAACCCACCTCTCCAATCTGCCTACTCCACAGTGTTCCCCTGGCCACACAGGCCTTCCATCGGTGCTGTCACGACTGTCCGCTGTCACAGAGCCTCCCAGGCTGGGATGCTCTGGTCCTTTCCCCATGGTAACCCTTCAGTTCCCAGCTCCGCAGCAGCGGCCTCCTGGGGACCTTCCCTGGCCTCCCTCCTGGATCCGTGTCACTCACAGCACCTGCACCTGCCTTTCTGGTACTTGTCACTTACCTTTCACTTTGCTTCTGTGAGTGTTCGCTGTGTCTCTTTCCCACCAGCCCTGGAAGTTGACAAGCGCAGAGCTGTGTCTGGTTTTGTTTCCCTTTGTGCCTAGCTTGGTACCTAGAACACAGTAGGCATCGGTAAGTAGCGATATCGGGCTCAGTGTTCCTCCTTATCCTAATTATTAATACAGAGAACCATGTCCTCCCGAGGTTTTGGTTTTTGTTTTTGTTTTTTTCCTGGCTAGTACTAAAAACAGACAAAATCCCCACTTGATCTCTGATCAGAAACTGGAGAGGATGAAAATGGGTTCCTGTGGTTTTCCGGGGGTGGATCCTCATCAATACTAATCGTAAGCCTTAGCTTGGTGTTCTAAGATGTAAACAGAAACCTCGAGCTGGGGAAATGGCTGGAGGACAAAGTTTTCTCTGTCACAGAAGTCAGGGTGCCGGCTTTGGTTGTGTACGGGAAGGTCAGAACAAAGGCAAGGATGGAGAGAAGACCGAGCCCCATGGAGGCAGAATGGTGGGAGAACCTTTCCAGACCCATGCTATTTTATGATGGCTGCACTGCTTTTAATTAAATCCCTCATTTTCCCCAAGCTTTCTCTGAAGTCCACCAGTCATGTGTGACTTGGGGACCCCTCCCCAACCCCACACACCACCAATGCAAAAAATGCCAAGGGTGGCCGCTGTGGCTTAACAGGCTAATCCTCCACCTTGCGGCGCCGGCACAGAGGGTTCTAGTCCCGGTTGGGGCGCCGGATTCTATTCCGGTTGCCCCTCTTCCAGGCCAGCTCTCTGCTATGGCCCGGGAAGGCAGTGGAGGATGGCCCAAGTGCTTGGGCCCTGCACTCCATGGGAGACCAGGAGAAGCACCTGGCTCCTGGCTTCGGATCAGCGCAATGCGCCGGCCGCAGCGGCCATTGGAGAGTGAACCAACGGCAAAAAGGAAGACCTTTCTCTCTGTCTCTCTCTCTCTCACTATCCACTCTGCCTGTCAAAAAAAAAAAAAAAAAAAAATGCCAAGGGAAAGAGACCCAGGAATGAGTGAGCTAGTCCTCAAACTAACACAATTCAAGGGGCTGGCACTGTGTGACGTATTGGGTTAAAGCCGCTGCCTGCAGTGCCGAATCCCATATGGGTGCCAGTTCCAGATCTGGCTGCTCCTCTTCCAATCCAGCTCTCTGCTATGGCTTGGGAAAACAGTAGAGGTGGCCCAAGTCCTTGGGCCCCTGCATCCGTGTGGAAGACCAGAAGAAGCTGCGGACTCCTGACTTTAGATTGGCCCAGCTACAGCCATTGCAGCCATTTGGGGAGTAAACCAGTGGATGGAAGATCTCTCTCTCTCTCTCTCTCTCTCTGCCTCTGTCTCTCTGTAACTCTGCCTTTCAAATAAATAAATAAATATTTTAAAAAGACCACACAATTCACAGGGCTCAGTGATGACATTGGCCTTTTAACCTGTGGAAGGAGGGGAGAGGGATTGAGCCGATTTCATGTACAAAAATCTTCAAAAAGTTCATGGGAAATGTGTACTAAGAAAACTATGCCTAGATTTCAACAAATTTTAATTTCATTTTCTCATTTTTCCATGAACATTTTAAAGTGCCTTTGTATATCTCAAAGGACAGGATAACTCCAGCTGACATCTGGACATGGTTATTTCTGTGTCTTTGACATATTCCAAGGGTTACAACGCTCTCATATCCAGGATAACAAGAAAGTGGCACGGGTGGGTGGGGTGGGGAGGTGACCAAGTTTATCCAAAGTAAGAAATATTTCCACCCCTAAATAAAGCGAACTGAGAAATACTGCTGCTCAGATGTCAGCATGCTAATTACGCACTCAGCAGACATGGCAGGTACAAAGACAGAATTTGCCCACAAAATGATAGAGGGAAGGATCCAGTGTTCCAGCTGCGTAAATTCCCCGGTAACTGCCAGACACTGGCCAGGCAGCCTCGGGTAGAGCCAGGCATCATTTCGTTCAAATAAATCCGAAGTGACTCTGTCTGGGTTGCTCTCTGCATGTGGCTTCCAGCACAGGCTTGTCTCTCCGTATCTCCTCTGCATTCTAAACTGGAGCTAACCTTGTAGAAGCACCCGTGTCTGACCAGCACCCCAAGTGCTGATCCAAACTGCCTGCCAAGGATCTTGCCATGGAACTCATCATACAGCGAGCAGAGAGCAGACACAATCGGTTTCCTCCCCTACGTGCCTATAACGACAGGCAGGGGAGCCTACCTCAGGGGTCTTCAAACCAAGATATTTGTATCCCATGGGGATATGCAAGAACCTTAAGGGGGTACACAATCTACTTTATGTGAACTACTTCCTCAAATTGGTCTTCCTGAGAACCAGTGTGATCCAAGTGTCTTGTGAGACCCATTCTGCAGCATTCCAGAAGGAGTTACCTCTAGGATGTGAAAGAAAGAGATATTTGAAATATTGGTATTGAGGTTGAAAAAGATGAACTCTTAGGTAAAAAATGCTCTTACAAGTTAGGTAATTTCCAATGTGCTGTTCTAAACAAAACTGAAGGAAAATCTAACTTGTCTAATGCTAGATCTGAAACATGGCTTTATTGAGGTGCAATTTACACACCATACAATTAGGTGGTTTTTGCCATGGTCGCAGAGTTGTGCGAACATCCCCACTATCCATTTTGGAACTTTTTCATTATTTCTCAAAGAAACCCCACACTCTTTGGCAGTTGTTCGCTCCCACTTCTCTCTGCCAGCCCCTCAGCCACAGGAAGCCACTAATCTCTCTGTCTCTGTAGTTTCATCTCTTTTGGACATTTCATATAAACAGAATTGTACAGTGTGTGGTTCTTTGGAACTGGCCTCTTCCATGTACCTTAATGTTTTCAAGACATAATGTTGTATCAGTACTTCATTCCTTCTTATGGGCAAATACTATTCCACATTTTATTTCTGGATATACCACATTTTATTTATGCTTTCATCAGTTGGTCCAATGATAGATTGATAAAAATATTTCCTGCAAAATGCCTATACCAGGGATGGGAAAGAAGGTATTGTTACAAATTTTACAAACAGCAAGAAAAAAGAGGACTCTATAACTTCTGATTTTAGACAGCACTCCTAAAATAACTTCTTAAAAAAAAAAAAAAACAATTTTCAAGAACTGACACACACACACACACAAATAGGGCTATTCATATTTTCTATCAGAGGAATTAAATTTTTAATTAAAAGCCATTGTATAAACAAAAAAATCTCCATGCTCTGAGTTGTTCTAAACAATTAATGGAAAAATATATTTATTTATTTTAAGATTTATTTATTTGAAAGGCGGAGTTACAGAGGCAGAGAGAGAGAGGTCTTCCATCCACTGATTCACTTCCCAAATGGCTGCAACAGCTGGAGCTGGGCTAATCCAAAGCAAGGAACCAGGAGCTTCTTCTGGGTCTCCCACAAAGGTGCAGGGGCCCAAGAACTTGGGCCATGCTCTACTGCTTTCCCAGGCACATTAGGGAGCTGGATGGGAAGTGGAGCTGTGGGAACTCGAACCAGTGTCCATGTGGGATGTCAGCACTGCAGGCGGCGGCTTCACCTGCTATGCCACAGCACTTTCCAGAAAAGTAGAAAAAGAGGAAACATTTTGCAACTCATTTTATGATAATATAGTCTTATGGACCAGTGTTGCGGCACAGCAGGTTAAGCCGCCATTTGTGATGCCAATATCCCATATATCAGTGTGGTTCCAGTCCCAGCTATGTCGTTTCTAACTTACCTTCTTGCTAATTTGCCTGGGAAGAACATGGAAGATGGCCCAAGCACTTGGGCCTGCCACCACCATGGGAGACCTTGATGGAGTTCTAGACTCTGGCTTCAACCTGGACCAGTCTTCATCATGTGGCCATTTGAGGAGTGAACCAGTAGATGAAAGATCTCTGTCTCCTTCCCTCTCTATCACTTTGCCTTTCCAAAAAAAAAAAAAAAAAAAAAAAAACCTACAAAACATCATTGATTGAAATTATGCATAATTATGCATCAGACTCTCATAAATGGAAAGGTATATCATGTTGATAAATTTGGGAGATTTGGAATTAGAAAGATTTCATTTATCCCTAAATTTATCTTTAGTTTTAGTTCAATCCTAATCAAAAGGTCTGCAGTTTTTGTGTGGATATATACGTGTGTATTTATATATGGAAATTGATATGCAATTTCTAAAATTCATATGGGCATGCAAAGGACCAAGAATAGCCAGGAAAACATTGAAAGAAGGATAAAAGTAGAAGTCTTCCACCACCAGATATCAAGACTTACTAAGACAGCGTGGGTGTGGGTATTTAGTGCAGTGGTCAAGATACCGCTTGACCCATATCTAACTGGGATTGAATCATGGCTGCACTTGCAATTCCTGCTTGCTGCTAACACGTACCCTCAGAGCCCACAGGTCCCTGCCACCCACATGGGAGACCTGGAATGAGTTTCTACAGGTCCAGTTGTGGCTGTCTTGGGTTTTGGGGGAGTAAACCAGCAGATGGACAGGGATTTTGTTTTGTTTCTAAATATCCAGAATCTAGGACATGGGCTGGCTCTTGTCAGATACCCAAAAACTATTGATTACATAGAAGAATCTAAGTTGAATGGCAGGGATGTCTTATTTTCCATATGGAATCAGTTCTTCAGGAAACAATTCACTGCACACCACCCCATATCCCTGTTCATCATGATTGGGGAACTGCTAGGCGTGTGGTGGCTGTTGTTCTGGATGCCCAGCATGTTTCCATGTCATCCTTTCTTCTAATCCCACACCCACTTCTGCTGGGGAGGGACTCCCATCCCGCAGGAAAAGCAACATATTCTGAGCATGGCCAATCGGAATGCTCCAGAGTGCCTGGGCAGAGATAAGCCCAAGCATGACCTAAGCCTGGCTAGCCTAGGACTTCCTCAAGATCGTGCTCAGTGGAGCCAGGGGAGAAGTAGCCCCTTGACTCGTGTCACATTGTTCAGCCAGAGGACCGTGAGTTAGGGGCTCTAGGCAATTTGTTTTTCCCAGGCAGAGAGGGATGAACTGGACAAAAAACATCTCAGCAGCATGGAGCCCTGAGTCCATTTCCAGAGCTCCTCTCTTCTCACAGCTCTTGCTCTATAACCCACCAGCTTCCCTGGCACTCCTCCAATACAAGCCCTGCTTTCACAAATGCTGCTTGAGTTCCTGTTGCTCACGGTTACAACTCTTCTTGGGGGGCCGGCGCTGTGGTGCAGCGGATAAAGCCGATGCCTGCAGTGCCGGCATCCTATATGCGCGCCGGTTCAAGACCTGGCTGCTCTTCTTCCAATCCAACTCTCTGCTATGGCCTGGGAAAGCAGTAGAAGATAGCCCAAGTCCTTGGGCCCCCTGCACCCATGTGGAGACCTGGAAGAAGCTCCTGGCTCCTAGCTTTGGATCAGCGCAACTCCAGCCATTGCGGCCAGTTGGGGAGTGAACCAGCGGATGGAAGAACACACTCTCTCTCTCTCTCTCTCTCTCTCTGTAACTCTGACTTTCAAATAAATAAATAAATAAATCTTTTAAAAAAGAAAACTCCCCTTGATGATGCTGCTTTCGATGCTGGGCTGGTAACGGAGGATGCGATGACCTTTGCCCTTGAAGAGGGAAAAGGACGACTGTAACGTAGTGCGAACACGAGTAGTGAGTATGGGACTTGCCGGAATTCAGAGGTCTAGCATCTCTTTCATGACCTTGGTCAGTTTCTTTAAGTTTTTATGATAATTTTATGTTCAAAGCAACCTAAGTATCCAAAATGATGTTGTCGATGAGTAAATCAATATAAACTGACTTGAGCATGTGCTATATGCAAGGCTCACCCTAAGGGTTAAGAGACAGACCCAGAGCATTCTAATTGGGGTGGGCTGTACCTCTAAAATATAATAAAGAATGCATTCTATTCCTTCCCATCTGTGTCTGTCTAGAAGAGCAGTTCAGTGGTTTCAGAATCCCCACTCTGTTACTAGCCATATGATCTTGGACAAAGTCACTGAGTCCCTGTGAGAGTCAATGTACTCCCCTTTATAAACTGGATAACATATCTATTTTATAGGGTTGTTGGGAAGATTACATGAGTTCACACTAATAAAGCACTTAGCATAGTGCCTAGTCCTCACTAAATGTTAGCAGACTATATTAGGCTTAAATTATATTAACTATAAACCCCTTAAAAGCAGGAGCCTATACATTATTTGTAGGCCTCTCCCATGCACAGGCCAACTCAAGATTTTTCTACTTGTTTGTTTGGCTCAGCAATATTAATGTATTAGCAGATGCAGGCATTGTCTTGTTTCCTGATTTCTCCATCGGCTCTAAATTTAGTACTAAGTAAAGACAGTTGTAGGGATAGAGAGGCTTTTAGAGATCCAAATCCACTGAGATTTTTTGTTTTGTTCAAAAGCTGTAATCTAAAGAGAATTTGGAAATATCTGCTAAAGACCATTTTTAGGCATATTTTGCAGAAGTATGTAGCATCTACGTAAATCATTATGTGCACCCATATTCTGAATCTTCACCCATTTGCATATGGTGCTATCCTGATGTTCCAATTTTTTTTTCTTTTAAAGATTTATTTATTTATTTGAAAGTCAGAGTTACACAGAGAGAGAATGAGAGGCAGAGAGAGAGAGAGAGAGAGAGAGAGAGAGGTCTTCCATCCGCTGGTTCACTCCCCAGATGGCTGCAACGGCCGGAGCCATGTTGATCCAAAGCCAGGAGCCAGGAGCTTCTCTAGGTCTCTCATGCGGGTACAGGGGCCCAAGGACTTGAGCCATCTTCTACTGCTTTCCCAGGCCATAGCAGAGAGCTGGATTGGAAGTGCAGCAGCCGGGACCTGAACCATTGCCCACATGGGATGCCAGCTCTGTAGGCGGCAGCTTTACCCGCTCACCATAGCGCCGGCCCCGATGTTCCAAATTTGATACTACCCTACATGTGAACCTGTGTAATTCCTAACTCATAATGTGCAGATATTAAATAAATTTATATGTGAAAAGCAATTTGATTTTTTTTAACCAAAAATCAGAATCCCCCACTCTTAGGTTTGAATAAACACATCTAGGACTAGCGCACCACAACTGTGCCTTGTATTTGCATACCTTCTTTAATTCTTAAAACCTCTCTGTGACTTAAGCAGACGGGGCGTACCATGAAATCCATCTTACAGACAAAAGAATTACAACCACGAGGTGTTAACTGGCTTGCCCATACAGGAATACCTAGTAGAGCCAAGACTATACTCAGAATGCCTAACTGCCAGCCTGGTGCCTTTCCCACTTTATCAGCAGAGGGAAATGTTAGGAATTCCTTTTTTCTTCCACCAAGTTTTACAACCTGACTCTCTGAAGGATCTGACAGTACTGGCCAATGGTGGTCTGTTGTGAGCCTTTGGCAAAATCTGGGTCTCCTATGGTCAGTCCCACTTTGTCAATGCTATGGCCCCCTCCCCCTGGGAATAGTTTACACCAGGCAAATGTTATAGGTAACAGTGTCTCGTTGCATCTGCTAAAGCTGAGAAATTTCGGGATTGAAACACAGGAAGTATCTTGAATTATGGGGGAGAACCCTCCAGTCAAGCACTCCACCTCTTTGTTCCTTACTTTAAGCTGTCTATAAAACATTGCATAATGCAACAGCAGAAAGTATTTTGTTGACAGTGCTCAGAACAAAACAATCACAGGTCTTTTGCAGGGTTTGTTTTCACTGGAAGAGGGCCACCTCCCCAGGTTGTCTCATCACTGAGTGGACAGAAGGGAGCAGGGAGCAGAAGGAAGGCAGCCTGAACACACTTGCTGGGGGCTTTCTCTGCGGCTGAGGCCGAAAGCATTTATATGGTAAAGAAATGTTACCAAACGCAGGTTTGCACAACAGCCAGCTCAGGCAACTGACTGGTTGTTTCCTTGTTTAAATCCTCAATTTGACTTGCTGAAGAAATTTCAACTTTGATTATTCAACCAGACTCTGATTCTTCAGTTAGTCTGGATTAGCCAAGAAGCTGCAATCAGGAGCTGGAGCCAGGAATTAAACCCAGGGACCTTTGGTGGGGTACAGGAGTTTTAATGCCTAGGCCTAATGCCTGCCCCGCACTGCTGGTTTTGTATGTTGCTCTGCTATCTGGCAACCTTCCTCAACTTGCATTGTATCTAGTCATTTGCTGATTCTTTGTGGTTTTCTACATAAGTGGCGATGATGACGAGTTTATCTGTTACCTTCCAATCTTTAGTCTTTCTCTTTCTCATGGTATTACACTGGCCAGGTCCTCTATGTCACCAGCAGCAGTGGCGGCCAATCTCTTTGCTTTGTTTCTGAATGAGAAGAGATTACATCTAAGAGTTTACCAGCTAGGGGTTCTGACTTCGAGATCCTCTTTAAGAGGGCTGTCTTCTCAGGTCAGCCTCACCCAGGAAAATCTCTTCTGATTAGGCATATCCGCAAAACCGTCCCTTCACCTCTGCCACATGGAATAACCTAATTACAGGAATGATGGGGGCTGGCGCCGTGGCTCAATAGGCTAATCCTCCGCCTTGTGGCGCTGGCACACCGGGTTCTAGTCCCGGTCGGGGCGCCGGATTCTGTCCCGGTTGCCCCTCTTCCAGGCCAGCTCTCTGCTGTGGCCCGGGAGTGCACTGGAGGATGGCCCAAGTGCTTGGGCCCTGCACCCGCATGGGAGACCAGGAGAAGCACCTGGCTCCTGCCTTTGGATCAGCGCAGCGCGCCGGCCGCAACAGCCATTGGAGGGTGAACCAATGGCAAAAGGAAGACCTTTTCTCTCTGTCTCTCTCTCTCACTGTCCACTCTGCCTGTCAGATCACACAGGGCTTGATTCACTGGAGAGCATGTTAGAATTCTGCCTGCTACAGACTTCCGATCCAAATTCAGACCTGTGGGGTGGGCATTTAACCTAGCGGGTAAGACCCTAAGATGCTTGTGTCCCATGTTGAAGCACTTGGGATTGAGCCCTACCTCTGCTTGCTATTCTGGCTTCTTGCTCCTTGGGAACCCAGGAGATGGGTCCCTGCCACCCATGCGGGAGACTTGGATTGAATTCCCCACTGCTGGCTTCATCCTGGCCGTTATAGGTATTAGGGGAGTGGATCATAAGATAGGAGCTCTCTGTTTCTGTATCTGTCTGCTTCTCAAATTAAAACAAGAGAAGCTGGGGCCGGCACTGTGGTGTATGTTCGGCCTTTGCCTGCAGTGCTGGTGACCAATATGGGCACTGGTTCAAGTCCTGGCTGATCCACTTCTGATTCAGCTCCCTGCTAATGTGCCTGAGAAAGCAGAGGAAGATGGCTCAACTACTTGGGTCCTTGCACCCAAGTGGGAGTCCCGGAAGAAGCTCCTAGCTCTTGGCTTTGGCCTGGCCCAGCCCTGGCTGTTGCAGCCATTTGGGGAGTGACCCAGCAGATGAAAGGTTCTTATATTCTCTTTCTCCCCTTCTCTCTGAATCTCTGCCTTTCAATAAATAAATAAATCTTTTAGAAAAAGAAATGAGCAAAGTATATTTTGAGCAAAGGATAGCTGAGCAGTCAGCTAAAAAAGTTAATTTGCACCAAAGATGAAAATTTGCACCATATTTTCTTGCTTATGAGAGGTCTTCAAAAAGTTCACAGAAAATTGGTATTATGAAAAAGGTATGCATGGATTTCAGGTTTTTTTGGCACTAAAACAGCATCTTTTAAAAAATTTTTTATTAATTTATTTATTTGAAGGGCAGAGTTAGAGAGGTAGAGGCAGAGAGAGAGAGAGGTCTTCCATCTACTTGTCTTCCATCACTCCCTAAATGGCCGCAATGGCCAGAGCTGGGCTGATCCCAAGCTTGGAGCTTCTTCTGGGTCTCCCACATGGGTGCAGAGGCCCAAGGACTTGTGCTGTCTTCTACTGCTTTCCCAGGCCATAGCAGAGAGCTGGATTGGAAGTGGAGCGGCTGGGACTTGAACTGGTGCCCATATGGGATGCCAGCACTGCAGGCGGTGGCTTTTACATGCTATGCCACAGTGCTGGCCCCCAAATAAGCATCCTTTAATACCACTTCCACAAATTTTTTGAAGTGCTGTCATGTATCTTTTTTTCTGTCCTATCAAAAAAAAAAATCTCAATTCTCAATAATAGCAATACAATTGAGCATTTGCTTTGTCCCCATACACATTAACAGTCTCAGACAAATAACACCCAAACTCCGCCAAAAGTATGATTATCAAAAGTAGCCTTAGGACACTACACATGTGCATGTGTGTACCTGTGTGTCTCACAGCTCTTGGTCCTTAAGGTATGTCTCACTAGGGATGCAGAGTCAAATTACTTGTTTTAAAATGACTTGGATTAGTTCCTCTGCGTGCCACAAACTTAACACAGAGCTAGGTTTCATTTTGCTTTCACTTTTTAGGGATTGCTTAATTTAAATTTAATTTTGTTTTTTTAATTATGCAAAAAATATTTATATGACTCTAAAGGAAAATCTACAAAACAAGAGATACTCAGAGAATTCTAACTTCTTTCTTCTTGTCCCTTTACTCCACATGAGCAGTCTTTAAATTTTTTTATGGTTTATTCTTCCACTGTTTTTTAATATAAACAAGTATGTATATGTGTTTATAGGCTGTTGGGCTGGGGTAAGATAACTACAACTTCAAACTGTTTAATGGTTATTATTCTAGTCAAGATCTCTTTCTCCTTGTGCCACTTAATATATTTTATATTTTTACAGCTCTGTATCCTTCATCTACATTTATAAATATATTAGCATGTAGTTCATAATACATATATTTTTTAACAGGCAGAGTGGACAGTGAGAGAGAGAGAGAGAGAGAGAAAGGTCTTCGTTTGCTGTTGGTTCACCCTCCAATGGCCGCCGCGGCCGGCGCACCGCGCTGATCCGAAGGCAGGAGCCAGGTGTTTATCCTGGTCTCCCATGGGGTGCAGGGCCCAAGCACTTGGGCCATCCTCCAGTGCACTCCCGGGCCACAGCAGAGAGCTGGCCTGGAAGAGGGGCAACGGGGACAGAATCCGGCGCCCCGACCGGGACTAGAACACGCGCCACAAGGCGGAGGATTAGCCTATTGAGCCGCGGTGCCGGCCCCAAGAGTATTTCTTACATTTCCAGACTTTAAGGAATTTTAAGACCCCAGCTCTTTTTTTGACAGGCAGAGTTAGACAATGAGAGAAAGAGACAGAGAGAATGATCTTCCTTCCGTTGGTTCACCCCCAAAATGGCCGCTGCGGCTGGCACGCTGTGCTGATCCAAAGCCAGGAACCAGGTGCTTCTCCTGGTCTCCCACGCGGGTGCAGGGTTCAAGCACTTGGGCCATCCTCTATTGCCTTCCCGGGCCACAGCAGAGAGCTGGACTGGAAGAGGAGCAACCAGGACAGAATCCGGTGCCCCAACCGGGACTAGAACCTGGTGTGCCGGCGCCGCAGGCGGAGGATTAGCCTCGTGAGCTGGTGCAGCTACCGCAGTCCTTTTGTGGGGGTTCTGAATTTACTGCATTGTGGTCACAGAATATAATATTGATACTCTGGGATTGACTGAGATACATGACTAGTAGATGACGATCTTTGTGACATGGGTTCTCTAAAGGAGTACAGTTTTCATTTGTTGGGTATAAAGCTGCCTTTTAGACTGTGCTTACTAATTGAGTCATTCCAATATATTTTATCATCACTTAAGAAAAATACCATTCAGACTGTTGTTTCCAAGGGAAAATAGCTGATGACAGTTGTCAATTCTTCTGTGCTGCTGTTTTATATATTGTGGAGCTTATAGATGTATATAGTATATAATCTAATACATGTATATAGTGTATAATAGATTATAATCTATATAATATATATACACTATATACAAAGATGTATATATAGTGTATAATCTGTATAACTGCTTGATCCGTATTGTATATAAAGTGTTCTTTGCTTCTTACAATGTTTTTCATGTTAAAGTCTATTTTTAGTGACATAAAAATTGCTACCCTGGACTTCTTTTGGTTTCTTTTTACCATGTATATCTTTTCCATCTCTTAAAATTCAAACAGTGACTCACTGGGCACTTTCCTGGGCACTGCTGTATTACAGAACAGCATCAGAGTGTCACGGAGTCCAAGCTGAGCTCCTAAATAGGTGGCCTCAGCTGTCACTTGATCTTGTCACTACACTCTGCTGGTTTTCTTCCTATTTTCCTCTCCCCTGTTTTGTTTGTTATGACATCCCTATCTTGTAGCAAAGTGCCTGGCAGGCCCCCAAGTATTTGTTCAATGAATGAATCCATGCACGGAGCATGCAGCCTTGTTGGGAAAATTAAGACCCCTTTAACAACAATTATCGCTGGTGGAGCACTGACTACTTGCTAGGCCTCTTCCACTCATATTGCCTCTCTAATCTAACCTGTTGCATGCCTTTTCTCTCTCTCTCTCTCTAGGTTTTTAAAACTTGTGTTTAATAATTAGTTGTAAGTAATACAAATATTCAAAAAATATAAATGGGCACTTAATGGGATTCTCCAACAAACTTACTGAAGCATAAAACAAGGTGGTGCAAATCCCTGGGGCCAGGCTCAGTGGGAAGCAGATCCCCCACCCTGCAAATGGCGTCATGAAGGAGGGTAGTGGCAGCACCGGGTAGAACGTACCAGACACGGGGCCATCAGGAGCCAGGGAGCTCACAGGCCCCAAGAAGGCTGCTGCAGGGCAGACTGCAACACGGAAGGGGCGGGCGGCCGCTGAGCCTCGGACCTCGTCTCCCCTGGTTGAATGCAGATACTTACTAACGTTTCAAAGAAAGGAAAATAAAGAAAAAGGCAAAACCAAACCAAACCCCATTCCTTAGAAAGAGGTGACTGAGCGGGCAGATAACCAACTTCGAAGACCTGAAGGGGAAAATGGGCTCCCCTCCGCCGACGCATGGACGCCTCTCACCCAATCCGTGTTGCTCTTGCTCCGGTTAAATGAACCCATCGTTTATTTCGGCTTCAGGATCCTTACGTCTTCTCTTCCTAGACTTATGCAGAGCTCACTTTTTTACATCATTCAGGTCCCTGCTCAGGTGTCACCTCCTGGTCATCCTATCTAAAATAACATCTCCATCCCCAAATCTAACTACCCTCTACAGTCGCTTAAAAATAGCAATGATCAATCATTATCTAATGTTATATGTTTAGCCTTGTATCTAGCATATGTATCACCCACTAGAATGCAGACTGTTTAAGGGCAAGGAATTAGTCTTGTACAGCACAATAGCCCCATCTTGAGCAGTGCCTGGCAAACAGTAGACACTAAATAAATTCTTGTTGGGTGAGAATTTTCATTTAACCCTTAGGGAAGAAATGAAGCTTTAAACAAGTGTTATGATAGCTCCTTTTACAGATGGAGTAGCCAAAGCTGAGATTGGTTCTGTAAGTTGCCCAGGAGCGATAGGGCTGGGATTTCAGTGCTTCAAAGTTCCTGCATAAACCTAGCCTTGAAGCTACCATCTCCGAGTGAAGCTGAAAGCACACACACAGGACAGGACAGGGTGGAGTGGAGAGGCTGCGGTTTGGATGAGATCAGCCGAGATGGAGCATGGCTGGGAAGAGAGCAGGGCCTCATGGATGCATGAGATCTGGAAGGATGAGGAGGGAGGGAGGGCGGACCTCCAGCCCGGGCCTGTGATTGTCCACCATGGCTTTGCCCTGGGCTGAAGAATCCAGTCTGGATTTTCCCCTTGGGAGAGCTGTGAAGACGGAGAGCAGGCTGTGGGGGCAGCACAGCAAAGCCCGCATTCCTGGGCCTTTGTGTGAAACCCTCCAACAAACAGCATTTCCCTAGGAGCCTTTGTGGACTGTGGATAGGATCGGCATCAGGAGCCGCATTCTAATAGCCAGTGCAGCCTGGGGCAGGTTCAGACCAATTTCTCTGCTCCATGGAGACGCCAATTTTCTGTGTGCCGGGAAGGGCAGTCCAGGCCTGGGAGGGGCTTTTGAGCCAGGGCATCTTTCTCAAAGGGGATTGGTGTTCCTGTTGAACAAGCCAGGAAGTGAGGGAAACAGCTACCGCCAGAGTCTCCAGAGCCTGCTGAAAGATGTGAGGGAAGACCTGGGTACCCAGGCCCAGAGGAGGCTCACGGGGTCCCAGGCTGTCGTGGGAGCCTGCTTCCCTGGATGGTGCAGCATTTCACAAGGGGAAGTCAGTGCGGGGACAGTTCAAAGGCAGCAGCTGGAGTCAGAAGTGCCAGGGAAGTGAAAGTCAGCCAGAGAAAGGAAAGAGGAAGGAGCAAAAGCAGAGAAGCTGTGGCAACCACTGAGACAGAGAAAGAGGAGTATCTCGCAGGGACCATTGTTCTAGAACGTCAGGCGCGGGCTCTGCTGGCCACCCTCTCTTAAAAGAGGGGCCTGCCATCCACACAGCAAGGGCCTGCTCAAGTGTCACAGCACCCCTCCCTCTTCAGTACCTGTTTGCTGGCCTATTTTCCACCCCTAAACAATGGTACTTGGTTCTCCCTGAATCTTTAAGGAAAAAAAAATACAGACAAGTGTTTAGCCCAGTGGTTAAACATCTGCATCCCGTATCAGAGTGTCTATTCCTGACACCGCTTCTGAGTCCAGCTTCCTGCTACTGCACCCCCGGGAGGCAACAAGTGATGGCTTAAGGAATTGGGTCCCTGTCATTTATGTGGAGACACCTGGATTGAGTTCTCAGCTCTTGGCTTTGGCCTAATCTATCCCTGACTGTCACAGGCATTTGAAGAGTGAAGATGGAAGATCTTTCTCTCTGTCTCTTTCTCTCTGCCATTCAAATAATAAGTAAAAATAAATAGTAACCATAATTTTGGTCCAGGGTAAGTAATTTTTTTTTCCAAGGTTGTCTCCCAAGAAAAATGCTTTAATATGAAAAGAATTTGGCATTGTTTAGGTTATTTTCCCTTTGAGAGTTAAAAGCTAAAACAAAGGTAACACAAATATTCATTAGAAGATCCTTTTATCACTAAAATGTTGCCACAGAACAAATGTCACCTCTTTTTAAAAATATTTTTCTCTCTTGTATTCATTCATTTATTTATTCGCTTTTATGAACTCGTCATTTGCAGCACTCCCTGACTGCAATGTTCTCTCTTGTGCCTGTGACACTGAGTGAGACTGTTAGATGTCAAGTTCACTTGCTGGAGTGAAAACTGTCTGGATTTAAGGCTGATTTGGAGTCTCCTGGGGGGAGGGAAAGTCTGGGCGAATTATAACTGCTTCAGTTAGTGTTCATCACCATGCAATTCTAAGACCTACAGTGTGGCACCCAGTAGGCTCATTCTGCGTGTGCAGTGAAAGAAATGATGTTTGACAAAAGAAAGCTCAACTTATCATCAAAAAGTCATGGTAGAACTGTGACTGTCGGCGGCCTCCTAAAGCAGTCAGTGCTCCTTGCCATTATTCTCCTCCCTAGTACATCCTGAATTTTAGGCCCTACAGGTCTGGGCCCTGGGGTCTAGGGCCTGCCTCTGGAACCATGGTCGGGGACCATCGGCCTCACTTGGGAGCTTGTTAGGAAAGCAAACTCCTCAGCTGGACCTCAGATCCACTAGATCAGAATCCACTTTTTCATCTGTGTGCATTAAAGCTGGAGGAATATGGCTCTGAGGCACCTGGTCAGCAGGCCCTCCCACGCCCTGGCTTTAGGGCATTTGGGGCACAGGGAAGCATGATACCTCAAGGTGTAGATGGCTGGAGGTGCAGGGGGTTCAACTTCCAGCTCTGCTGCTAAAGGAATTTCATCACATGAACAAGTGCCTTAGAAATTACAAAATAATAATAATTTAAACTTACCAAAAACTTGCAAAAAGTAAAAGGATACATCCTTTACCCACATTCACCAATTACTCATATTTCATAGCACGTACTGTAACATCTTCTTTCCCTATATCCTCCTTCCTCTTCTCTTGAACTTTTGAGGAATTAGTTGCAAAAGCTACTCTTTACCCTGAATACTTCAGTGTGTGTTTCCTAAGACCAAGGGCGTTCCCAGACCCAGCCACAACACCAGGACCATAACCGGACGGAGGCAAGCAAGGCCTGAGAGCAAGTGGTCCCCCAGGGTGCTGCCTTAAACTCTGCACCCCAGGAGCCTTTCCTGCCCTGCCCCATACCTGGCCTGGCACACTACAGTTACTAAGTCAGGACATCACACTGACCTGATATTATTATTATTTGATCTATGGCCCAGTTTCCAATTTAGTCAACTGTCCTGACCACGTTTTTTTTTTTTTTTTTTTGTATTTTTTTTTTTTTTGACAGACAGAGTGGACAGTGAGAGAGAGAGACAGAGAGAAAGGTCTTCCTTTTGCCGTTGGTTCACCCTTCAATGGCTGCCACGGTTGGCGCACTGCGGCCGGCACACCGCGCTGATCCGATGGCAGGAGCCAGGTGCTTCTCCTGGTCTCCCATGGGGTGCAGGGCCCAAGCACTTGGGCCATCCGCCACTGCACTCCCTGGCCACAGCAGAGAGCTGGCCTGGAAGAGGGGCAACCGGGACAGAATCTGGTGCCCCGACCGGGACTAGAACCCAGTGTGCCGGTGCCACAAGGCGGAGGATTAGCCTAGTGAGCCGCGGGGACAGCCATGACCACGTTCTTTTATAGCAATTTCCATCCCCCCTCCCAGTCCCAATCCAGGATTATGCACTGCACTCAACTGCATGTCTCTTTAGTCTCCTTTCTTCTGAAACAGCTCCTCAGCCTCCGTCTTTCATGACACTGACATTTTTGGAAAATATACAGGCCAGTTATTTTATGAGTGTGCCTCAACATGAGATGCTGGCATTGCATAGCAGTGACTTAATCCGCTGCACCATAATGCTGGGCCAAAGTTTTGAAAGATAAAATTTACTTAATACAAAAATCCACTACTTTAATCATTTTAAAGTGTACAATTCCGTGTGTTTTAGTGTATTTACAATGTTATACACCATCAGCCCTCTCTCATTCCAGAACATTTCCATCACCCCCAGAATAGGTCTTATACCTCCCAGTTCTCCATTTGCCCATTCCCTAGTCTGCTAATCTACATCTGTCTCTGTGGATTTCTATGTACCTGCAATGGAATATTACTGAGCAATAAAGAGGAACTAACTACTGATACACATAGTAGCATTCTGATCTCAAAACAACATGCAGAGTCAAAGTATTTGGATACAAAAGACTGCATTCATAAGATTCCATATATGTAAAAGTCGGAAAGAAAAAAAACCTAAAGTAGCAACAGGAAGCCTGGCAGTGGTTGCCTGAGGCCAGGAGTGTGGGGGTGGGCACCGACTGCCAAGGGGCCCAAGGGAAATTTTGGGGGATGGAAGTGTTCTAAACTTGTTTGTGGTGGTTGCACGGCATATACATTTATCCAATGCCTGAGAAAAGTTTTTGACATTAGATTATACCTCCATAAAACTATTTTTAAAACAGATTTACTTATTTATTTGAAAGGTGGAGTTGCAGAAACAGAGAGAGAGCTCTTCCATCCACTGGTTCACTCCCAAAATGCCCACTGTGGCTAGGACTGGTGCAGCTCAAAGTTCAGAGCCTGGAACTCCATCTGGGTGTCCCGTGTGGGCGGCAGGAGCCCAAGTACTTGGACCATCTTTCACTGCTTTCCCAGATGCATCAGCAGGAATCTGGATCAGAAGTGGAGCAGCTGAGACTCAAACCAGTGCTCACATGGGATGCCTGTGTCTCAGGTGGTGGCTTAACCCTCTGTGCCACAATAGCTCTAATAAAGCTGTTTTTAAAAAGCCCAAACATATCTGTTCCTGAATGAAGTTCAACTCATCAGCATGTCTTCCTTCATGGTCTAGCCCCAAATTTGTCTCCTCAATCTCATCCCCAATCTCTCTCCTCTAGGCATTCATTCAACATTTTCTGAACTTGCTGTTGGCAAGGGCCAGTGTTAAATGCTCAAAGTAGGGCAAGAGAACTTCTGTCTCAGAGCACTCACAGCTCCATCTGGGAGCAGCCAGAAAGGGTGGCCTACTGACAAACTCCGGAACTGTTCTTAGAGGATCACTGTGTCTTAAAAGAGAGAAATAGAGTATCACACAGTGCCTGGGTTTGAATTACAGCTCTTCCGATTCCAGCTTCCTGCTAATGTGCATGCTGGGAGGCAGCAGATGCTCAAGTACTTGGGTCCCTGCCACCCATGTAGGAGCCCAGGATTGAATTCCGGGCTGCCTCTCTGGCCCCTGCTGGATCTAGCATGGACAGAAACTATCACAGCGTTTTGGGGGTGGGAGGAAGAAGGGAGTCTTGGCTCCACCATTTTGTCTTTTCCTCATCAAGTATTTGATCCCTTTTAAAACTAAACTAAAAGACTGAGGCCACTGCTGTGGCCAGGAACCAGGAGCTCCCTCCAGGTCTCCCACATGGGTGGACTCAAGCACTTAGGCCATTATCTGCTGCCTTCCCTGATGCATTGCCAAGAAGCTGGATCGGAAGCAGAGTAACCAGGGGCCGGCGCTGTGGCATATTGGGTAAAACTGCCGCCTGCAGTGCCAGCATCTGATACGGGCGCCAGTTCAAGACCCGGCTGCTCCACTTCTGATTCAGCTCTCTGCTATGGCCTGGGAAAGCAGTAGAAGATGGCCCAAGTCCTTGGGCCCCTGCACCTGTGCAGGAGACCCGGAAGAAGCTCCTGGTTCCAGATTGGTGCAGCTCCAGCCATTGTGGCCAATTGGGGAGTGAACCAGCAGATGGAAGGCCTCTCTCTCTCTCTCTGCCTCTCCTTTCTCTGTGTAACTCTGACTTTTAAATAAATAAATAAATCTTTATCAAAAAGAAATCACTTCCTATGCTTTAAACCAAAGGAGATGACAAGAGTTTACTCCACAGGAATGTGGGAAGCTCTTACAGTAACAAAAGGTTAAACATGATGTTAGACTATCGTGTGCCTGGGCTTGTCAGTTGCGGGATCACTTCCACAGTGTTTCACTGTAGTCTTTCTAGCTGGGCAGTGCTGGAAGTAAGAGCTCTCCATCTCTACCCTGGGATGGAGAGGTAGGAATTCCTCATCCTTAGAAAGCTCTCCAGCATAGAAAGCCGGCCATTACACAAGCATGGGTGGAGCTCTCTGTTTCCCAAATAAATGGGTAAATTTTTTTAAATGCATTTAAAAACAAGATGACAAAAGGAAAATACGGCTTTCTAGGCTTTGCCTGCATAGGCCAGACACAGAAGTGGGGATTCAATTTCACTTGGAGAAACCTTAGCAGAGCCTTAGCTCCTTTGAGTGCTTTGGGACTGTGGGCCTCACAATTTCTTTCTTGCTTATGTCCTAAAAGAAACTTGAAAATCTTTGTTTCTTCTTGTACTTCTAAAGCTCCTGTCTAAAATGTTTCATCACAAGTTTAAATAATGGGAAGGTTTGTTATTTCTGGCATATTATAAGTATTGGCATTTAAAAATAAGACTGTTACGTCAATCTTTAAGTATATCCAAGGGAATCTAAATATCATAATGCATCTATCATCCATCTAAAAAAATAATGAAACAGCTTCTCTTTAAAAGAAATTTCACATCCTTCTTTTGTCCTCTTAGCTTGTATTTTCAGTCTACTTTCCTCTGAACAATTTAGTATATTTTAGGCTAGAAAGTCTTTATCGATCAACCTATCATTTCCCTGATTTTTGAAAAATTTCTTTTAAAAAACTGAATCTCAGAGCAGGCATCTAGCCTAGAGGGTTTTTTTTTTTTAAAGATTTTATTTATTCATTCAAAAGTCAGAGAGTTACACAGAAGAGAGGCAGAAAGAGAGAGAAGTCTTCCATCTGATGGTTCACTCTCCAATTGGCCCCAATGGCTGGAGCTGTGCCGATGCGAAGCCAGGAGCTTCTTCTGGGTCTCCCACGTGGGTGCAGGGGCCCAAGGACTTGGGCCATCATCTATTGCTTTTCCAGGCCATAGCAGAGAGCTGGATCAGAAGAGGAGCAGCCAGGACTAGAACCGGCACCCATATGAGATGCCTAGAGGTTAAGATGTCCACAGCCCACACTGCTTCCTGCCAATGCAGACCCGGGGAGACAATAGTGATGGTTTCAGTAAGTAGGTTTCTGCTACCTGTGTGAAAGACCTACATTTCTTTCCTAGCTCCTGGCCTCAGCCCTTCCCCAGCCACTGGCCATTATGGGCATTTAAGGAATACACCAGTAGATGGGGTCTTACTTCTGATCCAGCTTCCTGCTAAAGTGCTCCCTGGGAGGGCAGCAGATGATGGTTCAAGCACTTGGGTCCCTGATACCCATGTGGGAGTTCTGGATTCAGCCCAGGCTCCTGGCTTCAGCCTGGCTCAGTCCTGGCTGTTATAGACATTTGGAGAGTAAACCAGTGTATGGACCTCTGCCTGTCTCTGTCTTTCAAATAAAATGAAAATAGAAAAACTTTTTTTAGGTTGAGTGTCTTAAGATTATAAAATTCATCTAGGTGGGGCCAGCATTTTGGCATAGTGGGTAAAGCTGCCACCTGCAACACCAGCATCCCATATGGGCACCGGTTCGAGTCCCTGCTGCCCCACTTCTGATCTAGCTCCCTGCTAATGCGCCTGGGAAAGCAGCAGCAGATGGCTCAAGTCCTTGGGCTCCTGCAACCAGTCCAGTCCAGGCTCCTGGCTTTGGAACAGCCCAGCTCCTGCCATTGCAGCCATTTGGGGAGTGAACCAGCAGATGGAAAACCTCTCTCTCTCTCTGCCTCCGCCTGTCTGTAACTCTGCCTTTAAATAAATAAATAAATCTTTAAAAAAAAAAAAGGGTAGGGATAGGCCATATTGAGAAGATGATTTTTAAAAAAATTATTTATTTGAAAGTCAGAGTTACAGAGACAGAAGGAGATACACACACACACACACAGAGAGAGAGAGAGAGAGAGAAAGAGAGAGAGGAGAGAGACAGGGAGAGAAAGAGAGAATCTTCCACCAACTGGTTCGCTCCCAAGATGACCAAAATGGTCAGGGCTGGGCCAAACCACAGCCAGGAGCCAGGACAGCTTCATCCAGTCTCCCACATGGGTAGCAGAGGCCCAAACACTTGGGACATCCTCCTCTGCTTTTTCCAGGTCATTAGCGGGAGCTGCATGGGAAATGGAGCAGCCAGGACACAACCGGCACTCCTACGAGATGTCATCATCGAAAGCAGCAGCTTACCTGCTGCGCCACAACCACAGCCCTGAGAGATCTTCAAGCCACCAGCTCACTCCCCACATGGCCACAACACCCAGGGCTGGGCCACACTGAAGCAGGGAGCCAGGAGC